>NC_139243.1:24178583-24778583 GCF_977018435.1 Lepisma saccharinum | reverse complement strand
AAGTCCAAAAAGGAGTGTTTACTATCCTTTAAACAATTCCCCAAAACAGTACGTTTGAAATATATATCTATTATATGTAATCTATTTTTAAAAAAGTTTCAAACAAAAAATACAAAGGATCAGGAACAAAAATATTTAGCTGTGTGAAGTTTCGCCCTGCTCCAAAAAGGAATCCTGCCTGTTCTGCTACAATGAAGTAAGAGAAAATATATTCTAATTTCATCCTCCAGATATTTATCAGAGATTCAGGTAAAGAAAAAAGATGCTATGCACCATGCCATGATGGCGTACAGAGGGTGTGGGGTTAGGGCCCCACACTTTCTTGATCACGGCCGAAGGTGGGGGTGGTGTGATCAACGCCACACCCCTGGCCACCTTTACCCCCCATAGTTTCCTCCAGGTACCCTGTTTCAGAGATTCAGACCATCCTGATTTAGTTTCGAGAAACTACTACACTGATATATTGCCTAAATCGATGACAAAAAATGGAAAGGCAGAGTATTTGCGGTAAAAGTTAATTTATTTTACAAGAGGGGCACGTGGGGGGGGAGGAGTAGCTTAACTACTGTGCATCTGTCCCACTCTGGCATCATCTCGATATTTTTTTTCACTAAAGGAGCCCCCAAAATTTTACTTGCAAGGGGGGGGGGGGGCAGAGAACTGCATTATGCCACTGGTTTGAAGCATCAGTATCAGTAGCTGTTGGCATTGGTATGGGTGTTGGTTCAAAGTGCTATTGGCTCTGCCCTATTTCACCATTTTTTTCATTGTTGTGATTAACCCAAGACGTAGGAAAGCAATGTAAAATAAGCAAACTGGAAAGATACACGCACAGAGAGAGAGAGAGAGAGAGAGAGAGAGAGAGAGACAGAGAGAGAGAGAGAGAGAGAGAATATGAGCATGTGCCTATCATTGAATGGAAGACTTTGCAGGCAGTTTCCGGACCCCAAACTGTACAATAAATTGTCGCTGGCACGCCTTTATGGATTCCGTTTTCGAGCACGTGCAAACTATTAAACACACGCTGTTCCAGTGAGTACCGACTCATACTGTAGTGCTTTGTTACTGTACTGTAATCATGAACCACTGATTGTAAGCACAAACTTTCTACCGAACCCAAAAAACATGAACCACTATCAGGTGCATCACAACACCAGGACCAAGAACTCAGACTGAAAGCACACATCCATACAAATGGCATTTAACGGCAGAATTGCCCAGATGCACGTTCATGCCCAAGCAAGGACTAGCACTAGAAAGACTGTGGCGCCATCTCCAATGATGCCAACAAGCTACTCATACACCAAGGTATGTCTGTAACAAATTTAATTATATTATGACCACTAGTTTGATTTTTATAAGCAAAAATCAGGTACTGAGAGCAAGTGAAACACATTGTACTAAAACCTCAACCCATTCTCTAAGTGATGAAGCAATCACAATAATTTAATTATGATAGACAATTGTGGGAAATGCTATCCAGTGCATTATCATTTCTGTATCCATTCCTTATATTTGCTAGTCTTTTCTTTAAATGAGGTTATGGAATCTATGTCATTATATTCGCAAATAAACAACAAATCACTCAAGATACCACGTACAAAGAGAAAAATACAAGTAAGTATAGTATTCACCTTTCAAAAAGTCCATTGTAACTTTCAAGTGCTTTCCGCAAGTCGACCAGGAGGAGAGTAATTAGATGAGTTAATCCTTGCAAGACTACATCTGCAGTTGCAGCTTCAGACTGATGCTGTTGATGAATTTCTTCATACCTAGAAAATCAAATGTACTTTCACATGACTTATGCACTTTAACAAATGGTTACATGTCTTCTCAATAACTATTAAATAGCACATGTTACATATTTGTTGCTATTATGTTTAACCATTCATTTATACGAGGATGAATCAAATATAAACAGGAATTTCTTTCGCACAGGCAGGGAAACTGTGGTACAGCCATGTGGTCTTGAGGTGGTGATGGTGGGGGTGTGTAGAGTCTGTTTCCTCCCTGGAGTCCTTGCCAACTCTCCACATCAGTCAGTAGCTTGATGAGTTAGCAAGAGGTACACCCGTCTGTTGCACAATGCATCATATTCAAATTTCTTACAAAAGAAGGGGTAAAATTAGCTGAAATTTTGACGAGACTTCGAGCTCAGTTTGGGGAGTCAACTCTTTCAAATACCCGTGTTTATGAATGGTACAACATTTTTTTGGGAGGACGAGAAACTGTGGAAAATGAAAGACATCAATGGCGGCCAAAGACAAGCATCAGTCAGGAAAACATTCAGGCTGTTTAGGATCTTATTGAAGGTGACCGTCGCTTGACAGTAAGTTAAATTTCTTCTGCAGTGGGCATAAGCTATCATAGTGCTTACGCGATCATTCATTACAACTTGAGCTACCAAATTATCAACTCCTGGATAGTGCTAAGTCTGCTTATTGGACCAAATGATGTGCCACACCCTCAGAAATGTCCTGCTGCTTCATGACAATGCCAGATCTCTTCAAGCAGCTACAATATGTGACAAACTGGAGGAAATTCATTGGACACCACTTGAACATCCTCGATACAGTCCAGACTTTTCCTCCTGTGACTACCATTTGTTTTGGCCACTGAAAGAAGCACTGGGAGGTAAGAGTTTTGAGGATGATGCAGGAGTGGAGGAGTTCATGTGCAACCTGCTGCGCACATATCTGTCGACTTTCTGGGACAATTGGATTGCCAAACTCTCTATCCGCTGGCAAAAGTGCATTTCAGTTCCAATGAGCTATGTAGAAAAGTAATGCATTTGTTTTGTTTTTGTATTATGTTTCATAAATTATGAAAAACAAATTCCCATTTATATTTGATTCACCCTCGCATAAAGAAGGAGCAACAGTGATTTGGATGGAGTCAATTAAAACTTTAATATTTCCTGTAGAAATTGTAACTAATTTTCAACTATTAATTCAACACCAAATTTAATAGTTGTGTTTGCAATGGCAGTAAAAGGCTAAACACATAACCATGGAATTAGGTGGGTGGCTGAAGTTTGCACTGTTGCCATGTAGGAGCACAACCCAGTGTGTTCAGAGGTTTAGGAGAAGTCCAACATGTAGATATGGGACTCCATTTCTGGGGCCTGTAACAAACTTTCAATTCACACGATCACCAGCCCTGTATCAAATGGGACTCAAAAGTGCCCTGGATAGAGGTCGGTCTGACGCTCAAACTAGGAAACACAGCCAGAGGAAAGGCATCGGGTCATTGGGAGATGTGGCAATGAGAAAGCAAAATACAGTGGTTCCTCTATAATCCGGCACATTGCCAATCAGGCCCCTCCAGTAGTCTGGCTTTGAGCGAGTGTGGAGCGTCATAGAGAAAACAAGTTACTATGTACATATTTTGTAATATTTTGTGCAATAAACATAGGTTTTGCTATTAAAATTCATTTTTTTTTTAAATGAACCTCCACTAATCCGGCGTTTTCATTAATCCAGCAGTCTTCTGGTCTGATATCTGCTGGATTACTGAGGGATTACTGTAGTAAAATGTTGCTTTTTAAATATTTTAGAGAAGAAGTAAAAAAAGTTAGAATATTCACATATTTGAGCAAAATTAGTCAAGTGACACCATGAAACAGCTGGAAATATGCCAGAGATTCGCTAAGTTTAGCGCATTGAAAGGAGAGCCCAGTCCTACTCCCTGTGCCCAACCATCATGCTGTATTTCCTGTTGAGTGCAATGGTGTCTGGCAACCCAGGTAATTTGCAGCAGGTCTGCGAATCCAAGGTCCTTCGGCTGCTTTTCCCCAACTCTTGACGGTCTGGTCATAAGAGACCTTTTTTTCAGCCCCCTTGTTTACAAACACAGCAGGTTTTCTGTGACGTCATCAAGATGAAACCTCTCAGAAGGTCCAGCACTGTAAAGCATGCAACGCTCTTGTTTTTAAGAGAAAAATACATATTGAAGAGCATCGCAATTGCAACACAACTTGCACAGAATACATGAAAGTAATGATGCATAGAAAAAAAATATAAGTAAGCAAAAGCATAAGTTTCCCCACGGTTAGTGCTAGAAAGAACTGGAAAGAAAGTAGTTCTGGATTCATTGTATTTCCTTCATAGCATTTATCCTTCTCATTTTTTTTTTGGATCCTGCTGTTCAAATATCGATTTCGGAAAAAAATGTTCTTGTTTTACAAAACACGAAGTACTTCATGTTGTTTTGTGTTTACTATGCACATAAATTACAAGACTGATCAAGATTTTTGTTCTCGAGGTGTCAGACATACTTACTCAGATAGAACATTTTTTTCCTAGCACTAGGGATGGTAAAAAAATATCAGGATTCCAGAAAATTTAAAAATCTTGATTCTGAAATTTTACTACTCGGATTACGGAGGCAATCCAAATTTCGAAGACAGAGATTTAACAATTTTTCCTTTTTTCTCTGGTAGAATTTATTAAGAAAGTTTTGTCTTCCTTATTTTACGATCATATACTCTGTAGAAAAAAAATTGATTTGGACATCTCTACTTCACACGTCATGTACGAATACTGTTATAATCATTATCAATGTAGGAATCCCCCCCCCCTTTTGCCCGGGTTGAAAGAGTGACCCTGACGTTTGGCAAGTCTTGCACTGACTATGTAAAAATGTCACGCTTCGCCACTGAACACAGCCAGGTTGATGTTGCCACACAGTGCATGGGAATCAGACACTTTTGTTCTGATCTCGTTTTGCTTTTCCTATATGTGGCACCAGTGCAATTTTGACCAGCAACTTACTCCTACTTTCATAGCTGTGCATTTAGTCACGTTCTTCTGAATATCTTTAAAAAATGTGACATCATGAATAATTTAGGGTTGTGCATGGTTATAAAATTGCAAAAGTTTACTATTTTTGAGTAAGTGTCCACAGCTCTGAGATTGACCATGTTAATGTCTCCATAACAGAGAGGTCAGAATCAGTCACAAGTCCCACATCTGAATTCTGGTTCAAACGTGGACCATTTCATTATGTTTGTCCTAATATCCATTTCATCAATTCACTATTTATCCTCATCGTCATAATTAACCCAAGAGGTAGGTAGAAAGACAACGGAAAATAACATAAATAAAGGAAAAGAAAAGCAGACTTAAATTTCCAGAACTGAATGCCCCCACAGGAGTATCAAGCTTTACAACATTAACAGATTCAAAACTTAAGTTGTTGATGTGCTGTGCGTAACTGAATAAAACAAGTGAATAAAAAGTGGCTGAAATATAGGTCATACTAAGTTATACATTAGGCAATCAAAACATTCCAGAAACTATACAAGATTTACATAACCATAAAAATGCAATAATTGAGAAGATGCATCATAATAACATTCTTATACTTGCTAGTTGAAAATAAGCATTTTTTTCAGTAAGATCCAAGGCAATATGTAAACCTTATAATATTTTTACGTTCCAATATATACATGAAAAACAGTAGCATATTTTTATGATTCCAGGAGAAGCTGAAATTTAAAATATGCTAATTAGATACTTTGTAAGTTAACTCAAAAACTTAATATTTATTGAAACATGCAAGCTACATGATCATCCATCATTACAATGTCCAAGATAATACAGGGTTATTACAAAAGATCTTCCCAATTTCAGACACATGTAAATCAGATTTAATGAAACTCAGATATAAAAAGTTTATGTCAATGTAAAGATTAGCTCATAAAGTTTTATTTCATATCATTTGCAATATGGTTGGTAACACTGCTACTGCATAATAACCAGTGGCGTCGCTTGAGGTTCGCATACTAGTGTTCACAATAATGTTTTTGTACTGAATGCAAATTTACTCCTATCCCTTGTAAATTCATATTCAATTGAAAAAATGAGAATAACAGTTCAATTCATATTTTCAACAATTTCCCCCCCAAATCACGCTATATTTGAAGTAAAACAAGAAGGACATAGGAGAAATTGTCCCTCTCCCCATTAAAATCTGCCAGGTTTAGCGAATTGTTGCTAAAGTTTGCAACTATGTAGCACAGAACTATTCGAATCCCCCTAGACAGCATATGCTGCACTTGGGTGCCGAATGTAAGAAGTATTGTTGCTTGCATCAGTGTTCGCACAGTGAAGTGAACATCTTCGGAGTATAGTGGCAACAGCCTCTTAGCTGTCAGCTCTATGCAATGCACACAGCAATTGTGTTCAACGCCCTCCGTGGAACACTGTAGTGTGTCAGTGTTTATCTAAAAATGTTATCAGACGTGAAAGAAGTCAGTAAATTGTGTGCATATACTCGTACATCAAACATAGTATTTTTTTCGAATAAATATGCGTATGTGTGTGTGTGTGTGTGTGTGTGTGTGCGTGCGTGCGTGTGTGTGTGTGTGTGTGTGTGTGTGTGTGTGTGCATTTAATATGTACACAATTTAAGATATATATACATGAGTGTTCACGTGCTCATGCGAACATTATCAGGCGACGTGCCTGATAATAACTACAAGAGAAAATGGCTGCCAGCAAAGACAGGAAAGCATTTTGTATGTTAGATTTCCACATCAGTCTGTTATTAGTGTGCAGCAACATTTCCATTAAAATTTTGGTGCAGATGCACCCAGCGGGCATTCAATTCATAAATGATACTCTGATTTTAAGCAAAGGGGATGCATCTGTAAGAGAAAGTCAACTGGCCACCTGTCAGAAAATGAGGAAACAGGTTTCCCATACAGCACACATCTCCAAGAGACGTCCATAGGATATCCACAATGTGCAGATCACATCCATGTATATTGTGGATATTCATTGGATGTCTATGGGATATCCCATCCTGGACATCCAGAGAATCTCCCATCCTGGATATCCCATGGACATCCCATGAATATCTAGTCCTGGATATCCATGAGATGCCTATGGGATCCCATCCTGGATTTCTAGAAAATCTCCCATCCTGGATATCCATAGGACATCCCGTTCTGGATATTCATGGGATATGTGGTATTACGTCCACGTGTTATCAAAAAATTGACATAAATGTTTTGATATCCTTGTAAAGATTCAGTCATAGTATATAGTCTCATTTATGTTAGCACTCAAACTCTTTTATGCAGTAATAAATCGTAAATTATAAACATCTCCCCTGGAATTGCAATGTTAGTAGGTCCATTGTCTTTTCAGCGAGTCACGCATGCGTGCCAAGCTGGTGAAAGTTGTCACGAGGCTTTCTTTGTGTCTTGTCTCGAACACAACGGAAGTTTGCATGAAGGTGTTGCCTTGTGTGGTAGTGAAGAATAATCTCTGCTTACTCTGCTTATGCGTATGAGTACAAAGTACTTTTCAGATGTGTGTGCATGTAAGTGTGTGTGTGTGTGAGTGAGTGAGAGAGAATGAGATCCAGAATTTCGGCACGAATATCCGGAAGACATCTATTTTACGTCTCCTGGATATGTGTGTGCTGTATTGGTTGATGTGTGTTGAGTTACCAAAGGGGCTCACATTGAACATTTGTGAGGTAATCAGGTAATGAAATAAAACTTTATGAGTTACTCTTTACATTGATATAACCTTTTTGTATATGAGTTCCATTAAATGTGATTTACATGTGTCTGAAATCGGTAAGATCATTTGCAATAACCCCGTATAAGATAATCCAATATCTTAACTACAAGGACAAAGGTACAGCTGTCCACTGTGAATTGTATCCTGTGATTAATGCACATAAGAGTTGTGGAGATAGGGTTCTCGATCTCAACCATAGTGGGGATGACAGGATCAGTACCACTCTCCACCCACTTGAATATAGAATAATATGTTGCAGTAATTTCATATATTTGCATGTTAATAATGTTGAATGTTGTAATGCTATTTTGGTGCTCATGCAAGTTACATATGTTACAGTTGCAGTGTACATTTTAAACAATTTGTTAAAATGACTATCTGCATTATATTGGAATCTCTTATAGGGTGAGTATAAGAAGATGAACTGAGACTTTTTGTACCCCTCTTAGTGGTGGCACAATTGTATCTGATGGACAATAACATTTCACAGTCACACAACCAGCGGCTGCTCAGTCTAAATATAGACTGTATCCTGACAAGTGTTAGGTGGGAGATTAACATACACTGAACCTTTCCCGCTAAATAAAGATATTATTATTATTATTATTATTCTGAGATAAAATTTTCCCCCGGGCAAAATGGATTTTTGGTGTCCTCTACTTTTCATCCTCCTCACCCCCCCATCATTCTACCCTGGTCTTTCACCTTCCTCGAATTAAAAAAATATGGTCATGGTATATATTTATGGTTTTAATTACAAAATCTTATTTTAAAACTACTTTAAGTGTTAAAGAAGACATTTATTGAAGGCATGTACGAGACACATGTAAAGAAAAATGGCCGATAATTTTTTACTTGGGACTGGCAACACTGACGAAGGTGTGAATGCACCGAAGCATGCTTTAGTATTCTGTACCTGCAACAGTGGTATATTTCTCAGTGTGGAAGTGCATACGTGTGAGTAGCAGGAAGTTGAAATGGCTGCTGTAATAGAAAATCCCGCCAAATGCGAGGTGAGGTCAGTGATTAGATTTCTCAACGCAAAAGGACTGATATTCATTGAGAATTGTGTGCCATTTATGGACCAACAGTAATGAGTGAAAGTAAGGTAAGGTGCTGTGCTTTTCGGGAAGGACGTTCAAATGTTCATGATGACGAGCAGAACGGCAGGCCTAGTGTTCAGACGGATGACCTTGTGCAACGTGTTGATGAGAAAGTGTGATCCGATTGCCTTTTCACCATTACTGATCTAGACAAGGAGTTTCCTGAAGTGTCTGATAAAACATTGCACCGAATTGTAATGGACAATCTGGGTTATCGCAAACTGTGTGCGATGTGGATGCCAATAATGTTGACAAACACTCACAAAGATGAAAGAATGAAATCAGCATGTGATTTTTTGTCCCCCTGGGAGAAGGATGGGGATGACTTGTTTTCTCACATAGTGACTGTAGACGAAACCTGGATATCGTACATCACTGGTGAGTCGAAGCAGCAATCCATGCAATGATGTCACTCTGGTTCACCAAAACCAAAGAAATTCAAGCAAACAGCATCACATCGCAAAATCATTGCAACCGTGTTTTGGGACCAAAAAGGTGTAATCCTCGTGGAATTCCTGGAACCGGGACGAACCATCACAGCAGATGTGTATTGCCAAACACTGTCTAATCTGCGACGTGCCATCCAAAACAGGCGAAGGGGAATGTTACGGTCTGGAATTCTGCTTATTCATGACAATGCCCACCCACACACAGCTGACAGTAATGTTGCGAAAATTCAAAAATTCCGACGGGAACATTTTAATCACCCACCATACAGTCTCGATCTTGCCCCAAGTGGTTACTTTCTGTTCCTTCACCTGAAAAAGTTGCTTGCTTTGCAACATTTCGATGATAGTGAAGTTTTCAAGACATCAGTTCTCGACTGACAGAGGTCCCAGGCAGCAGATTTCTATGAAGAAGGTCCAAAAAAACTTGTTCCATGGTACCAAAAATGCTTGGAGCATCATTGGGACTATGCAGAAAAATAGCCAAGGTATGCACTTGTATAGCATCAAAATAAAAATTTTCTTGCTTGATTTTATTCTCTGTAATAACCAATCGGCCCTTTTTTTTGACATGCCCCTCGTATTTATTTAATACCTACATAATGATTTGCTATTTTTTTTATGCAATATAAAGACCTTGGGAGTAAAACGTCACAGTGAATGAATGGATGTCTAAACACTGCAGGTAAAAGTGACAACAGTGCTTTGCCGAAAAACAGGTGGTGGCTCGAAACCAGATATGGGTCCAGTCGGCTTCCTCTGGGGTTCCGTCAAAGATGGCAAACTGGTGATACGTTCAGTACTTCAGCTATAACTGTAGATCCAGTCCCGATTAGCCTTTCTGTGCATAAAGTGGACTTAAAAAATAAACTCAAGTAAACAAATAGCTATGCTTATGTAACCAGAAATAAGGTTTTGGTGCTAATCAAGGGGGACGTCCCAGTTTAGTGAACCCCCCTTCCTGGATCACCCAAACTGTAAGATGCCCTTGCATACATAACTAAGAAAACAGAATTAATTGTCATAAAATTAATGATGCAGTAATACAGTTATAAATAGAAGCAAAGACTTTTATACCAATACTAGGTGTAAACCACTGTTTCAAACTGAACATTTGTTTTGTCCATCCCTCAAAACTTTCTGTACAGCCCATTTAACCTGTGTGCAAAATTTCTTGCTTGTATCAAAAAAATACACGATTCTTCAAAATATTGTTATGGATCTTCAGTACTATGAAGGATTGTGCTATATCTGAAAATAAGGGCTATGAATAAAAAAAAGTGTACACGTTATGACTTTGTCTTAGTTGTTTTGATATACATATTACAATTTAATTTCAGCAAGCAGTATGGTAAATAATTAACGTTAGAGAAAATACAGAAAAAAATTAATACTTATATATCCAAAATATTTGACGAAATCTTTACATGACATTAATACTACAATATTTTTAATGATAAATCTGTAAAAAATAGTCAATTGCATTGATTTGTGCTTATGTGCTTGAACATGATCTTCAAATGTGATCAATTAGTTTCTGCAGTGTTATCAAATAATTGTGAAATTTGCTTCAAATATTGAGATAAAGCAAATGCAGCTGGTATGTTTCAAACTTGCATGTGGAAGACAACATATAGTGCCTGTACAATATAAGCAGCAGAATTGTAAACATGAATGGCAAGTGATTTTGCAACATTGCATCATTATTAAACAACATGCCTTGGACCTTACCTCACGTAATTTTTAACATACCACTCTAACGTCCCCTTCTTCACTGCTCCAGTGATTTCTCCTCGAATTTCTTTGTTGAAGGGACAACATTTCCAGAAGGCCTTCATTGATGACAATAGGCCAAGACACCTATCCAATAGGAGAAAAGGAATACAATTATATTCATAGATTTTGTTTTAAATATCTGTCTTAAGACTAATGTGATATGTTTACCAGTAGCGTAGCATGAGCATTTCGGATGGGAACGCCAAGTTAGAAGGAAGGGTAGGCCTTTTTTTTTTTTTGCTTAAGAGTTTACTTATGGAATTAGCCGACATATGTATTGTCTATTTAAAATCACAATCTCATTGTGTTTATTACATTAAGTCAGCCAGGTTCCGATAAAACATGATCCATTGGAGCACTGGTGTTTTATACCATTTTTAATTTGATTGCTCAAGTCAGAAACACCGTACACCATTCGGAGTATTTTGCTCCACACGTAACACATGTGTAGCAAAACAGTATTTTATAATCAAGGAAACCTTTCAGCATGACGCAAGTAATTAAAAAACCTACCTGAATCACAAGCGCCTTTAGAACAACAGTAGACTTCATTGTTGTGGATGATACAACTATTGATTGATTTGGTTTATTTTACTTCGCTTTCTACCACTTTTGGCTAATCGCAAATATGAATATGAGTGATGATATTGATGGAGTTGATGAAGAGACAATCACAAAGAACAAACATGCGTAGGCTGGGATTCGAACCGGAAACCTCTGGCGTCTTAGCGCGCTGTGCAAAACACACTGACACGAAGGTGGGTGGATGATCCAACAATCGTACACTCTACTGACGTAATTAGTAGTAATTCAGAGTTTCAGACCACTGTTTATTGTATCTTGAGAATGCTGATAAACATTTTAAAATAATTTTGTCAAGAGATCATATGATGTTAAGAGTTTTGAAACGAATACTAAACATTTCCACTGGCACAATATTAGGCAGTTAGATACTAACGAAAAAAAATTTTTTTTAAATAAATAGTTTTGTGGGTTAGGTGGTAGAGCAGCCACAGGCTGAACTTCTACCACGAGGACTTTTCAACTTGTTTGACAAAAACTCTTTTGTTCTTTTAGTTTTTTATTGCACTTCACTGTTCTTGCGATAAATTACACGATGCAGTGGTCATTAAAGAAAGATACGTCAGTCAATATTGCGTATTGTAGCATCACACAGCACGAGCAGAGGCACGAGCGCGAAAAACCGGGTAGGAATTCTACTTCTGTCGTCTGCATCGGAAGTACAGTGCCTTGAATCGGAAGGCAGGAAAGGTCACATGGCCCCTAGAACCAATCAGGTCTCCGTACGCCCGCGTATGGCGAGAGCATTTTGCCCGTGCTGTAGAGATCCAAGCCACAAGCTTTCCCTCCTTCTCTCTGCCTACAGGCAGGCATGGTCCTGTACGCCAAACCTAGCCGCGTCCGGCAAGCAAAGACATTAGAGAAATGCTACAAGGAGAGCTGTTAGTGGAGCGTTGTAGACGGATCGCGAAAAATAGCTTTTATAATGCCATTATGCTCAAACATGTATATAATTAGTCACGTTTTACTTTATATTTACAGCATTTACGCATTTTTAAAATTTTAAATCAGGGAACGCCGGGCGTATGGGCGTATTGGGATGCTACGCTACTGATGTTTACTTATTCCTTACAAATACAAACAGGAATGTTATATCAATTGAAAGTACTTGGAAAAATTATGTTACAATACAAGCATTATATTGCATATTTACCATGAGTAGCACCAGGATATTGAATCTAGGATAATATTTCATACTGTTTGGTATGGATATTCTCTAGTGAAATTAATTATCTTTATATTTTATTTGTGATATTATAGATCTAACTTCTACGCCAATTCGTTTACCGTTACCTCTGCAGGACACTGGAACAGACTGCCCCCCGAAATCCAAGCCTCCTCCTCAATTGTAACATTCAAAAGACAATTAAAATTATACATGCTAAACAATTGGACCTAGATTAAATTCCCAGAAAGAAATACGTTATACATTTAGCCCACGAAATATGCTTTCTATGTAGGTACTTGTGTGTGAATGTGTGTTTGTGTGTGTGTGTGTGTGCATGTAGAAACTGTAATGCTTTTATTTTTAATTTCTTCTAAGCTACATTTTTTCATTGTGTTAGTAAAAATAATGAGCAATGTACGTAATTAATGGTTAATCCAGGGCTTGACTGCTCGTATTCAAACTGTATTGCTTTCATTTTTAGTTTCATTTTACTTTCACTACTTTACTTTTCTTTTATTATTTTATTTTTCATTTATCTTTTTTAATTTTTTAATTGTATACAATTTACTGCAAAGAAAAAAATGATCCCTGTAATTAATGGTTAAGTGGAAGAGAAGGCATTAATGCCTTAACTTCGCCATGTAAACAAAGTCGTAAATAAATAAATAAATAAATATGCAGCAAATACAAAGGTTGCTTTTAGGGAAGAACCCAGCAGCCAAAACATGATTATGAAATATCTAGCTAATACCTGATCAGGATTAGGAGGGACTTGGGGCCTACAGCTCTGGTGCTCCATCTGCAAAGAAGCCTAGGAAAATTGCCTTGGAGAGGGCCAAAAATTTAAGATAAAAGATATTTCAAACATAAAATACAACTAACACACATACATCTATTCCTATCTAATACAATAAGTAACTTATCAACAATTCAGATCAATAGGAAGCCCCCCCCCCCATTTTCCTTGTGCATAATATGAATAAAACCCAGTTCAAATTCCTACTAATAAAAAATTAAATTGATGCAGTTCATAATCCTTAAGCAAGAAATAATTTCAATCTCTAAATGGACATTTAGTATCTGAAACCTTGATTTTCCAACAAATTCCATTATTGTATTTGCAATTGTAATTTTGTTATTTTACATTGATCTTCTGCCACTTATCTTACTTATCATGAGCATGAAAATAAGTGGTGATTAGATAAGATAAAATGGATGAACGGACTCTCACAAAGAATGACCATGTTCATGCTCATGATTCAAATCTGGGAACTTTGGTGGCTAAATCGAAATATTACCACTTAATGTGCTCAGCTTCTGTGAAGGCTGCATACATTTATTTTAAAAAAATGTGTTTTCAAAACTGTTCAATGACCTTCAAGTTTAATTGTTCATTAATCTGTCACTGCACACATAAGTGAAGTCAACTGAGACAGGTCAAATATAAATTTTTACAAATAAATAGGTGATTAACTTCTCTGTCAAAACCAAAAGAATAATTCAAAATAAAGAATTTTCATGTAAAAACTAAACACACAATATCCATATTTGAAAGTATCACATGCATATTTACAAGGGTTGTTCGAAAAGTTCTAAGAATGACCAAGTAAAAACACCTGTTGAAAGTGGTTTAATTTTTCTACATCATGAAACACAGATTCCTCAAGGCTTGCAAAATAGTCCTTCACAGCTGCTTTCACATCATCTCTGATGAAAATCACTTTCCAGCAGTGTCGTGGCGTGGGATTTTTAAAAGTGTTACTGGTTATCAATAGGACATTTAAGGGAGACTTGGGCGCCTCCCCACCTCATGCCCCCCCCCCCAAATGTCTTCCAAGTAGTTCATATAATATTAATCTGGTACGTCTGCAATTCAATACTAGATTTTGGTAAAGTTATTAATCAGGAAAAAAAATGTTGACATACGGACTGAAGCGAAATTGCAAACATTGGTTGTTGACACAATAATACGTAATTTGATACTTACAGAAACATCGAAGGCTACTTATAGAGCAGATCAATCTGACGACTCTTCCTTGAAAATAGTTATATGATGCTGGGGTCCTGGGTTTGAATCCTGGCTTGGACATGGATGTTTGTGATGTCTATTCATCAATTTCATCATGTCATCACTCATCCCCATCTTCGCAAATTAGCCAAAAGTGGCACAAGCTAGGAAAAATCAATCAAATCAAATCAAAAAAGTTCTATGATGCTGTCATAAAGTGAAGTTTTTCATTTGAATTTGAATTTTTGGGTGCGTCATGGTCATGGTCCATGTTATCCACATCCGAATTCCACACATTTTTTTTCACCCGAAAATAGAGTACATGGCCAACAAAAGAGTTTCGACAACTGCGCACATCCACATAACATCGGATAGTCGTTATACCACGAAACATTGAAATGTCGGTCATATCCAGCAAACGACTGGGTTTTTAAATCGTTCAAAATAGGCTTTGGCTTCCCTTTCACCACAATTTCGCTTTTTTCTGCAAAATAACGAACCGAAAAATTGCTTCAAAATATCTTCTATCGCACGATTACACACACTGTTCAGATAGGATGAACCCGCCACCTCGGAACTCGGAGCAAGCTCCATTAATTAATTGACAATGCCCGAAAACAACATAAAGACGAAAGACACCACTCACAAAACTCGCACTGCACAGTCCCTCCCACAAACCGTTGTTTACTTTTGTAACACGTGAAGCACCCTCCTTGCCCCCTCCCCTCTCAGCATCGGCGCTTCCCCAATATTTCCTTTGGTACCTGCAAGAAGTCCAGTTCTACCACTGTTGCCATCTTAGTTCTTTTGAAACCAGATTTGCCCAAATCGCGAAACCTTTCATTTCAAATAAGATTGTAGAATAGATGTAGTCTTCATCTGTTTCCTAACTACTCCCACTCCCATGTTTCGCTAAATCCACTGAAATCTCATTTCTGACACCTCTACTATTTCGTATATTTTACGTCCTTTGCTACCTTTAAGGCTATCGCTTTATAGGATAATCGTGACGACGAGGATGCATGGTGAATTATTGAAATAAAATTATTATTTCTTTGTGTTATGTAATTATTAATTTTTATAATTATGTAAGTAAAATAATAACAATGAACATTGAAATAACCATTTCTTGCTGAGGATTCGAACCTGTGACACCTGACATTTTAGAGCGTGCTTAGGCTTGTAAGTAATGTTTTCACCCAAAAACAGTTCTACCACCTCAAAAACATTGCTTCAATCCGAAATTATTACATTCCTGTGACAACGTATGTCAATCTCAATCGGCCCTTTCAACAATTATCACAAATTCCTGTAACCGAAATAATATTATATATGTGAAATATAGAATTTTAGGTTGACATTTTTAGAAGGACAGCGGACCCATCCCTCTCCTCTCCTTCTCGCCCATGATGTCGAAGAAGGACAAAGAGGGCTTTCGTAATCGCTGATATTTAGAGTAAATACAAAATATCACTTGGTAGTTTGCTTTTCCCCCAGTGTGATTTGATTTTTTAAATTTTGATTTGGCGATTTAAGTCCACTTCATGCACAGTAATGCTAATCGGGACAGTTTAAAGTTGGAGCCGAACCACTTGTGCCTCCACCGGGTATCGAACCCGGGATCCCTTGATTACAAGGCGGCAACGCTACCACTGCGCCATCGTTCCCCAGTGTGACTGGACACCTTCAGAGTAAGATAGACCCGATTAGGCGACTTAGCTCTTTTCAGTCAATTGAATATGGCAACACTGGTCTGTATCCGGTAAGGATCACCGGCAACTGCGCAGGCTAAACAGGCATGCCAAAAACTCGCCTCCTCCTCCCGCGGTCAGTCTTTGCCACAACGCGAAGTCTTCCTTGCGTGGGCTCAGGGCCCTTTCCTCATGTTGCCTGTGGAGGGTACCGGATCAGTCCTCCTCTTCGCTTTTGCCGGTGTCAGAAAAAATGTCAGTCTGCAATATTTACTTTACGACAATATTACCAGTTTATGTATGTAATAATATTTTAAGACAGGTTCTTCAATTCTTTATATTTTGGTGTTACCTGCGGTAACAGCGGCTACATGCACGCCACGCCTCTGCTTTCCAGCCAGGATTTTTTTAAGCTGTGGGAAGAGATGAAAGTCTGAAGGTGCCAGGTCAGTCGAATAAGGGGTGTGTGGCAGCAAAACATACTTCAAGTAGACGATTTTTGCGATTGCAACAATACCCATGCTAGGGCAGACATTGTCCTATGGCATGATGATTTTCTTCACCTTGAATCGTGGTCTTTTTGTACAAATATTTTTGACCAGTTGGTCCAGAAGGTGGGCACAGTACTGTGCATTGATGGTGGATCCAGTTTGGAGATAATCTATTAACAGAATGCCCTTTGCATTGCAAAAAATCGACGCCATGATTTTTTCCACTAATTTGATAGCCTTCGCCCTCTTTGGTGTGGTAAATCATGATGCTTCCACTGTTATGATTGTTCTTTGGTTTCTGGCGTGTAGTAGTGCATCCATGTTTCATCTGTAGTTATGAATCTGCACACAAAATCTGTTGAGTTTTTCTTTAAATGGGCCAGACATTTATTGGACACTCGCATCCACGTTTGCTTTTGATCGACTGTCAACAGACATGGTACTCATCTTACAGACATTTTTCCCATCCCCATTTCTTCCGTCAAAATATGAAACACTTATTCACTTGAGATGTCTATATCTTCAGCAATTTCACGCACCTTCAAACGATGGTCTTTGAACACCATATCATGGACATTTTCAGTCATTTCTGCAGTCGTTGCTGATTTAGGCCTTACAGTACGTGAGTCATCTTGTAAGCTCTCATGGCCATGTTTAAACTTGGTAGTCCACTTTGTCACAGTGGCAAATGAAGGAGCAGAGTCCTCAAAAGTGTCCTTCATATCAGCATGAATTCCTGTCTCCATCATTCCCTTTTTCACGAACTACTTTATCACTGCACGACGCCCAATCTTCTCCATTCTTTCACTACACTCACACTTTCGCTGCTGTTCCTGGCTCTCGACACAAAACAAACAAAGGCACTCGGATGATACTGTGCATATGTTCCTTAAAAGAGTAGGGTATTCCACTGGCAATCATCATTCCGAACTACTGTGGCCATCTGTCAGTCATTCTTAGAACTTTTCAAACAGCCCTCGTAAGTTGCTTTCCCCCCCTATTGATATATTATATAATACTGTTATGTTGCACCTAATAACATATCTGAAATGGATGGCAAATCTTGCCAAAAATATGTATGTAAATTTGGTTTCTCTTTTCGTCTTGATGCTAATGCATTCTTATAATTTGTTAAATCATTTAGTACTTTGTGTAATTGTTCATATTTTCTTGCTCTAATATGTCAAACAATGTATATAATATTTTGTGTCATAAGATTACATGTTTGTCAAAATATATATCAGCATTTTATGTTTTATGCACACTAATAATTAAGAGTAGTACTCAAACTAGGCCTAGTAGGAGAACCCGGAGTGGAACAGAAACCCCCCCTCTTAATGTCTCCATAAGGGGGCACAAGCAAGCGAGAGTCTCTGGAACTAATCAACTATCCATAGCGAGGTGTTGGCAGGTCGTTCGCACCTGGTTTTGGTTTTGTTTTGTAACTTTTTGCACGTCTCGACTCTCAACTTTGAAGGTAAGACAAATTGCTTCATGTAACACATGCCTTCCCTGGTGTGAATGTCAGACATAGTTTGTACTACAGGGTTGCATATTTATTGTTCCATATTTCCCCAGCATTTCCCACTATAACCTCATGTAGCGTAACCGTGTAGGAAATGGTGGAATAGACTAGGGTTCCATTCTGCCCCATGTTGGTATGTTATTGCATTAATCAATAACTATATTCAGACAATCGGCAAGGAAAACAATAGAGTCATCGAGTGAGGACGAAACAAATTTTTACTCGAAGTACAACGAAGGATGGGTTTTCTGCCCAAGCTGTCATAAGTGGGCCCACAACTCATACACAGGAATTGATAGTGATGATGAAACAATCTTTGTTTGTGAAATTTGCATACAATAAAAACTTATTTTGGATGTGAGAAGGTTACATAATTATCATGCAATATCATATCTAGGTAAATGTTCAACAATCATATCACATTTCGAGCACAGTGGTGGGGCAGAATGGGCCGATTTACATTTGTGTATTTTTATATCTGTCAATGTTCATAGAATGTGTACCATCATCTGTAGCCATCTCTTTGTCTAACATATACTTTTTTACAGCCTTTTCAACATTAAGTGTTCCATTCTGCCCCAGGTTCCCCTATACGTTTTATGTTTTACTCGATTCTTATATCTCATTTTGTAACTTATTTTACCTTCTGCTATGAATACATTATGTATCCACTGTTACAAATATGCATCCTTCCTTTGATCTATTTTAAGTTCTCTATTGTGCAATTATATTCCATTCACACCTCAAATTTACAATAATAAACAATAGAGAATATAACCATCTAGATCAGAGTTAAGATAATAATTTAAAGAATTTAAAAAATAAAATAAAAAGGCATTTTGATTAATATTTTATTATTTTAATTTTTTGAAAACTGCTGTCTAAAAGTCACGTTTTATGTACCTATAGAATGGCCCTTTTAACATTTATATGAATGCTAAGTGAATGTTATCATTAGGTGACAATGAATACTGGAGATTGCAGCATATCTAAGATAACACATGACAATTGATAGTTTAAAAATGGAACTATAGACATTATTGTAAAAAAGTGAAATCACATTAAACCATCAAACAAATACCTGAGTAAGAATTCCAGTTTGCACATGCTGATTCTGTTGCTGGGTGGGAACAGCTGTCTATGTTTTCTCAGAAGATGTAGTGAATGGTCTATGAACATATTGAAAGAATCGGCCAAAGATTCTTCCTGTTGGGAGAATAGTATTAATTTTTATTATATTACCAGTGTTATTGTAACTGGGATAATTATAACATATTCAATGCATTTAATTACTTTATGCTCAGCTATTTATTCATATATTTATACATTCTAGAAACTTGTGAAACTTTAAACATAAGTTTCAATAAGTAAATCCCTTGCACATTTGTGGAGTGTATGGGTAGAATCTCTTCTGTTAAAAATACAGAATGTCCAGTGTGATTGACTTAAATAAAGGGTGACTCAAAAGATGGGAAATTTTGAATTGTGTCCTGGCAACCCTGGGAGGTTAGTAGCACTGATTGGCATATACAATGTTGCTCACAACACCTTGCCATTTAGTAATCATGGAGCAGTAGAGTGGTGTGCAGCCTGTCTTTGCAGTCAAAGCATTTTACAAGAATGTCAGTGTGGAGGTCGCACGTACAGCATTTTGGTGTCAGTTCAATATTGGACAACATGGTCATGTTCCATCAGCATATGGATTTAATCTGCTACAACAGAAGAACTTAAGGCAAGAATATGAGAGGAAATTGCCAGGATTCCTGTTGCAATGTTACGTTGCTTCATGCACAATGTCTCTCACATACTGCAGGAATGTCTCGGCAGAGAAAGTGGCCATCTGTCGGTGTTATCTTCAAAAAAATAACTTAACGGTATGAAATTCAACAATGGCAACCTCTGTAATATTCACTGGCTTCACTAAAGATATATGTTCTCTTTTATTAATCTCCATTCTAAAGTTTCCCATTCTTTTGAGCCACCCACCTCTTTATTCCAAAGAAATTGGATCTAACAGCTTTTCATAAATTGGGCATCAAGATTGAATACAAAACAAAAGTAAATAAATAATGTTCATAATTCGGCTATTGAAATAGCTTCTCAATGATAACTTTTATTCAGCATGTTTAATTATACTCTGTCTCTGGAATATGTGGAGCAAGGCCATGCCTAATGGAAGAGAAGGGGAGAAAGTAAGCTGATGGAGCAAAGCTATGAGCCCAAAAGGTTGGTAGTTGCATTCACTCCCTCTCTCATGAGTTCATTGGTCAAGCCCTCTTAAGTCACTATTTGTGCAAAAACTTGTTTTCGTTTTCTTGCTCCAGAGATTTCTGGGACAGAGTATAGTACTCTCCATGACAGTGTGTCTTCTCTATTCCAGCACAAATCACAGTCATAATTTTTGGAGTTTCAGAATTGCTGGCAAAGAAGGGTTGTCCGAGTTATCAAACCTCTTTCACTGCACTGACTGGACAGTCAGTGGCAGGTTCAAACTTAACTAAGACAGTGTAGAAGACAGACAAGATATGAGATGTCAACTGTGGCATGTGCTGTGCTTTTGACAGTGAAAGAGATGGGGCAGTATTGTCTAAGCATGGGATGGACTTTATGTTTAATTAGTATTTAATTTGAACACAATGTACGTGGGTGAGGTGTTAGAGGGAGTGTACTCTTATTGCATATTTACATTTTTTAAGTTTTTAAATTTACCTAACAGAAGTCAACTCAAAATATGTAATTAAAATACCAAAAGCAACAATAGCGGATAATTATTTGTAAGTATAACTTATTCACAAAAATTTGATATGCTGGTAGTACAATTACTGCATTTCTTCCTTAAAATTCAAGTTCAAATTCTGCACATTTTAAATGAATAATAAGAAAATGAAGACAAAAAGGACTGTTTTTTATCGGGGGATTTTCTTTCTCCAGATTTAGAAATGTAGATCCTGCCCAGGAAAAAAACTCCATATGGGGGAAAATTACCTGGTTTCCACACAGTCAATTTAGACACTGTATTTAATTGACCAAACTAATTCAGTGCAGTCTATGGAACTATGAAATTATTTTTATTTTTGATTATTGAATAGATACACACATGTATTTCACGTCACACTAAAATTCCACAGCATGAATTGTATTGTTATATAAAACAGGTATGAAATGAGTAATGTATCAATAATGATAAACAAGCTTGTAATGAAAATTATGTTAATTCATATATAGGTGGCACCACTTTAAAAACGATACAGCACTGAAATACATTCCAGGAATGTCTAATTTCATTACACAGGTATATCATTGTGATGTATCTATGACTTGTGTGCTCTATGACAAATCATTATCCATAAACAGAATATTCCTCCATTCTTCTATCTTCCCTACTTATTTCATTCTTACCTCTTCTCTTGACAGCATTTCCATTCCCCACTCCTGATCCAATTCCTGAAGCATTCTATACAGAATTCTGTAGTCAAAAGGGGATTCCATAGATTTCATACAATAGGCAATCCATCGAACAACCGCCAGTTGAAGATTAGTGACATCCCCTTGTATAGCATGCTGATGCAATATTGTTTGGGCAACATGGGGAAGTTCACCTGACCACTGCCATGATGGTCCCTACATAGAAAAATGTTGTTCAAATGTTAAATTTAGAAAAATTCCATTGTAACTTAATACATGACCTGCAAAATATTACAACACAATGTATATTACAGTGTCACTTCTAATGACATAAACTTGACAAGAAATAAACCATAGACTTTATATATTTTTTGTGTAATCTTGTAATCATCATTAGTGCTTAATTCTGCAAATTTCAAGATGGTGTGAACATCAACAGGAACAAAGGTTCTGCTTGCTGTCTTTATTTTAGACTTGCCAACTCTCTCAGAATCAAACTCACTCTCCCCCGTCTCCCAGATAAATTTTGTAGTCTCCCAGAAATACGAGATATATTATTATTATTATTATTATTATTATTATTATTATTATCATCATCTTTTGGTGTGCACTTTCTGGCTTTGAGCTCTAGGCATGGGACGCGCACAGGTTCAAGTCTCCTGGGAGAAGCGTAACAACTTTTCTCCTGAGATTTCGGCCTGTGTATGAGACAGGTGGCCACCCACCATCGTGAGGAACTTCGGGAGCTCTGAATTAGTAGCTCCCCAATAGTGAAAACCTAGAACAATGACTGGGAGTTCGTCGTGCTGACCACACGTTACCCTGTAACTGGTTGAACGATCGGCCCACTGCGTTGCACCACAAGTTATTATTATTGTTGTTATGTGTGTTTGTGATAGTCCATTCATCCATCTCATCGCCATTTACACTCGTCGTCGCGATTAACCAAAATTGTCAAAAAAGTGACAAACAAAATCAATCATCCAAGTGATAGCCTCATGAGAAAAAGTCGTGGATCCGTCATTGATATGCATGGAACGTACCTTTCCTCCAGACCATACGTTTCCAAAGAAAATTAAGTTCAGGAAGCGTGACTTTTGGACCAGTTAGTGCAGGTATGTAGCCAGGGGGAGAGCTCGGGGGGCTAAAGCCCCCACAAATCCTACAAATGCCTAATTTACATACTGTACAGTGCTAATTAATTTTATTTTCTTAGCAGGATTAAACATATTGTACAAAAAGTTTGAATATACTGAGAAATGTATCTTTAGCGCTTATACCACCACTTTTTTGCCTTTAGATGACGGCTGCTGATAAGGTTTGAGCCCCCAAAATAAAATTCTGGGTACGGGCCTGACTTAGTGAAAGTCACAAGCTTTACGAGAGGCATTTTGGAACGGTCAATATTCATAATGGTTTACATATGAGAATTTTGGAAGGCGTTTATTAATCTTGGCTAGACATTAACGATTCACCAATCCAAAAGTGACTGCAGCCATCATTTCGATATCAGCACCCAATAGGGCAAATTTCCTTACATAGTCGATAGTGGTTAAATGGACAAGTGAAAAAAACTACAAAGGGAAGGTACCACGAAGCTAAATTTGCCTCCTTATGGATTCCACACCCGCAGGAGGCCAACCGTTGGTTTCAAACTCCTCTGCAATTTTGTCGTACACATTCCAGACAGAGGACTGAGTGGAATGTTGGAATGCCAGTCTTCTGAGTAACTTCTCCTCGATTAACGTCATCTGCAGGGAAGAGCGGGAATTTTAAGAGAATACTTTTCCTTTAAAAAACTGACAAGCCTTGAAGGATCAATTGGTAATATCAGTAGACGTGTTTGGTAACCAAATATTTGGTTCAGGATCTGCAGGATGCCATGCACTTGAAGCCAAGAGGGCAATGTTGCCAGCTCCGTGCTGAAGAAATACGCCGAGTACTACCTAAAACAAGCTAAAAATCATTACAATGGGGGTTATTCGTGAGTAAACAAAAAATAATCGATCAGGCAATTCGATTATAGATGGCGGGGAAAGAACTTCCGGTTTCCGCAATTTTCCAATGTAAACAAGTGGAATACAGATCGTCACCGAGCATAGAGTAAGGTTGGACAAGACTGCGCAGTTTGAGTTCATAACTTTATATTCAAGCTATGAAACTACAGACACACATGAAAAAAGCAATCACATTGCACTATCCTTTGCTTACTCACAGTAAATTTTCGAAAGGTGAATAAACAATATTTCTGCATGAAACAATTACAAAACCGTGACCATGCAAATTCGTAGTCTTACCCGCACTGCGGGGTAAGACTGCAATCAAGTTCGGGTAAGAATGCGCACTTTCTACACAGAGTCACATTTGTATAAAAAGAAACACAAATCACCTTAAAAAGTTCTTCTAACATATGGGATACATTTCTCGTGGCATTCTCACAGTAGGCACAGCGAATCCCGTCCTCCACTTGGGTTAGGAATCGCTAACACAAATCACAAATAAAGGTTCCTGTTTCATACGAGGTGCAATTTTCATGCCACCACTCGTCACATGTGGAACACTGGATCCAATCCTCTACTGGAGGATAGCTGTACTTCTCACTACAACCTGGGCAATTGTACTCTTTCTTCTGGCGTTTTCTGCTTGCTACATCTTCTTCAACAACGATGTTCCGTTTCTGTTTCCCCTGAACTTTCTTCTTACTCTTCTCAACCAACGAGGCTTCCAAGTTGACTTTGAATGGAGATCCAGTTAACACCTGAGACTGCCTTCCCTTTCGTCGGCGGTGCTGAATATGCTCTGCACGTGGAAGTGGTGAATCTGGTTAACGGAAATGTGCCCATTTGATCCAGTATTGTTAACCCCACTTGTTGAAGGCTACTCACCTGGAGTTTCAGCTGATGCATGAGCCACATTTGCCTTCTGTGGCACGTCATTGGTGGATGGTCCAGTATTGTTAACCCCATTTGTTGAAGACTGCTCACCTGGAGTTGGATCTGATACATTTGTCACAGTAGAGGGAAGAAACTCGTCCTCAGTGAAGATGTCTTGATTGAAAGGGCATAATCCAGTCACTTCAAAGCCCTTCATGTCATTCCCAACTGTAGCTGCCTTCCCATATGCCTTTGTAAAAATGGATGCCACTTGGAAAACTGTGATTGGAGGACCCGGATGGTAACTCATCCACCTATCACACTAAGATGAATAAAACGACTTAAGTGGACCAAAAATGATCTATCTAATGGCTGGGCCTTGTGAGCCACACACTTGCACCTGCAAGCCACACACTTGTGGGGTAAAACTACGCACGTGCGCAGTCGTGCCCCGTGCTGCATTCCTGAACAAATCACGTGATGCTGTCCTGCCATTGCACAAAGTAATGGAAACTAATACGCAGGTGGACTCGGCATTAACACAGCTTCTTCTATCCATCAACATCGTAATATTGTATACATTCACAGTGACGTAGTACTCAAAACACGTAGTACCAAAATAAATAGCAAACACCGTCAAAATCTTTTCACTTACCTCTCTCAGCACAACGAATTTCAAACCTATCTTCACCACTGTCCACAGCTAGCTACCATCTTGGACGAATTAACGGTGGCGCAGTGGTGCCAACTGTGTGTGATTTTCACCTCAAAAAACCAGTGCGCAGTCTTACCCGCCGCGCAATCTTACCCCACCTTACTCTATTTCCTTATAAAAGATCGGATACAAAATGGATCACTTGAAATTTTTCAGTGATATAGAGAAACAAAGGTACCTAGAAAAGATTGACAATTTCCCTGTTCCTTTGGATGTAGATTTACGGAAAAATAGTAGTCTTTTCCAAGACAATGTTGATTTTCTACCAACAAATTCGCGTTAAAACTTCTGCAGGTTGAAATAAAGCTTACATAAATTATAAACATTGGAATACTTTAATTTTACAACAGTAAAATGTAGCTATAATTTTCGACACTGTGTATTCAAATACAGCCCCTTTAATTTTAGATTAATTTTATCATATTGCTATTTTAGATCATATATACTTTTAAATGTATCTATTGTGAATAAGACTACTTGCTGATTTGCCCGAATAGGTGGCTCACGAACACACGCTGACACATCGCTTTCATTTGCTTAAGATCCGCCAGGTTTAGCGAATTCTTGCTAAAGTTTGCAACTATGTAGCACAGACCTTTTCGAGTCCCACTAGACATGCCTTGTATATGCTGCGCTCTGGTGCCGAATGTAAGAAGTATTGCCGCTTGCATCAGGGTTCACACCTCCATGTGTTCGCACAGCGTAGTGAACTTTTTCGGGGTATAGTGCCAACAGCCCCTTAGCTGTTAGTTCTATGCAACACGCACAGCAATTGTGTTCAACGCCCTCCGTGGAACACCGTGGGAGTCAGTGTTACCAACTATCTAGAAACGTTATCAGGCGTGAAAGTAAATCGCGTCAGAGTAAATGGTGTGTATATACTCGTACATCAAACAAAGTATTTTTTCCAATAAATATATGCGTGTTTGCATTTAATATGTACGTAATTTAAGACATGTACATGAGTGTTCACGTGCTCATGCGAACATTATCAAGCGACGCGCCTGTCACTTTCATGTTTGCTAACATAAAACGTACATAACTGCTCAGGGTCACTGCTACTGTTAGTGTACTGAACATTATTCTTAACAGTTTGTCTGCTTAACTAATCTTGTATTAATGCGAACAACACGCCCTCTCCCCCTTCCAAAGCGACTCTAAAGGCATAAGAGGCAGTAACGAAGCGCAGTCTTACGAAGGAGGCAAGCGATGTTTCAGTACAACAAAACAAGTAGTACAATGGTTTATAGCCTCATTGGCCTGTTCGCTGCATTTCACAAAATATCATAATAAAGTGACGGTACTAAAAATAAACCATATGATCCGCAAACGTCACATTTACTTTCAAAATTCCAGGTAACGTTATTCATACGGTAGTAAACGTCTTACATATGCGACCTTTCCGCATACGACTAAAGGTGTACGGAATTTCTTATTTATTTATTAGTACCCACTTTAAACTGTAGGTCCAGTACCAATTAACCTTATTGTGCATAAAGTAGACTTAAAACACGAACTCAACAAAAACAATAAAACTTAAAACATGTTCTTCTGTTCACAATGTGCACAATGTATGCGATTTACTTCTGTGCTGTGTACAAATATCAGTAGATAGTTCTTTTTCAGATAGCTTTATATTCACCACAAGTTCTATTCAAAAGCCGCCAATTTATTGAATGTAGTTGTAAAATTTGAGAAACAGCGCACCTGAATTACTGTGTAAATAATTTGGCAGTTGCAAATACTGGTAGTGGTGAAGACTTCTGACGTAATTTGAGCTGGACCGAGCTGGACGCAGGGTGTAGACCAAGGTCCGTCGAATCTTACCCCTCCCTGGGGAAACTCTTCACGGGGTGCAGACATTCCACTTCCTGGAAACACAAACGCTCACCCTTTGCCATCTGGCCCCAACTCCCAATGTCAATTTTTTACGCGTTTTACATTTCGCGAAATCTAAAATAATTTGTAATATAATATGATACATATAGAATTTAGAACAGTGATAATAACTTGTTTTAGTTATTTTATGACTAAGAATTATTATTATATTCGCGATCTTGTTTACGTGTTCATGAAGATAAATAATCGTTACTAGTTTTTGCTGGCAATGTATCCACAGATGTATCCTTCTGCTTTCGGTTGAGCTCGGCTATTTTCGGGAATCGCGCAAGCTCAGGAAGCAGAGCTTTTTGTAGAAGCATGGTGGACGGTTTCCACCCGAATTTCACGCTTCGCCATGTGACTCCTTCGCAAGCATTGAGCCTGGTGCTTGCTACAGCTCTGCTGAGGGAGTTTGCGGCCGTAATTTTTCGCGAAATCGAGTGCGATGAAAACTACATAATGTTAAAGCATTAAGTATATTAAATTATATTCGAATAACGCAAGCAGTGCTTGCATTGCTTGTACTAACGGGTGTTCCAAAATGATCTTTACAACTTTGATCACGTATATTTCAGAAATGGGGATTGGTAGAAAGGCGCGGTTTGCGGCAGAATGTTCACACACACCTAAAGTTTTTTTTTAAATTTGTTTTTGCAGGTTAATCATTGATAATGTTCACACATAACTGAAGTTCTGTTTTTTCTGTTTTTGCAAGTTAGTTATTGACGAAATGGCCACCCCCCAGCAGATGGCACAGTGTGTGGAATGGTGGATAGAGACCAAATCTGACACCCAGGTCCAGCGGGACTTCCGGACACGTTACAGAAGCACACCACCATCACGTCCTACTATCAGACAGTGGTACACGAGGTTCAAGGAATCCGGAAGTGTCATGAAGAGGACGAGTTCTGGGCGTCCGAGCACGAGTGATGCAGATGTGGAACGGGTGCAACAGGCATTTACCCGGAGCCCAACCAAATCAATCCGTCAAGCATCTCGCCAGTTGCAGCTACCAACAACCACGGTGCACAGGGTGCTACACAAGAGACTGAAGCTTCATGCCTACAAGGTGCAGCTGCTGCATGCAATTCACCCTAATGACAGACCAAATCGCAAAAACTTTGCAATTGAGATTCTGAGTCGCATCGACGATGACCCAGACTTTCTGAAAAAGGTGATGTTCACGGACGAAGCTTGCTTTCATGTGTCCGGGAAGGTAAACCGACACAATGTAAGGATCTGGGGCTCTGAGAACCCCCACTCTAGCATGGAAATTGTGCGAGACAGCCCAAAGGTCAACGTGTGGTGTGGTCTGCTTCATGACCGTGTGGTGGGACAATTTTTCTTTGCAGAGTCTTCAATAACCTCGACTGTGTATGTGGACATGTTGCAACAGTTTGCATTTCCACAGGTCGAAGAACTGCAACCTGACATCATGCTGCAGCAGGATGGTGCCCCTCCTCACTGGGCTTTGATCGTTAGGCAGGCTTTGGACGACACATTTCCAGGTCGCTGGATTGGCAGAGAAGGACCCATTCCCTGCCCCCAAGGTCTCCAGACATAACCCCATTAGATTTTTTCTTTGGGACTTTGTTAAGGATACTGTCTACCGGACCCCGGTGCGGGACCTGCGGGAACTGCGAGCTCGCACCAGAGCAGCAATTGCCTGTTAAACGACTACTAAAACTTTAGGTGTGTGTGAACATTCTGCCGCAAACAGAACCTTTCTACCAATCCCCATTTCTGAAATATACGTGATCAAAGTTGTAAAGATCATTTTGGAACACCCGTATATCTTCGCCTCTGATAAGAGGTGGTGTTTCATTTCAACCCCTTCGCCGCGATCACCCACAGGCAGGTAGAAAAAACTGTACATAATAACCATAACTAAAAATCCATAACAAGTCAATCAAGTTATTAACAAGTTAAAATAGTTAATAATATAATATTATCAAAACTCATTCTGGTATCCGTATGGATAGTTTGAAATTTGATGTTTAGGGAATAGTATATTATGTTTTCTTTATAAGTCTTGTGATATGAGGATGTCCAGATATGCTGCTAAAATGTGATTTTATTTTAGGGTTAGTTATTGTATGCATGTTATTTTATATTATGTTCTATATTTTATTCTTGGGGGTTGCGAATAAGTAAATAAAATAAAACAATTCAGGGATCCAGAACAGTTGGAAATGTGTTTTATTGTTTATATTGTTATTATTATTATTTCGTGAATATAGATCGATGCTTCTTCTAGTCTCACCTTGAATCTGGACACTTCGTGGCCAATGAAAAGCACATGTAGCCTCTCCTGCTGTCGAATCTCTGACCAATTGTCCTCCTCTGAGAGTCCCCTGTCCTCTCGCGTTGACAGCCACAGCTTCAGGCGGATCCGCCCTTGGATATTGGACCTCTGGGTGCGGGCTTCCAACTTGTACCAACAGTCCAAGCCGGTGGACGGGATGTCCTGAACAAAGAAAGCATCATCATCACATAATCTTATTATGTACAAATGTACACACGGTACTATACTTGCTGCAAAGCCTTATTTTTAGCAATTTAGGTACAGTAAAACCTCCTTAATCAGGACCCCGATAAGCCAGACTTTGCTTAATTCGGACAGGCAGAAAAAAAGCAGAATGCAAGGTTTTAAATGTAGCAAGAAGTCAACAAGAGAACTTCCCAAAGGAAAGGCAGTCAACCACTGATTAAATTATGTTTCCCGCAGACTTTGTACTGTACTGTATAGCGTATTTAGGCGTATGCCCTTTAAATACACCATAATAAACGTGTTTTGTTGCTATAAACGGAGTTTTAATGCACTTTCTACTGTTCTTTTAGGTTATTTCAGTTAATCCGGACTTTCGTTAAAGCGGTCAACTTATCCCCCCCCCCATTAGTCCGGATTAATGAGGGTTTACTGTACTTAGAAGTAAAAACAAACAAAAAAACATTGCAACATACCGTGAAGCATTTAATGATGTGGAGATAAGAGCCTCACACATTCACAATCTTGAGAATTTGTGGAGGTGAAGTGATCAGCACCACGCCCCGGTCGCCTTTACCTCCTGGGTTGCATCCAAGAGCTCATTTATTAGAGGCTGGATGAACCCCAGAGCCGCTGTATGCAGAGATACTGCTAGAAAAATTTTCACCTGATCATCACTCACTCCAGTAATGGAACCAGGGCCCCCCGGGTGGCAGCCATACGCTCTAACGATTGGACCACCGCGGCTTGTATTATTATTATTATTAAATCGTCTTTATTGTAGCGGGTGTATTTCGGCCTCGACGGTTCGATTTTACAACAAATGTTTGAAAATGTTTAAACTTATAGAACACAAGCTTATAAATGCCAAGAGACTTGCAAGCTTATTGGATCAACATTTTCTGATGATAGGTTGCTTTATTGAGGAGCCGGCCCCGGTGGCGCAGTGCAGGAGCGTATATTCTAGGCTAGCTAGGCTATCTGCGAAGCCTGAAGTCTAGAAAATAAAATACAGGAGAAAAATAGATCAGAAATTGTAAACAAAATTATTTATATCAGTGAGATGTTGATGGTGATTCTGGAGTTGGTAACCTGATTTCATATGAGTTGGCAACCTGATTTCCTATGAGTTGGCAACCTGACTTCCTATGGGTTGGCAAACTGATTTCTTATGGGTTGGCAAACTGATTTCCTATGAGTTGGCAACCTCATTTCTTATGAGTTGGCAACCTGATTTCTTAGGAGTTGGTAAATTAATTTCTATTCATAGCCTAGGACCCCGTGACATAGTGAGTGGCCTAGATCTTTGACTCAGTATACGCCACTGGCGCAGTGGTTAGCACATCGCGCTACGACACCAGGGGTCCCGGGCTCGAATCCTGGCCTGGGTATGGATGTTTGTGAGTGTCCATCAATTTCAGCATATCAACACTCATCCCCATCTTCGCAAATTAGCCAAAGGTGGCACAAAAAGCGAAGTAAAATAAAGTAAATCAATCAATTTATTGAGGACATGTAGAATTTATGTATTCATGATGCCTAGAATGGTCGCAAATTACAGGTTAGCAAGACACCAGTCAAAAGTGAATTATGACGCTGTTGCTGCAGTAGTTTCTTTCTTTTCAATGACAAAAATACAGTCTTATTGGTCTCGTTTCAAAGCTCAGCCAGACGACTGAAAATTTCCATGTTCATGTGAACTATTTCTCGTTTACTCGTAAATGAAATATTTTCTTGAGCTACAGTTTGAGATGTGATAGAAAAAAAACACGTAAATACACTTACATATTTCGGCAGTTAAATTCTTAATAGTTTCCACACGCTCTAACACCCCCATATTTTCCTAGAACCAGTGTGCGAATTGAGCTTTTTACTTTGAGGGGATGCCTTCAATCCTTGTCGTGTTTGTGATTTCCTTTCCCGGGGGAGGGGAGTAGATATTTTTAGGTATGAATCTTTGTATGTTAGCAGTTAGTAAAGTCTACTATTGCCTGCCAGTTCTAAGTACCTGGGACATTAAATCATATGATAACATTTAGATGTAATTTAGAAACGGTATACAGGGTGAACAGAAACTATAGGGACAAACTTCAGGAGGTGATTCCTGATAAGTAAGGGAACAAAAAAGTTCATATCAACATATGTCCGGAAACGTATATTTATCAAGGTACGAGGGCGGGCTGAAAGGTAATGCCTCCTATTTTTTTATGACGGTGTAAAGACATCTTGGATTTTGAGCAACCATGCATTGTACTCTTCAGACTTTCCCCCTTCTCTATTCCAAGTTTCAAACTTCTATCACCAAGGGTTGCCGAAGTAGAGCGAGGAAAATGGCAGCATGTAACCAGACTATGTCGGTGCACCTGAAACTGCGGGTGGTGACCGAGTTTCTAACTGCAGACAATGTGTCCCCCAATTGACATTCATCAGATAATGAAGGCTTTTCATGGCAATGAATGTGTAACGTCAGTATTGTATGATGTTGGGCTGTTCCTGCTCACACTGAAAACCCCTGCTGAGGAACTCTCAACAAGGAACTTCTTGAGAGTTCCTCAGCAGGGGTTTTCAGTGTGAGCAGGAACAGCCCAACATCATACAATACTGACGTTACACATTCATTGCCATGAAAAGCCTTCATTATCTGATGAATGTCAATTGGGGGACACATTGTCTGCAGTTAGAAACTCGGTCACCACCCGCAGTTTCAGGTGCACCGACATAGTCTGGTTACATGCTGCCATTTTCCTCGCTCTACTTCGGCAACCCTTGGTGATAGAAGTTTGAAACTTGGAATAGAGAAGGGGGAAAGTCTGAAGAGTACAATGCATGGTTGCTCAAAATCCAAGATGTCTTTACACCGTCATAAAAAAATAGGAGGCATTACCTTTCAGCCCGCCCTCGTACCTTGATAAATATACGTTTCCGGACATATGTTGATATGAACTTTTTTGTTCCCTTACTTATCAGGAATCACCTCCTGAAGTTTGTCCCTATAGTTTCTGTTCACCCTGTATTTACAGCCTAAGAAAATCCAAACCCATACACAAAAAGAGTTACTGAACTAGTAACACCGAGAAAACTTGACAAATATCTATTGCGCGTTCAACTCAAACACGGCGTGCGGCGAGAAATGTGATCTACGTACCTCCAACGAATAAGGCTGACGAAATTAACTCTTCTCTTTTTTACTATTTATTTGAACACAACAGGCGAATGTCCAATTATAGTGTTCCATATTTTCTGATAAACATAAAATATGTCAACGCTAAAGTACACTGTAAATGTACACAAACAAAGTATAGTTACTAAAAACAAAAACATTGAAATAATAATACAAGTACGATTGAAAAAGTAACATAAAATGTCAGACGTAACTATCCAATACAAAAATTGCCTACATGAACACAAAATTTCAAATATTACAACGTATAAATAATATATTTACACTCAATGTTTCAGATCTGAACCTCCACGGACAAAACAAAATATAAAGAGATACTTACATATTGCATTATTATTTTAGATATAAACACAGTAAAATTCAAGGATGGAAGATATAACCTAGGGGCTTGTCTTTATTACATTATGAACTATAGTGAATTAAAATAAAACTTCATTTTGGAACTGAAGTCCTCATTCGTTCTGAGTATTTGAATGAGTTGATATTTACAACAAAACATTCGGTAAACTATTAATTAATAAATATTAGCATATTACAGTCCGTTTTTATTCATTTATGAATCTACAGTAATTTGTATTTATTTTATTTACTTATTCATTGACCACAACAGGCTGATGCCCAATTACAGTGTTCTACATAATGCCATGGCAGTAGGTTTTTGTATTTTATTTGGCAATTGGCAGAAAACTTCAGAGGAGAAGCAGGATGCAATTATCTTAAAGATTAATTAACTGTTTTCCCGAATGATTTTTCAGTGGTGTTTGTTCCATACTTAAGAAATGGTATAATATACTGTAGTTTCAATTCTATTTTCTTCGACGGGGATAAGAACATGGCAGGGGTGACTTTTTTTATTGGGGGGGAAATCCCCTGTATCCCACCCAGTTAATTCGCACGCTGCCTAGCACCCCTTAAAAATTTTCACAAAGACCAAATTTATGACCATTTTGACACTAAATTTATCTTCCCTCTCCGTCCAAATTGAAAACTCTGGATAAACCCTAAATGTAGGATGTTTGTTTGATTGTGTGTTTTAAGTCCACTTTATGCCCATTAAGGCTAATCGGGTCTGGACCTACAGTTTAAAAGTTGAATCCGAACCACTATATGCCTCCACAGGGTATCGAACCTGAGACCGCTTGATTCCAAGGCGACGACGCTACCACTAGGCCATCGGAGAGGCCCGATGTTTGTTCGAGCCTTAGGAACAGGTTGAGGAGTAAGGTAGCATAACCACATGACAGCCCTACTTCAAACACTGTATGCAACGCATATGTGTATTTTAATCGGCCGGTATCTACAGTTCAGAAAGGGAATATTTAACCTTACATAGATCAATTTTTATGAAATACATAAGAATAACAATACACATTTGTAAGGGTTTGTGTTTTCAATATTTCATATTGCAGGTTCAAACTTGCACAGCACAAAGACATATGCTAATGTTATGGGGCACCCCGATAGCGTAGTGATAACGTTGTCACCTTGTCACCAAGGGAGCCCGGGTTCGATACCCCGTGGAGGCACATAGTTTCGGATCCTACTTTAAACTGTAGGTACAGTCCCGATTGACCCTCGTGTGTGGAAAGTTAACTCAAGCTCGAAACTAATGTTATGACGATAGTAAAGCTAAAAGGTGAAGTTCCCCGTGCGTATAAATAGCACCATGCCACGAAGGCAAATTTTTGGGAATGTGGGGGTAGGACAGCTAACATTCTCGATCTCGATCATCTTGGAGATGATGTGATCAGCACCACACTCTGGCCGCTTTACCTCCCAGGGTTGACCCCAGGTACCCATTGATTTGAGGCTGGGTGAGCCCCTGAATCTCTTTATGTGGGAACAAGGTAAAATTCCGACCTTTAATCACCCACCCCATCCGGACCCTGTGGCCGAGTGGTTAGCACATCGCGCTGCGACGCCAAGGGTCCCGGGTTCGAATCCCGCTCGGGCTTGGTTGTTTGTTGGGGGGAATATCCAACTCTTGTGTATTAATATTACGTCTGAGATTTTAGCGGAAAATGTGGTTTAGGGACGGAGATTTTTTTTCTTTTGGAGGGGGTAATATCTAGGTACTCCTCAGTCCTCAATAAACAGTAAGTCCAAAATTTTGGTTGGAGGATTGAATATTAAATTTGAGGGGAGGAGATATGGAGCTCTTAATAAAGTGTAAAATCTTAATTGTCAAGAGATTTCTTTAGGGTTCGAACATTATATTTGGGAACTATATGTTATCTACCGATATGATATGCACACGTTTCAGCGCCGAACGTGGGAAAAGAGTAAATATCGAGGGATCCTATGAAAGTATTGACGTCCCATTAAATTAATATTCTTGCAAGCCTGCAAAGAAATGGATATAAAAATTTTCTTGCTCGCTTCGCTCGCAATTTTGCGTTACAAAAGTGCGTGTCTGGCATTTTCATGAGACGATTGTGTAGCTGCATTACAAGACATAATATTAATTAATAATATAATTTCCTAAAATATAATGTTTAGTGTCGGTATACTGCTTAATTTAAGCAGATGAGTCATTTTGATGATATGGTTCTATTGACAATATTATTGTATTATTGATTACCTGTAGGCTATTCTGCAATAGTTGTACCACAGACGTCTGTGGTTGTACTAACTCTGTACTACGCCTTGAACATTACTCGATAAAACAGGAAAATAAATAGTGTCAAATTCGCATTTCTAACTTATTGTTGCAGGGTAATTTTGCTTTAGCAAGTGAAATTTGCACTTAAGATAGAATCCATGTAATTATTGCTATGGATTACTAAAAAAAAATGTAATTACCCCAAGCAGAGGGTGTGAGATCTTTGAAGGAGGCACCTTATTACATTCTCGTCCCGGCCTTAGGAATTTCCATCTAGGGTTCTGTAATTTTCGATCTTAAGTTGTGTAAGACTTTGTGTTAAATACTCAAAATGTGGGTTATTAAAATCTTGTTCTCCAACCACAAACACTGTTTAAGTACATATTTATATAATTATGACACTTGAGATTCCTAGCTTTCAGTTATATTGAAAATTTGTGGCATTAAAAAATATGGACAGTTTAACAGGCTATTGTATTAAAATAAAATGAATTATTATGTATTCACCCAAAATATTTTGAGGGTCTAGCTGGGGGATGTAAACCTCTGTTTAAGGAGGACGGGCAGATCAAGTATCGTGTTCAATAAAGCTTAAAAAAAACGTTACTTTCAGTAGACACGCTATCGTAATTAAATACTTCATGTGGTTTACCACATGATTTGGGGAGGACGCATGACGAGATTTGGGAGGGATTGTGCCATTGGCCTTGGGGGGATGGGCACCCCTGGTTGCTTGTGTGTGCGTGCGTGTGTGTTTGGTTGCAAAAAAGCTACTTATTAGCATCTACCTCCCTCGGTTGTTTACTGTGTCGCGCAGTAATGGGATGCAATGAACAAGAAGGTCTAAAAGAACGGAGTACCCTTTGTTGATCACTTCGCCTTAAACCCTTTCCAGTTTGTCCATATTAAAGGCACGAGGAAGCTGCACAAAGCAAAATTACCACTTGCCAAATTCTGTTTGTTCAGTGCAATGAATGGGTACGAGGCTCACAAAGACAATATGCCCTTATATCATCAGAAACTTTTGTTCATTTACCACTGTTACTGGAGAAATTTTCCAGTGTTAATTAACCGCTGAATATATCTTCTTTTGAAGCTTTTGTTCTAATTCGTTACTGAATTAACTGCGCAGGATGTGTTGAAAGAGACAGTCCTGATTTTCTTTGATTAATAGAAGAAAGACAAATACAGCGTGTCCATAAATATACTGTCATACTTTAAAGTGGTATTACGTCGCTTTGGATAATCGTATTTAAATGAAATTGGTGACATTTGAAAGAAAAACTCAAATATTTTATTTTACAACTCATAGACATTGAATGTGGCCCCCACGAGTGGCCCTGCAGACACCAAAGCGATATTCCCATTCATGCCACACACGCTACAACATATCCACAGGGATGAACTGGATTGCAGAAGTTATGCGAATTTGAAGTTCTTGCAGGTTTTGAGGCAATGGGGGTACATAGACACAATCTTTTATGTAACCCCATAAAAAAAGTCACAGACCGGCAAGTCAGGTGACCTCGGCGGCCAATTGTAGAAGACATTATCATCATTCCGGCACGTCCAATCCATCTTCCTGGAAGCCGCTCATTCAGATGTTTCCGAACATGTAAATGCCAATGAGGAGGTGTACATCTTGTTGAAAAATAAATTCATTGCCTTCATTTTCTTCCAATTGTGGAAATAACCATTCAGTGAGCATGTCAAGATAAGCTGGACCTTTCACAGTGGCCTCTCGAAAGAAAAATGGGCCATAGACTTGACGTTTCGAAACGGCACAAAAGACATTCACTTTAGGGGAGTCTCTTTCAACTTCCAAAATTGCATGTGGATTCTCACTCAATGATAAAACACACCAACACGTTCACCAAACTCTGCGTGTAATGATATTCTAAACACACCAACTACGTTCATAAATCTGGAATAACAACACAATTTTGAAGGAAGACATTCACATGTAACCTGTCTGCCTGCTAAATATCCAACATCCAAATATCCATTGTTGTCAGGAGTGAATTTATTTCAGTTTCTATGTTTGATCTCGTTCATTGTTGTCCGTTGCTGATACTGGTGTCCATTGTTGACATGCACAAAAATATTTGAGTTTTTCTTTCAAATGTCACCAATTTCATTTAAATACGATTATCCAAAGCGACGTAATACCACTTTAAAGTATGACAGTATATTTATGGACACGGAGTATAATGAAACACTATGTCTTGAAGAGCACTAAGCCGCCGATCTCCGTGGCGGAGTGGTTAGCACCGGCGGGGGATCTGGCACTAGGCTATACTAGGTTAAGTCCAGGGGAAGCCCACAAAAATGAGACGCTCAAGAATCTAAGAGTATTGTTGTATCGAAGTTAAATTAATAATTCTTAATCAGATATGTCTACATTTTAAAGTTTGCAAGTGCTATTAATACAGAACGTGCAAGATCAGGGGTGCCCACCCCACCAAAGTCGTTCATCAAATTTCCCCCCCCCAATGAATTATTCATCATTACCATCCCCCCCCACATACACACACGAATATAATTTGCATAAACACGCAGTTATTGGTTCTTGTTTGAATGTGGAAAATTTGATTTCATTTTTTAAAAATTAAATTTTAAAACTAACAGAATTTTACAATTATCCAGTCAGTCGTAGAGCAGGAACACATACAAGTTAAACTAATCGTGCCTGATATCATCCAACACTAGAACTGAAAGAAAACACCAGGCATTGTTTACCACTGGCCGAGATGCCAACAATCGAAAGGCACATGAGTCATATGACATAAATTCGAAACCTTTCATTGCAGTTATTTATTTATTTATTTCGTCTTCTTTTACATGGCGAAGTTAAGGCTGTGGAGCCTTTTCTTCCACTTGACCATGTTTACAAAAAAAAAATGAATATGAAATAATTAAAATATTGAAAAAAAGGAAGAAAAATATATAAAAATTAGAGAAATAAAAAATACAAAGAAAAATTACATATAAGAAAGGTAATCTAACCTATAGATACGGACACACACACACTCACACTCACACATACATATTTTTGCCCTTATACACGTACAAGCAAATACATAACACAACACTTACTTAAGCACAGTCAAATATTACACAGTCCAAAACGGTATACTTTGACGATAATTCATCTTAACTATTACTCATTTGAAATTAAAAGACTAAAGAAGGAAAAAGCATGGCTCACTTTCATGTTTGCTACAGGAAATAGTGTTTTTGTGGAAGTTGTTAAATCATGAAGTAGATGCTGAGCATCTAATAACCATAACTAAGAATCAATAAGAAGTCAATCAAACGAAGCGATCCCCCCATTTTTGTGTGAAGATATGTAGAATTGGTAGGTAAACTATGAAATTTTGTTCCCCCTAAAACTTTCCATGATGCAGGCGCGTCATGAATCCCTCCTGTGGGCACCGAAGTAGTGAAAGTGAAGTACCGTGGTAACAAAACTGTTAATGATAATATTGGCATGCCTCAAAGCAAAGGATAGCCTAGGGACCCACATTTAAAAATCCCCTATGAGCACAGCGCGTTACGACGCCAGAGGGTCCTTGGTTCGAATCCCAGTTTGGGCATGGGTGTTCCTATTCACCAATATAATCATATCATCACTCATCCTCATCGATCGTCGCGATTAGCCAAAGAAAAAGGACACTAAATAATAATAATAAAAATAATTTCAAAGTATTCTAAACCAGTTACTTCGGTGGGTACGTCGAGAGACTGTAACTAAGCGTGGCTGGAGGAGTCTTTGTACAGCCACGGACAACTCTGCGTAGTAACAATCCCATTCACCTTCAATGCAATCGTTACTGTCGGTGACTACACAGCTAAAGACCCTACGCCTCCCTCATTTATACCGCGTTTGCTACAACCTGTCCCGGTTCCCGCGCTAGCTGATCGCTGGCTTTTCTCCGTGCTGGGGAATGTCAAAGCCAGGCAGCCAATTAAAATACGCAACGTCGCAACAGCGTCTACGTAAGCGCCTCTCTTCTGCCTTCCATTCGCTCCTCGCTGCCCAGCAGACGATTTTTTCCTCGTTTCTCATTGGCACCGAAACTGTCGAGCGTTCGCTAGCGCGGGAAACGGGACAGGTTCTAACAAACGCGGTATACTTCAAGGCAATGTTTCCACATAAAGGGAAATTTCCCTTTTGCAGGGAAATTTCGACCGAAATTTTAGCCAAAAGGGAAAAGAGAATGGCGATGAAAAATACCACAATTTCAGGGAAATTTTAAGACATCTGACATTATTGCAGTTTATGTAAAGATCCAATTTTATATTTACAGTTTTATTTCTTTTCTGTTCCTTCTTATTTTTGCTCCCTTGAATATAAGCCTGTATCTATTTATATTTCTTTTAAGTTTATTGTACGTCGCTTTTCTGTATCTTAGGATAATTGTAACGATGAGGATTAAAGATTTAATGGATTCCTGACCAGGATTCAAACCTGGGACATCTAGCCAGAAAGCGATGAAGCTGACATGTATGTGAAAAATTTGTGTAACATTTTTTATTCATACGAACATGGACAAACAGAAATATTACTACTACTACTACTGCTGCTGCTACCACTGATAATACTAATAATAATAATAATTATTATTATTATTATTAGTAGTATTTGTTTATGTGAAGGGAAAAATTGGTCCAAAAAGGGGAATTTTGCCCCTTGGAAAGGGAAATTGTGTCATCAGATAGTGGCAACACTGCTTCCAGGCATACTAAGGTTTATCTCAAAGCAACAAACGAATCGTACCTATCTATTCTAAAACATCTTTGGTGTCACAAAGTAGATATTTTTACATTTCTTAACATATTATCCAGAAAAAAATCACTAAAACCCTTTTCGATATCAGATAGATCAACGTTAACTATGTGATATGTGAGGATTAAATGCCCAAATTCCACATGAAACTATTATCGCAAAAGCTGCAAGGTTTTAAAATATTTGATAGAATTTTCCAGACGATTGGAACCGTCAAGGAAAGGTTAAACTATTCCCTTTTCCGAGCATGTGTGAAAAGCTTTCTACAGGACTGTCGGAAGTCTTTGATCTCATGATCGGCTTTATCGGATTTGTCCGCCAGAGAACCAATCGAATTTCCTTTCCTTCTGTCACCATGCACTTCACTGGAAACCAGCTGATGATGTTGTCATACAACACGGACAAACTTTCACAGTGTATAGAGGACATCAAGGCGAACAACTTTTCCTAATAAGGGCTGAACAGAAGCAACGCTAGAAAAACCATTGCAAGAAGAGCCGGAGGGAAGAGGGGTGGGGTAGTGGCTGATGTGTGTGTGGGGGGGGGGCGAGGAGGGGGTGCACAGAAGTTTTCAGAACTTGGAAAGAAATAATTATGCTAATATATATTCATAGCCGCAAAATATTTTTTTCTTCTAAAAATTGAGATCACCACTGGTTTGGAGTAGCTGCTTATCTGCGGGGGGAGGGGGGGGCGTTACAATTAAGGTTACCATTGGGTTTAAGGCTTCGTTTAAGCGCTACGAGACATCCAAAAATTATGTTTCTTATTCTGTATGAATGCAAACACGTGGCACAGGTTCGGGGTTGGCGACAAAAAAAAAATGAGTAGAGAGGCAGAAATATTTTGACGATAATGAACATTTGGGCTAAAACAGCATTTATTTACTTAAGCCCGCATCACACGGAACTGGATTTCCAGTAGGTATGCCCTAGTTGGCGCTGGACTGGCTACCAATTTGCTAGTTTTAGCCTCACACGATACTTATCAGTGTACTTGTCGATAGACTTCTGTTCCCATACCAGGGAAGTTGTAATGGCGGCCGCGTGAGATGTAAAGAATGTATCACTTCACATTTTTAAAAGCCGATAACTATTCAACCGTGAGGAATAACGTTTCGTATAAAACGTTATTAGATATAAAACAATGGCGCTGCTTAAATACATACTTTACAACGTTTACTGTACACGTATGGAAGAATATTTTAGTTGTTTCAAATGTATCACCGTGTACTCAGCACAGATGGTGTAACTCAACGCGCCTTTCATGCTGTACACGTTATACATTGCTGGAGTAACACTCGGAAACCACAGACAAAAGCGCTCCTTTGCACAATCACAGATTACACTGGTCAACATGAAATTTGTTACAAGGAATGTGAATGGTGTTCTAAGGTAAGTCGATGGTGCTGAATTCAAAAATGAAATCAGTTTTTTCCTGTCGGGCTCAGTTTTCTTGTTACACACTAACCTGTACCTAATGCAATTCATGAAAATTCTGCCTATTGGGCTGTGGTTTAACCTATATTTACTCTACAGATATTGTTGAATTACAGTCATTATATGACAATAGAATGACCAACACGTTCCTAAGGCCTGGGACCTTCCTCCAATTGCAACAAACCAAATTGTGAAAAAGAGAGAGGCATGGCAACACTGTCGATGAGTCATGTCCGAACACGTAGAATCGTGTTAAGTCACAAAAGCGACGAATTACCCCTCTTATAAAGAAGTGTTACGAACTTTATTTTGGGTGTAAAGTTGGGGACCAAGACAAAACATGGGCCTCCCACATATGCTGTTTGACCTGTGTTACACTTCTGACAAGCTGGTTAAAAGGATCACGTCACATGTCGTTTGCTGTTCCCATGGTTTGGAGGGAACCATCAGATCACACAACAGACTGTTCTTTCTGCCTGACCAAAATAGCTGGAATCACGTCGAAAACAAGGAACATTGTGCAATACCCAAATTTACTATCAGCCATGAGACCTGTATGTCACAGTGAAGAATTGCCGGTACCAAAGCTTCCTGAGAATGTGACTGTGAGTGAAGATGAATGTCGTGACCAACACGGGGAAGAAAGTGCAAGAGGTGAAGAAACTGCTGACCCAACATTTAAAGTGTCCGGTTCATCAATGGAGCCACACTTATTGTCCCAAGGTGATCTGAACGATCTTGCGCGGGATTTACATTTGTCTAAGCAACAGTCTGAACTTTTAGCATCGCAACTGAAAGGTTGGAATCTCCTCGCTTGCGATACGAAAGTCTGTTTTTTTCGTGACTGCCATACAATTTTCTCAGAATATTTCTCCCATGAAGGAGACATTTTTTTTTGTAATGACATCTCATCCGTTATGGATTGTCTTAGCCATGAATACAGTTCACACAATTGGCGTCTTTTCATCGATTCCAGCAAAGTTAGTATGAAAGCTGTACTTCTCTATAATGGAAACAAATTTCCATCAGTACCAATTGCTCATGCTGTTAACATGAAGGAGACGTATGAAAACTTGAAACAGCTTCTGACAAATATCCAATATGAGAAATACAATAGTGACATATGCGGTTATCTGAAGGTAATTGCAATTCTGCTTGGTATGCAGCTTGGGTACACAAAGCATCACTATTGTGGGAAAAAATGGCCTCTTCGCAGTGAATTAGTGCCTGGACAGAAGAATGTGGAGAACACTTCTCTTGTTGACCCCAAAAATGTGTATCTCCCTCCTCTGCACATAAGATTGGGACTAATTAAAAAGTTTGTGAAAGCCATGGACAGAACTTCACAACGATTCATGTACTTGCAACGGAAATTCCCAAGAATCAGCGATGCCAAAATTAAAGAAGGAATATTTGTAGGGCCTCAAATAAAGGAATTGATGAATGATGAGAATTTCATTCAACATTTAACAGATGTTGAAAAAATGGCATGGTTGTCTTTTACAAGTGTATGTAAAAAGATAAAGCAGAGAAGTATCGCGATATTGTACATACCAACGTATGGGATGCAACATGTCTCTCAAATTACATTTCTTGAATGATCATCTGGACTTCTTCACAACTAATCTTGGTGCCGTTAGTGACGAACACGGTGAACGGTTTCACCAAGGCATTGCTCTAATGGAAAAGCGGTATTAAGTGAAACGGAGTGCCGCAATGCTGTCCGACTACTGCTGGACCTTACGAAGAGATGTTCTCGAGGTAAAGTTTCGTAGGAAATCGGGAAGGAAACATTTTTAGATATGTTTATACACTTCCATGTTACTCATTTGCTTCATTCCTTTGTATACTGACACAGATTTATTACCTTTTACATTTGTAGCACTTTTGTGAAAGCGAGTCCTTTCGACCAATACACATAGAACATAGGCTGAGGTAGGAAAATACAAAAAACATTTTTACTGGAAATCTGAGCCCGATGGAGAAATTCTGAAATTAGATCTGCATTCAGGGGCTCAGCAACTTCTAGAAACACCTTCTTTTGTTCTTGTAACATTCACAAATATTTTTTTTGTAGACCAGTGTTATCTTCACACGGCGAAACTTTGCTCTGATTGGCTGTTCCACAGAATCCAGTCGAGGAAAGCAAGTAGCAATTAGAACATGTCCTATTCCTCCAAAGCAGTCAAGCAGTCAGCCAGGCGGCCATGACTGCTACCAAGAAAGTTAGTTCAGCGCCAACTAGGGCATTCCTACTAGAAATCCAGTTCCGTGTGATAGGGGCTTTAGTTTTTCTTATTTGCTGGGGGCGAACTAGTCGACCGGAGGGGTACCTATCTCCTCTATTCACTCCTGTCGCAGTAACTTCAACTAGCATTTATTTTTGTCGAAAAACGAGAAAATCTTTAGTATGCTACCTAGTAACGGCGATTGGGTGTCAAAACATGGGGGGAGAGGGGGCAAGGGTAGTTTACTTTTTCCTGGTAGACAAGGTTTAGCAGTAAGGCCAGCCGCACACTGGATCCGACAGGACGCGACGATACGCAACACGACGGGACACAAAGCGACACGACGAGTCGCTTTGCTTTCGACAAAACGAAACAAATATTAATTTTTCTTAGCAGTGTTTTTTTCTGGAAAGAAAGTTTTCGGTACAAGTTAGTTTGTTGTTATTATTTGTTATTGTGTTTATCATAAGAACTGCTCTAAATATTGTGGTATATAAATTATCATTAGACTTCGGATTTTACGTATTTAACCTATTTTTTCGTTTGCACGTAAATGAGAAATAAAAAGTTACATCAGCGTTTCATTAAAAAAATGTAACAACTGGTGATATTTATAGTGCCTAAAATAACCTATTTTGCTTGTTAGAACCTATTTTAGGTTTTTGTGCCCAAATCAAACTTTTCTTACGTTTTTGTATATCTTTTAAGGTTTTATATATTATTGTTACATCACACAGAGGTATTTGTTCTGTTTCGTAACAAAAAAATTCAATGACTAACTTGTTTGAAACATGCTCTAGAGAGCAAAATTGCTAATGATACAAGTATTAGTTTTACAACAATTAGTGGATATTTTTGAAAACGATGCATAGAAATAAACATTTGGTTAGAAAATTAATATCTTTGATGGTTATATATGTATTAAAATTTCTCACGGTCCCTTTGAAATTTTGATTTTAACAATTGTATCTAATTAGTATTTTTCAAAAACTATGAACCATTTTAAGTTTTTTGGAATCTACTTCATGATTCCTTTAGTCTAATTTAATATTCTTGAAACCTATTTTAGGATTTTTAGAACCTATTTCAGGATTTTTAGAACCTATTTCAGGATTTTTAGAATCTATTTCAGGATTTTTAGAACCTATTTTAGGATTTTTAGAACCTATTTTAGAATTTTTAGAACCTATTTTAGGATTTTTAGAAGCTATTTCAAGATTTTTAGAACCTATTTCAGGATTTTTAGAATCTATTTCAGGATTTTTAGAACCTATTTTAGGATTTTTAGAACCTATTTTAGGATTTTTAGAATCTATTTCAGGATTTTTAGAATCTATTTCAGGATTTTTAGAACCTATTTTAGGATTTTTAGAACCTATTTTAGGATTTTTAGAACCTATTTCAGGATTTTTAGAACCTATTAGTAGATGTTGAATACCCCAAGGACACTTTTCTTCGTGGGTGGTCCTTTATTTGCACGTACTTATAACTAATTTGCATATAATTAAGAACTAATTTGCATAATATGAATAAATTTGCATATCATTAGAATACTTTACATTTATGTATTTGCATGTTTATAACTTTTTATGAATATATAATTATTTATTTTATGAAAAATATGTATATAGAAGGTAATTAGAGGTACTAAACGCTATGCATATGTTTTTATATTCATTACTGCAAAGTATGTAACGTATCAATCGATAATAATTAATGTTTATAATGAAAATAAGTTTTCTATGGTTTATGAACCGCTATGAACGGTGGTAATGGCTGTAGGTACAGGTTCAATTACGATTGGGGACGGTCCCGGTACTCGAACCCACGATATGTAATATTATTAATTAGCACTATGTAATAATTGCATTATATTATGAAAGACGGTGGTTTCACACGCCAGACAGAATACTGTCTCCGAATCTCGACTCCGCTCTGATCCCAGACAGAGAGAATGAATTAATATTCCGCGCAGGTAGACGAGAAAGGAATTTGGGGGAAGCGCGTTCAAGGTCAAATGACGTCACAACGTCAGAACAAAGGAAAAACCTGATTGACCAATCAGAGAACGCGTCGGTAGATTTTCAGAACCGGTTTTTTCAAGGTTAACCAGTACGCAAGAACAGGGGAAAGCTATGCAATGCCGTAGGGCAGGGGAGGGATTGAACCAGACAACAAAGGATGTCTGAGAATGCGCAGCAAGGGTTAAATCTCTGAAGCTATGCGGTTTCCGCCGCCAATTAATATTCCGCTCAGGTTTGCCTCCAAGGCACAGGACGCTTTAGCGCAGGTTTTTTTTATCTGTACTATGAAGAAGGGAGAGCTATTAGGGACGGGGCCTACAGTTTTCACCATTTGCTTTTATCACGGGGTAACGAACCTAGGACCCTTTGATTATTGATTTAGGTAGTAAATGTATGTTACTGTGTGCTATTTAACTTAATTTTGAGTTTATTTTTTACCAAACTTTGACTTTATGTCAAACATTTTCACAGCTTATTCTTATTTTTACCAAAATAACACTATTTGTACTATTCAAGCAACATTATTTATTAAATTTTGCACTCACAAAAAACATTTTTTCAATTTTTAACTTATTATTTTACAATTTTATGTTAATTTTTTTACCAAAATAACACTATTTGTACTATTCAGGCAACATTTTTTATTAAATTTTGGACTCGCAAAGACATTTTTTCAACTTTTAACTTATTATTTTACAACTTTAAGTTAATTTTTTACCAAAATAACACTATTTGTACTATTCAAGCAACATTTTTTATTAAATTTTGCACTCACAAAAAACATTTTTTCAATTTTTAACTTATTATTTTACAATTTTATGTTAATTTTTTTACCAAAATAACACTATTTGTACTATTCAGGCAACATTTTTTATTAAATTTTGGACTCGCAAAGACATTTTTTCAACTTTTAACTTATTATTTTACAACTTTAAGTTAATTTTTTACCAAAATAACACTATTTGTACTATTCAAGCAACATTTTTTATTAAATTTTGCACTCACAAAAAACATTTTTTCAATTTTTAACTTATTATTTTACAATTTTATGTTAATTTTTTTACCAAAATAACACTATTTGTACTATTCAGGCAACATTTTTTATTAAATTTTGGACTCGCAAAGATATTTTTTCAACTTTTAACTTATTATTTTACAACTTTAAGTTAATTTTTTACCAAAATAACACTATTTGTACTATTCAAGCAACATTTTTTATTAAATTTTGCACTCACAAAAAACATTTTTTCAATTTTTAACTTATTATTTTACAATTTTATGTTAATTTTTTTACCAAAATAACACTATTTGTACTATTCAGGCAACATTTTTTATTAAATTTTGGACTCGCAAAGACATTTTTTCAACTTTTAACTTATTATTTTACAACTTTAAGTTAATTTTTTACCAAAATAACACTATTTGTACTATTCAAGCAACATTTTTTATTAAATTTTGCACTCACAAAAAACATTTTTTCAATTTTTAACTTATTATTTTACAATTTTATGTTAATTTTTTTACCAAAATAACACTATTTGTACTATTCAGGCAACATTTTTTATTAAATTTTGGACTCGCAAAGACATTTTTTCAACTTTTAACTTATTATTTTACAACTTTAAGTTAATTTTTTACCAAAATAACACTATTTGTACTATTCAAGCAACATTTTTTATTAAATTTTGCACTCACAAAAAACATTTTTTCAATTTTTAACTTATTATTTTACAATTTTATGTTAATTTTTTTACCAAAATAACACTATTTGTACTATTCAAGCAACATTTTTTATTAAATTTTGGACTCGCAAAGACATTTTTTACAACTTTTTAACTTATTATTTACAATTTTGTACCTATTTTTAACCTAAATAACACTATTTATACTATTAAGGAAAGACTTTTAGTTATATTTTCGACACACAGAGTGTGTATCTCAATTTCTATCTGTTTATTTCACAAGTTTAGGCTTATTATTATTCAAATAACACAATTCAATCTGTTCAGGAAAGACTTTTAGTTATATTTTCGACACACAGAGTGTGTTTTTTCAACTTCTATCTGTTTATTTCACAAGTCCAGGCTTATTATTACAAAAATAATACAATTCAATCTGTTCAGGAAAGACTTTTAGTCGCATTTTCGACACACAGAGTGTGTGATCTCAACTTCTATCTGTTTATTTCACAAGTTTAGGCTTATTATTACCAAAATAATACAATTCAATCTGTTCAGGAAAGACTTTTAGTCGCATTTTCGACACACAAAGTGTGTGTTCTCAACTTCTATCTGTTTATTTCACAAGTTTAGGCTTATTATTACTCAAATAACACAATTCTATCTGTTCAGGAAAGATTTTTAGTTACATTTTCGACACACAAAGTGTGTGTTCTCAACTTTTATTTGTTTATTTTACAAGTTTAGCCTAATATTTACTCAAATGACACTATTTATATTATTCAGGCACCATTTTTATTACATTTTGGACTCTCAAAGACACACACACACACACACACACACACACACACACACACATAGAGAGAGAGAGAGAGAGAGAGAGAGAGAGAGATTTTTTCCAAGTTTACAGGATTATTCTCTAGTTTACTCAAATAACACAATTTAGATGTGTTTTGAATTATATTTTGGATGCAAAAGTATGTTTTGACAAGTTCTACCCTTTTATTTTACAAGTTTAGGCTTATTATTACTCAAATAACACAATTTAATCCAGTCAGGAAGGATTTGTTATTATATTTTGGATGCACAAAGAGAGGTTTTCAACTTTTTTATTGATTTTTTGCAGGGTATGTATTAATTTTTATTTATTTTGTTTTGTATCATATATACATTTACAAATTTTTAACTTAGAGTTTAGTATTTATTTAATTTTTTCAAAAACACTAAAAAAAAGTACTTTTAGCTAAAATGTAAGCCACAGAATATATTATTATTATTATTATTATTAGGGTTTACTGATTTCCACTATGCTATTTTTGGTTCTGTATTTCTATATGTATTTATTTAGGGCAGGTTACGCCTGCCACGTAGGAAAGTTTGTTTATTTTAGAGTTTGCTGAGTATTTTGTTACTGCTATACTAGGTAAAAGTTTTCTAAATATACCAGATAGAGCTCTATATACTTTTGTTTTGCTATTTTGGAGATGATGCGATCAGCACCACTCTCCATCTGCTTTTTATTTTATGTACCCAATATTATTTTGAGGCTTAGTGAATTCTAGAGCCTATTTATGCAGGAGAGAGGAGAGAGGACTTGAAAATTTTGATCTCAGACAACCCACAACTATTTGTCAGAGTATTTTAAAGGATATTTTATACTTATTATGTGCCACTAGAATATCAAAGCTTGCTTAATTTTTATGTCTGTAACGCATTTATTGTATTTCTAGCTAAGGCTTACTGGATAAAGTACACGAAATGTTTAACATTTCAACTATTTGCTTTTATACGAAGCCAAATTTTTAGTGTAACGAAAATTATTGTGTGTCTATGAGGTCTGAAACCCCTTTCCCGATGGGTCCATAACTGGACGCTTACTAATATTGTTTTTTCCCCCTTACATATAACAATTTAACAATATAATTACAATACGAAGTTAACAGACGGCTTAGGGGCCTAGGTCCACTTTCCAAACTTTTTTACTATTCTAGAAGAATTATTTAGCTTTATAGCCTTTTTCAAGGTATTTTTGAAGTATTACTGGCTTCTTTGGGTGCATCAACACTTGGGTTATTTCCATTTGGTTTATTATACGAGGTTTATTTTTTACTCTAAGATCAATATATGTCTCCGAGGACTAAAATACATTTATTGAAGCTAAAAGCTTAGGCTGTAACTAGGGACTTAGCATGTATATCGACAATTTATAGGACAACACGAACCTTACAAAGGATTATAGGTGACGTACGACCACACGTCAGAGCTTTGTTAATCTGCAAGAAGCAGTTGCAACTAATGCTATAAGGATATAATGTTAATTTTTCATTGTTTCACAAGGAGGCTATTTTTTACACAACCAATATTTGCTTTTTCAAGTAACTACATGTACCAGAAGCACACATGCCAACACTAACTAGATTTTGATTTATACTATCTCAGGTGCTAAATGTATCAAGAACACTGATTGTATATATTTTTGAGAATCCAACTATATCAGGATTTTTCTATGTAAGTATATTTTTATTGACTGGCTTATTTAACAGAGCAAACAGAAAGACGGCAAAATTCACTAAATGTAGGTGATTGCATGAAAATAACTAGATCAAGGGGTGACCAACAGTGAGCTGAATGTATATATAGAGGGTTGCGCTCTATTATTCTCACCTTCGCTGGATTGGCGAAGGAACGCACTTGTGGGCGGTAGAACCTGAACGGGCTCCACCATGGCATCGGAGACTCGAAGCAGATGTTTTGGAGGATGAACCCAAGTAGGGTCATAGGCGCTACGACCAATTTGGTCATTGCTTTTTATATGAGGAACCAATTTGGCCCACTCCCAAAATTAACTTAGATTGCTTATAACTTATGAAATTTGAAGTCTGCACAAGATCCGATGACAAAATCTAAAATTGTAACAACCCTGCCAGGGACTTGAACCCTGGACAGATAGGTTAAAAGCCTAGCGCTATACAAACTAAGCTACCTGCATTTTTAAAAAGTTAGTTATGTTAAGAAATATATTGAAACACCTGAGAACACTCTTGGTCTGGTTCGACAGAGAAGGAGACAACATTTCCAAATTTTTACAGACTGGGTGTATTTTTCCACTATAGAGGTCTTCACTATATGTAATTCGAAACGCTAAAGTTCAGCTAGCTTCCAAAATTGAGGTAAAAATTGTGTTTGGCGAGATTAACAAGTTACAATTATATCCAGTTACGGACAAATAAAGCTAAAACTCTTAGATTTGCTGTACTAGCCAAGTTTTAGTAACATTTTCTTCACTTTAGTACAAATACCAAAGAAATAGGTATATTTTATTTATAATTTGACAAAATGTACTAGTATTTAATTTACAAAGTTAGGTAAAAAGCAGTATTTTTAAAAAATATTGTTACTGCCTTCAAATTTTATGTTATTTAGCCACTAACAACTGATTTACACTGTTTGGCATCCTTTAAATAGGAAAAGAAGGAATTATTTGTTTATTATTTTTACTTTATATTTATATTTATTTAAGAAAACAATTCTACAGTTTAAATTAATTTTAACAAATTGTTACTAATTTACATATGAAAGTTATGTTATTTAGAGTGTATCAAGGCGTATAAAGTTAATATTTGTACTTATCAGTTCAACTAACAATTATATTTTACACACAAAAGATGATGTTTACAGTTAAATTACTTGAATCAGAGAATAATATTTTACAGTAATTGATTCATTCAGCACTAGTCAGTACTTTTATGCTTCAGAAAGTTTTTTTAATTTTCTATTACGCATGCTATTTTGGGCTATTTTTAAAATGTATTTCAAAGGCAAACTGGTTTAATTTTCTGCTTATAATGCAAAGTTGACATAGTTTTCGCACAATGCATTGTACATTTGTTATATTCTCTACTTACAATTCAAATATTATGCTTATTTAATGTATAACTAACTAACTCTCTAGCTTTCTTAAACCCGAAGGTTCATGGCTGCAGCAACACATACCTTTCATCTGTCCCTGTTCTGAGCAAGATCTATATACTCCTTTTCTTCCCTACCAATTTCCTTTTGGTCCATCTCTACATTATCCCTCCATCTTTGTTTTGGTCTTTCTATTGGTCTTTTACCATCAGGTTTCCCAACAAGAATCCTGTATACTCTTTTTTACTCTCTCATTTGTACCACAGGATCTACACACCTAAGTCTTTTTGATTTAATCATTCTAATAATATCTGGACATGAATACAAATTATGTACTTCCAAATTATGTAACCTTCTCCACTCATCTGTCTCCTCATCTGTTTTAGGTCCAAATATTTTCCTAAGGATTTTATTTTCAAATAGTCTCAATTTATGTTCCTTTTTCAATCTAAGGGACCAAGTTTATTTACTGTATTTAACTTTTATTTTTTGTAATTAACAAAAATTAAAAGCTTATACTGTAGTTATTATATCTTTTTCTATCAGCTTATTTTGAAATTAATATTATTAGGTATAGTCTTTGATTTATAACTATATTGCTTTTTTTATCAATTTATCTAAGAGTACACGCAGACAAACACATGTGTACACACTTTTATGTAAATAGATATGCCTTTTTTCAATATTTTAGTATGAAGATTGCACTTTAGCTATTTAAGCAAGGGTAAGAAAGGTAGGATTTCTGAGAATTTGTTGCAGGATTTTGTTGTCCAAGTATAGATGAGAACTGAGCTGGGAGACTGTTTCGAACCTTTTCATGAGAGTTTGCATGTGAACTGTATGCAAATTGAGCACTATTGACTGTGCATGCTTCTAAGTTTTGCTGTTATTTTACATCAAGTCTGTGAGACTGTAGTCAGTTTTCCCATTTCAAGTAGTTTTTATTGATTGTATTTGTATATGTTTTGGGGACTTAGCAGTCTTATGTTATGAGGCAGTTTGTTGTAGAATATTTTTACATGATTGTTTTGAGATATTGAGTGTCTGCTGTTTTACTTGTAATTATTTTTCTTCTTGTGTTGTGTATTAGACTATATTTTGTCCAAGTTCGTAGTATTTAGAATAATTGTTATTGACTTGTAGATGTAGGGAGTAATAATCCTTTGCAAGATGCCCTATACTTTAGTCTGAACATTATTCTTAGTGTTCACTTTTGAAGCCTTAGTATTCTGGTAGTATTATTAATGTAGAGGTAAATTAGGCTGAAATGTAGGCATTTTTCTGATAAATTATACTCACTTAGTTGTTTCAGCAGGTAGAAGTTGCATGATGGTTTACTGCTGATGATGTTAATTTGCTCTTCTTATGTACTACGTATGATGTAGCTTACTTGAGTAATTGGAATTTTCTACTGAAAAAGGATTGCTTGTCTATTTTATTCCTATGTTGTTGAGTTTGTCCATAAGCAAGCCATGTTTTTACTCTATCCTATGCCTTGGAAGAATCTAGATATATTGTGTTTGCAGTTTTATGTTTCTCTAAGCTTTCAGCTATGTAGTTTTTTAAACTGTGCTATGGGTGTGACTACTGATTTCTTTTTCTGGATGCCATGTTGGTTTCTGTGTATTCCTCTTGCTGCTTGAATTTGACTTAGGTTGTTTGTTTTTTCTTAGATCTTTATTTGTTTATTTGTTCAGTATCTTTTATTTTTTAATATTCTTTTACATAAAAAAATTCAAAGTACATTGTTAAAGTCAAAATGTGTTAAAATTCAATTTTTCAAAGTTGAAGTTTTAAAAATACAATTTTCTAAAATAAAAAGTTATAATAGTATATTTTTGTTAGTAGAAGTTTTTATACTAGGGCGAATTATTTTGTTGTTAATGTAAAATTTGTTAGTTAATGTAAAATTAAAGTAATTAAAATCAATTTTTCAAATTTAATGTTTTAAAAATACAATTTTCTAAAATTAAAAGTTATAATAGTACATTTTTGTTAGTAGACGTTTTTATACTAGAGTAAATTCTTTTGTTGTTAAAGTAAAATATATTAGTTAATGTAAAATTAAAGTAATTAAAATTCAAAAAAAAAAAATACTGAACAAATAAACAAATAAAGATCTAAGAAAAAAACAAACAACCTAAGTCAAATTCAAGCAGCAAGAGGAATACACAGAAACCAACATGGCATCCAGAAAAAGAAATCAGTAGTCACACCCATAGCACAGTTTAAAAAACTACATAGCTGAAAGCTTAGAGAAACATAAAACTGCAAACACAATATATCTAGATTCTTCCAAGGCATAGGATAGAGTAAAAACATGGCTTGCTTATGGACAAACTCAACAACATAGGAATAAAATAGACAAGCAATCCTTTTTCAGTAGAAAATTCCAATTACTCAAGTAAGCTACATCATACGTAGTACATAAGAAGAGCAAATTAACATCATCAGCAGTAAACCATCATGCAACTTCTACCTGCTGAAACAACTAAGTGAGTATAATTTATCAGAAAAATGCCTACATTTCAGCCTAATTTACCTCTACATTAATAATACTACCAGAATACTAAGGCTTCAAAAGTGAACACTAAGAATAATGTTCAGACTAAAGTATAGGGCATCTTGCAAAGGATTATTACTCCCTACATCTACAAGTCAATAACAATTATTCTAAATACTACGAACTTGGACAAAATATAGTCTAATACACAACACAAGAAGAAAAATAATTACAAGTAAAACAGCAGACACTCAATATCTCAAAACAATCATGTAAAAATATTCTACAACAAACTGCCTCATAACATAAGACTGCTAAGTCCCCAAAACATATACAAATACAATCAATAAAAACTACTTGAAATGGGAAAACTGACTACAGTCTCACAGACTTGATGTAAAATAACAGCAAAACTTAGAAGCATGCACAGTCAATAGTGCTCAATTTGCATACAGTTCACATGCAAACTCTCATGAAAAGGTTCGAAACAGTCTCCCAGCTCAGTTCTCATCTATACTTGGACAACAAAATCCTGCAACAAATTCTCAGAAATCCTACCTTTCTTACCCTTGCTTAAATAGCTAAAGTGCAATCTTCATACTAAAATATTGAAAAAAGGCATATCTATTTACATAAAAGTGTGTACACATGTGTTTGTCTGCGTGTACTCTTAGATAAATTGATAAAAAAAGCAATATAGTTATAAATCAAAGACTATACCTAATAATATTAATTTCAAAATAAGCTGATAGAAAAAGATATAATAACTACAGTATAAGCTTTTAATTTTTGTTAATTACAAAAAATAAAAGTTAAATACAGTAAATAAACTTGGTCCCTTAGATTGAAAAAGGAACATAAATTGAGACTATTTGAAAATAAAATCCTTAGGAAAATATTTGGACCTAAAACAGATGAGGAGACAGATGAGTGGAGAAGGTTACATAATTTGGAAGTACATAATTTGTATTCATGTCCAGATATTATTAGAATGATTAAATCAAAAAGACTTAGGTGTGTAGATCCTGTGGTACAAATGAGAGAGTAAAAAAGAGTATACAGGATTCTTGTTGGGAAACCTGATGGTAAAAGACCAATAGAAAGACCAAAACAAAGATGGAGGGATAATGTAGAGATGGACGAAAAGGAAATTGGTAGGGAAGGAAAGGAGTATATAGATCTTGCTCAGAACAGGGACAGATGAAAGGTATGTGTTGCTGCAGCCATGAACGTTCGGGTTTAAGAAGGCTAGAGAGTTAGTTAGTTATACATTAAATAAGCATAATATTTGAATTGTAAGTAGAGAATATAACAAATGTACAATGCATTGTGCGAAAACTATGTCAACTTTGCGTTATAAGCAGAAAATTAAACCAGTTTGCCTTTGAAATACATTTTAAAAATAGCCCAAAATAGCATGCGTAATAGAAAATTAAAAAAACTTTCTGAAGCATAAAAGTACTGACTAGTGCTGAATGAATCAATTACTGTAAAATATTATTCTCTGATTCAAGTAATTTAACTGTAAACATCATCTTTTGTGTGTAAAGTATAATTGTTAGTTGAACTGATAAGTACAAATATTAACTTTATACGCCTTGATACACTCTAAATAACATAACTTTCATATGTAAATTAGTAACAATTTGTTAAAATTAATTTAAACTGTAGAATTGTTTTCTTAAATAAATATAAATATAAAGTAAAAATAATAAACAAATAATTCCTTCTTTTCCTATTTAAAGGATGCCAAACAGTGTAAATCAGTTGTTAGTGGCTAAATAACATAAAATTTGAAGGCAGTAACAATATTTTTTAAAAATACTGCTTTTTACCTAACTTTGTAAATTAAATACTAGTACATTTTGTCAAATTATAAATAAAATATACCTATTTCTTTGGTATTTGTACTAAAGTGAAGAAAATGTTACTAAAACTTGGCTAGTACAGCAAATCTAAGAGTTTTAGCTTTATTTGTCCGTAACTGGATATAATTGTAACTTGTTAATCTCGCCAAACACAATTTTTACCTCAATTTTGGAAGCTAGCTGAACTTTAGCGTTTCGAATTACATATAGTGAAGACCTCTATAGTGGAAAAATACACCCAGTCTGTAAAAATTTGGAAATGTTGTCTCCTTCTCTGTCGAACCAGACCAAGAGTGTTCTCAGGTGTTTCAATATATTTCTTAACATAACTAACTTTTTAAAAATGCAGGTAGCTTAGTTTGTATAGCGCTAGGCTTTTAACCTATCTGTCCAGGGTTCAAGTCCCTGGCAGGGTTGTTACAATTTTAGATTTTGTCATCGGATCTTGTGCAGACTTCAAATTTCATAAGTTATAAGCAATCTAAGTTAATTTTGGGAGTGGGCCAAATTGGTTCCTCATATAAAAAGCAATGACCAAATTGGTCGTAGCGCCTATGACCCTACTTGGGTTCATCCTCCAAAACATCTGCTTCGAGTCTCCGATGCCATGGTGGAGCCCGTTCAGGTTCTACCGCCCACAAGTGCGTTCCTTCGCCAATCCAGCGAAGGTGAGAATAATAGAGCGCAACCCTCTATATATACATTCAGCTCACTGTTGGTCACCCCTTGATCTAGTTATTTTCATGCAATCACCTACATTTAGTGAATTTTGCCGTCTTTCTGTTTGCTCTGTTAAATAAGCCAGTCAATAAAAATATACTTACATAGAAAAATCCTGATATAGTTGGATTCTCAAAAATATATACAATCAGTGTTCTTGATACATTTAGCACCTGAGATAGTATAAATCAAAATCTAGTTAGTGTTGGCATGTGTGCTTCTGGTACATGTAGTTACTTGAAAAAGCAAATATTGGTTGTGTAAAAAATAGCCTCCTTGTGAAACAATGAAAAATTAACATTATATCCTCATAGCATTAGTTGCAACTGCTTCTTGCAGATTAACAAAGCTCTGACGTGTGGTCGTACGTCACCTATAATCCTTTGTAAGGTTCGTGTTGTCCTATAAATTGTCGATATACATGCTAAGTCCCTAGTTACAGCCTAAGCTTTTAGCTTCAATAAATGTATTTTAGTCCTCGGAGACATATATTGATCTTAGAGTAAAAAATAAACCTCGTATAATAAACCAAATGGAAATAACCCAAGTGTTGATGCACCCAAAGAAGCCAGTAATACTTCAAAAATACCTTGAAAAAGGCTATAAAGCTAAATAATTCTTCTAGAATAGTAAAAAAGTTTGGAAAGTGGACCTAGGCCCCTAAGCCGTCTGTTAACTTCGTATTGTAATTATATTGTTAAATTGTTATATGTAAGGGGGAAAAAACAATATTAGTAAGCGTCCAGTTATGGACCCATCGGGAAAGGGGTTTCAGACCTCATAGACACACAATAATTTTCGTTACACTAAAAATTTGGCCTCGTATAAAAGTAAATAGTCGAAATGATAAACATTTCGTGTACTTTATCCAGTAAGCCTTAGCTAGAAATACAATAACAGCGTTACAGACATAAAAATTAAGCAAGCTTTGATATTCTAGTGGCACATAATAAGTATAAAATATCCTTTAAAATACTCTGACAAATAGTTGTGGGTTGTCTGAGATCAAAATTTTCAAGTCCTCTCTCCTGCATAAATAGGCTCTAGAATTCACTAAGCCTCAAAATAATATTGGGTACATAAAATAAAAAGCAGATGGAGAGTGGTGCTGATCGCATCATCTCCAAAATAGCAAAACAAAAGTATATAGAGCTCTATCTGGTATATTTAGAAAACTTTTACCTAGTATAGCAGTAACAAAATACTCAGCAAACTCTAAAATAAACAAACTTTCCTACGTGGCAGGCGTAACCTGCCCTAAATAAATACATATAGAAATACAGAACCAAAAATAGCATAGTGGAAATCAGTAAACCCTAATAATAATAATAATAATAATATATTCTGTGGCTTACATTTTAGCTAAAAGTACTTTTTTTTTAGTGTTTTTGAAAAAATTAAATAAATACTAAACTCTAAGTTAAAAATTTGTAAATGTATATATGATACAAAACAAAATAAATAAAAATTAATACATACCCTGCAAAAAATCAATAAAAAAGTTGAAAACCTCTCTTTGTGCATCCAAAATATAATAACAAATCCTTCCTGACTGGATTAAATTGTGTTATTTGAGTAATAATAAGCCTAAACTTGTAAAATAAAAGGGTAGAACTTGTCAAAACATACTTTTGCATCCAAAATATAATTCAAAACACATCTAAATTGTGTTATTTGAGTAAACTAGAGAATAATCCTGTAAACTTGGAAAAAATCTCTCTCTCTCTCTCTCTCTCTCTGTGTGTGTGTGTGTGTGTGTGTCTTTGAGAGTCCAAAATGTAATAAAAATGGTGCCTGAATAATATAAATAGTGTCATTTGAGTAAATATTAGGCTAAACTTGTAAAATAAACAAATAAAAGTTGAGAACACACACTTTGTGTGTCGAAAATGTAACTAAAAATCTTTCCTGAACAGATAGAATTGTGTTATTTGAGTAATAATAAGCCTAAACTTGTGAAATAAACAGATAGAAGTTGAGAACACACACTTTGTGTGTCGAAAATGCGACTAAAAGTCTTTCCTGAACAGATTGAATTGTATTATTTTGGTAATAATAAGCCTAAACTTGTGAAATAAACAGATAGAAGTTGAGATCACACACTCTGTGTGTCGAAAATGCGACTAAAAGTCTTTCCTGAACAGATTGAATTGTATTATTTTTGTAATAATAAGCCTGGACTTGTGAAATAAACAGATAGAAGTTGAAAAAACACACTCTGTGTGTCGAAAATATAACTAAAAGTCTTTCCTGAACAGATTGAATTGTGTTATTTGAATAATAATAAGCCTAAACTTGTGAAATAAACAGATAGAAATTGAGATACACACTCTGTGTGTCGAAAATATAACTAAAAGTCTTTCCTTAATAGTATAAATAGTGTTATTTAGGTTAAAAATAGGTACAAAATTGTAAATAATAAGTTAAAAAGTTGTAAAAATGTCTTTGCGAGTCCAAAATTTAATAAAAAATGTTGCCTGAATAGTACAAATAGTGTTATTTTGGTAAAAAAATTAACATAAAATTGTAAAATAATAAGTTAAAAATTGAAAAAATGTTTTTTGTGAGTGCAAAATTTAATAAAAAATGTTGCTTGAATAGTACAAATAGTGTTATTTTGGTAAAAAATTAACTTAAAGTTGTAAAATAATAAGTTAAAAGTTGAAAAAATGTCTTTGCGAGTCCAAAATTTAATAAAAAATGTTGCCTGAATAGTACAAATAGTGTTATTTTGGTAAAAAAATTAACATAAAATTGTAAAATAATAAGTTAAAAATTGAAAAAATGTTTTTTGTGAGTGCAAAATTTAATAAAAAATGTTGCTTGAATAGTACAAATAGTGTTATTTTGGTAAAAAATTAACTTAAAGTTGTAAAATAATAAGTTAAAAGTTGAAAAAATGTCTTTGCGAGTCCAAAATTTAATAAAAAATGTTGCCTGAATAGTACAAATAGTGTTATTTTGGTAAAAAAATTAACATAAAATTGTAAAATAATAAGTTAAAAATTGAAAAAATGTTTTTTGTGAGTGCAAAATTTAATAAATAATGTTGCTTGAATAGTACAAATAGTGTTATTTTGGTAAAAATAAGAATAAGCTGTGAAAATGTTTGACATAAAGTCAAAGTTTGGTAAAAAATAAACTCAAAATTAAGTTAAATAGCACACAGTAACATACATTTACTACCTAAATCAATAATCAAAGGGTCCTAGGTTCGTTACCCCGTGATAAAAGCAAATGGTGAAAACTGTAGGCCCCGTCCCTAATAGCTCTCCCTTCTTCATAGTACAGATAAAAAAAACCTGCGCTAAAGCGTCCTGTGCCTTGGAGGCAAACCTGAGCGGAATATTAATTGGCGGCGGAAACCGCATAGCTTCAGAGATTTAACCCTTGCTGCGCATTCTCAGACATCCTTTGTTGTCTGGTTCAATCCCTCCCCTGCCCTACGGCATTGCATAGCTTTCCCCTGTTCTTGCGTACTGGTTAACCTTGAAAAAACCGGTTCTGAAAATCTACCGACGCGTTCTCTGATTGGTCAATCAGGTTTTTCCTTTGTTCTGACGTTGTGACGTCATTTGACCTTGAACGCGCTTCCCCCAAATTCCTTTCTCGTCTACCTGCGCGGAATATTAATTCATTCTCTCTGTCTGGGATCAGAGCGGAGTCGAGATTCGGAGACAGTATTCTGTCTGGCGTGTGAAACCACCGTCTTTCATAATATAATGCAATTATTACATAGTGCTAATTAATAATATTACATATCGTGGGTTCGAGTACCGGGACCGTCCCCAATCGTAATTGAACCTGTACCTACAGCCATTACCACCGTTCATAGCGGTTCATAAACCATAGAAAACTTATTTTCAATATTATAAACATTAATTATTATCGATTGATACGTTACATACTTTGCAGTAATGAATATAAAAACATATGCATAGCGTTTAGTACCTCTAATTACCTTCTATATACATATTTTTCATAAAATAATTAATTATATATTCATAAAAAGTTATAAACATGCAAATACATAAATGTAAAGTATTCTAATGATATGCAAATTTATTCATATTATGCAAATTAGTTCTTAATTATATGCAAATTAGTTATAAGTACGTGCAAATAAAGGACCACCCACGAAGAAAAGTGTCCTTGGCGTATTCAACATCTACTCCTATTTTAGGATTTTTAGAACCTATTTCAGGATTTTTAGAACCTATTTCAGGATTTTTAGAACCTATTTTAGGATTTTTAGAACCTATTTCAGGATTTTTAGAACCTATTTTAGGATTTTTAGAACCTATTTCAGTATTTTTAGAACCTATTTCAGGATTTTTAGAACCTATTTTAGAATTTTTAGAACCTATTTCAGGATTTTTAGAACCTATTTTAGAATTTTTAGAACCTATTTTAGGATTTTTAGAACCTATTTCAGGATTTTTAGAACCTATTTCAGGATTTTTAGAACCTATTTTAGGATTTTTAGAACCTATTTCAGGATTTTTAGAACCTATTTCAGGATTTTTAGAACCTATTTCAGGATTTTTAGAACCTATTTTAGGATTTTTAGAACCTATTTCAGGATTTTTAGAATCTATTTCAGGATTTTTAGAACCTATTTTAGGATTTTTAGAACCTATTTCAGGATTTTTAGAACCTATTTCAGGATTTTTAGAACCTATTTTAGGATTTTTAGAACCTATTTTAGGATTTTTAGAACCTATTTTAGGAACCTAAAAGTACATTTTAGAACCTAAAAATCCGAGGTCTAATGATCATGTATACATGTACTCACACACACAAACACACAGTTCTTTCGTTAAAATAAAATTCTTTTAGTTTCATTCTCACATATAAATATTGCGAACTGTTGCGCACAGCCTGAAAAAAGCATTGATTTTTATTATTATTGCATCTAAAATAAATGTATAAACACAAGATCTATGACATCTGTCATTTCAGGAAATTAGGTTCTCATTTGCATCTTAAACGAATAGCACTCACCGCAATATATTATTTTTTTTCTACATTTCCACCGACAAGAGACAAATTTAGTATTTATCCATTTCATCTATTCTTTACAAGAATTAATGGAACAAAGAATGGACTTTTGTATGGTGCATTAAATAAATAAAATGGATGTCCAATGTCGCAGCAGGAACTGAGTTTTGCCAGAATGGAGTTACGGCTCACTTCAAACGCTGCTTCCCTCCAAGAAAGGAAAACGTTTAATTCGCGAGCTGCAACCACATAGTTATTCGAGGAATAAATATCAAACTGTCCTGAACATCGTTTTCTTGTACAATGTATGAAATGTTTTGGTACATTACAAGATAAGTTGTAATAAGCCTATTTCTTTCACGTAATATAATTCATCTCCTGTCCCACCTTATTCCATAGCACATCAATGATTCGCGCATGCGCAGAGCGATTTGTCGCATCGTGCTCCTCCGAAACCAAATTCCCGGGACCTTCACTGTTTTGTCGCAACGTGACTCGAGTCAATTGTATTGCCGGGTGTGCGATAAGAGCCCCATGTTAAACGTCCCCTCGAGTAGGTTTGCAACAAAATGACTCGTCGCGTCGGATCCGGTGTGCGGCTGGCCTAAGACGCCATACTGCAGTGGCAATAATTGGCAACAGCCCCAACGCCCCTCCTAATCTCCGCCATTGGTGCTACGGAGAGAGTGATTAGGTACCCAAGGCAAATAATACCGTATCACGCTCAGGCGCGACTCTGGAGCTCACTAGCAATTACTGTATTCAGTGGCGGCTGGCCAAGTGCAATAAGTGCAGATGTTTTCACCTAATTTTTCAAATTAATATTGACATTTTTCATTTGCTTGTTAAATTAAACTATTTCCCAGCAGAACGCACACGATAATACTCAAATAATACGCCGCTCGGCGCTACGCACGTGAAGAGTTCGACGTAGCATAAACAAACCAAGAGCAGACGCCGCCAGGAAGCGGAAGACTTTAGCCGGTTGTCATGGCAACGGTGACGTCACCTAGCGTTGCAATTGTACGGGTGTCGCCATCTAGGTGCAGCAGTTCTCTCGTCGACAGAAAACATTGCATCCAGTGGTTGTGGCAAAATCGTTGCGTTCTTGCGAGATCTTGTTCTGCGTGTGTGTTTCGTGTTTCCTATCGTATGTTGTGTTCATGTGTTGAGCTGTGGTTTGTACAATGAACCCAGTAAATGACTTAGTGTGTAATTTGTTGCAGACACCATTTTCCAGATGGACGGATGACGACAAAAAAGACGTTTTAAATTGGGGGGGGGGGCACTGACACTTACTAATTGTTTTTCATTGCCTATAAATGTACTTCTTCACTTGTTATTTTAGGCACGAGCCGCTGCTACCGTTTTTCTTTGCCTTTAGATTTTCATTGAATACAGTGTATTCAATGAAAATCTAAAGGCAAAGAAAAACGAGCTTTTCTCACGCGGACTATTTCGGAATTTGAACTTTTGATAGCTAAATCCGTTGCCTCGAGCGCGTCTCTCGATAACGGCGGTTTTAGCGTAAAGCTGTGTTTGCTTATTTCCACTGCGAGTTCCTGTAGGATTCGCATCAGCGGATTTTTCAAGATCCGCTGAAGGTTGCCGATGTTATGAGTTTGAAGGAGGCTCTTTCCAGCTTCTTCAATAACCCCTTATATGAAGTGATTAGCTTATTAAGTTATGACGCTCGGGGTCCTGGGTTCGAGTCGCGCCTGGGTGTGATACGATACCATCTGAACAAAACTTGAAAATACATACGTTAAGCATCAAGTACAATAATGTATTCTCATTAAGTAATGTGAAGGACAAGGTCAACAACTCCAGTGACCCACGAGAACAAATCTTCTATATATATAAAAATAGATGTATGTATGTTTGTTACGGCATAACTCCCGAATGACTGAAGCAATTTCAACCAAACTTGATACACATATGTCTTGCAATCTGGAAAGAAATACTGTGGGGGTAAGACACCCCTGGCACCCCTAGGGGTGGGGGTGGGAAGGGGTGACATGTAATAATAATCGAAAACGACCGATGTTAGTGTGGAATCCATAGCTTTCGGGGTCGCTAAGATGAATAGTGACACTCCCAATGTCGTTCAATTTATTTATTCTTGCTCCTGGAAGTGAAACTAAAAATGATGTTTATAATCAAGTTTCGAGTTCAATTAATATTATAGTCAATTTGTAAAAGATTCTACTTTATATTTTGTATACTGTACTTATACTTTTAAATACCTGTAAATCAAATTAGTTACATTTTACACTATAGTTAGAATTCATTATTTTCCTGACTAATAGAAGATTGGGATAAATAAATACCCGGGGAACGCCGGGAAATAAAACACTCGATTTGTCGGTTATCAATGCAACAATGCTTATTTGTTGCTGACATTATATTTTGTACGCGCTTTTGAGTCTGCATAAAGCGATAAGATTATATCAACGCTTGTTTTTAATGACGCTTGTTGATTGTCGTAACAATATCAAAAGCAAAAATATGTATTGTTGCATCAAAGACTACGTTGAATGTTAATCTGAATTTTATACAGTCAAAACGTCATTCCTGGAAAAGTTTAAACGAAGTGTCACAAACATACAATGCTGATAAAAGTAACAAAAAAGCGAAACGAATTGAAATTGTTCTCACTTGTAAAAATGAAAGAATTCAATAAAAATACATTTTCACAACGTTGGAAAATCATACAGTAGGCGGGCATAACAAAATGTTTGCCTGTCATTGATATGGATATTATTTATGTCAGTAGTAACTTATGCACACACTAATTCAATGCAGGAAATATGATGCTAACTATTTTGTTTACTTTTACGATTGCATGTGGAGATTTTAGGGTACAAGAAATGTCAAATCAATAATCAGAGTTGGAAATTATGAAATGGGAAGGTATCGAATACAAATACTGTCTGACCGCGGAAGACAAGACTAGCTCGACAAGGAATCATAGATGGCAGCACGCGGAAGGAATATTAGGATCGCAGATTATAGTAACAGTGCGCACGCGAATTGAATGAAAGTGTTTGGGACAGCTGAAATTAATTGTGCTTACATAAATTTATGAACTGAGATAAACAATTGAGACGGATAAAGGTGAGATAAAGAAATAATCGACACGTGCAGCATATGTGATTGTATGTAAAGATTAATGAAGTTAAAAAGCGATTGCAATTTTATATCTCTACCTTCTTATTGGGAATGAGTTTTTCCCACTAGTGGGTTGGGAATGAGTTTTTCCACTAGATCTTTTTGGTTGTTTACCCCCGGTGCGGCGCCAACTCAGCGGCGGCCCCCAAGCACTTCCGTTGAGGCGCATATATTGCTGACCCGGATCGAGGTTGAACGCGGGAGAGGCGGCGACCTTCGATTAACCCCTTTTCTCTGCTTGTATTAAGCCATAGTGCAGCAAAATATTGATTCGAATTATTATTGTATCTTTGATAAAGCCCAAAAGAAGGGAAATATAGCAGGGAAGATACTGGAATCAATAGATGAAGGAATTTGGATATAGGTACTTCTGTAAATAAGAGATATATTTACTTCTTCTTCCATTAGCATCACAACCCTTTGTGGGTTTTAGCTTTCTCAGACAAATCATTCCAATCTTTCCTCTTCTTTGCCATTTCTTTCCAATTTCTAACTTTGAGAATCTTTAAATCTTCGCATACATCTTCAATCCATCTCATCCTAGGTCTTCCAATTGGTCGCCTTCCCATAGGTTTCCATTCTAGTATACGTTTTATAGTTCTCATGTTACCCATTCTTTGTATGTGGCCTAACCACTTAATTCTTTGACTTTTAATATATCTTATAATGTCTGCACCATTGATTAATTTTCCTAGTTCCACATTATTTCTTATTCTCCATATATCATTTTCTATCTGTACTGAGCCAAAGATCTTCCTTAAAATTTGTCTCTCAAATATACTTAATTTGTTTCTATCCTTCTGTGTTAGGGTCCAGGTTTCAGCAGCATATGTAACCACTGGTCTTATCATAGTAAGATATATCTTCATTTTTGTATTTCGTTTCAGAAGTTTTGATTTTAGCAGGGATACATTTGCATAATAGGCCTTATTACCTTTCTTTATTCTTTCATCTATTTCAGATTCTATTTTATTGTTTTCGTTAAGTGTAGATCCAAGGTATGTATAGTTACTAACACATTCAAAAGAGTAATTATTTATTAATATTGATCTGTTATTATTCATGTTTGTTCTATTAATATTCATGTATTTAGTTTTCTTTTCATTGACTTGGAGTCCTACTCTTGCAGCTTCCTCTACTAGACTTGTAACCGTTTCTGAAAGAGCTTTCTTAGTTCTTGCTACAATAGCTACAGCGTCAGCATATGCTGTGACTTGTTTTAGTCTAGTACTGATGTCTCCTCTCACATCTAATTTTTTAATCACTGAGTCCAAAACTAAATTAAATAATGTTGCTGAAAGAGGATCTCCTTGGCGGACTCGTCATGACATCGAAAAAAGTCCGATCTTGAATTTTCAATTTTAACTGAGGCTCTAGTGTTTTGAATTGTCATTCGGATTAATCTTACTAATTTATTTGGTATTCCAATTTCTTGTAACCTTTGTAATATTGTTGGTCTATATATTGAGTCGAAGGCTTGTTTGAAATCAATAAACAAAACATGCAAATCTATATCATATTCATAGCATTTCTCGAATATCAAACGCATCATCAGGATGTTATCTGTTGTACTTCTGTTATTCCTAAATCCACTTTGATACTCTCCTATAATATCTTCGGCATAATCAGTTAGTCTGATGTTAATTATTGCTGCAAGTATTTTATATAGGTTATTTAGTAGTGATATGCCTCTATAATTTTCACAGACTGTTTTATCTCCTTTTTTAAGTATAGGGCACACTAGTGCTATGTTCCAATCATTTGGCATTTGTTCTCGATTCCATATATTAATTATAAGTTTATGTATTCTACGATACATTTCTTTTCCAGCTGCTTGTAGAAGTTCACTGTTCATATTGTCATTTCCTGGTGCTTTCGTTTTTTTAAAGTTTTTAATTACTGTCTACACTTCTTCGTATGTTGGTGCATCAACTAATATGTTTTCATTATCCTGCTGATTCATCGTATTCCAGTAGGGCACTTCTAAATCCTGGTTGTGCTGAACTCCCTGGAAGTGTTCTTTCCATCTATTCATTATTTCTGCTTGTTCAGTTAGGATTTGACCATCTTTGGATTTTAAGTTTCTAGTTCTTGGTTTATACTGTTGTGTTATAACTTTCTGGGTTCGATAGAATTTTCTATATTCTTTTTTGGTGTTTAGTTCTTGTAACATTTCTATTTGTGTTTTTACTGCTTGGCGTTTCTTTTCTCTACACATTTTCTTAGCACGCTTTTCAGATTTTCATATTTTTCTCTATTTGATCATGTAGTTCTATTAAGACAACTATTTCTAGCTTCATTTTTTGCTTTAACCGCCTTTTTACATTCTTCATCATACCAATCTTCATTTTTTTCATATTCTTTGGTTCCTAAAACCTGATCAGCAGTACTATCTATGATGTTTCTTAAATTATCCCACTCGACTTCTACATCATCTTCTTCTCCTGCTTCATCGAGTTTCGTTTGTATTTCTTGTCTGTATGTATTTTGTATAGAAGATTTCTTCAATTTTTCTATGTTCCATTTCTTAGTTTTCTTGTATATTCCATCATTAACCATGCTAATCCTTTGTCTTATTTTAGTTCTAACAAGATAGTGATCCGTATCACAACTAGGTCCTCTATATGTTTTGACATCAATTATTAATGTAGCTCTCCTCTTTATGATCAGTACATGATCAATTTGATTACATCGTTGTTCACCGGGTATTTTCCAAGTCCCTTTGTGGATTTTTTTATGCTTAAATCTGGTGCTACTGATATCAAGGTTTTGTAATTGTGCTAGTTGTATCAGCCTTTCTCCATTGTCACTTGTTTCTTTGTGTAGGGAAAATCTGCCTGATACTCCAGTGCTGCTGGATTCATTACCTATTCTTGCATTAAAATCCCCCAGTAGAATTAATGCATCATGTTTTGGTACTCTGTCACATACATCTGACAGTTCACTATAGAAATGTTCAATATCTTCTTTGTTTGTGTCTTCGGTTGGTGCATATATACATATAAAGGTCATATTGTTGAATTTTCCTTTTATTCTTAATTTACATATTCGGTCATTTATTGGTTCAAATCCAAGTATACATTTCCTCGCATTTCCAGTAACTAAAAAACCTGTGCCATTCCTTCCTTTAATTGTTGGATGCCCACTATACATAAGAGAGAATTCTTTCTTTTTGATCCATCCATTCCCATTCCATCTTATCTCTTGTAATGCTGTTATTTGCATGTTATATTTTATTAATTCATCTGCAATTTCATTCATTTTGCCTGGTTGGAGCATGGTACAGACATTCCAGGTTGCCACATTAAAATCCACATTCCTTAGCCTTTTACATTGCGTGGGTCGTCTCTTATAGATCCGTCCGGCTTTGCTTGTCTGAGAGTTCGTAGCGTATTTACTAGAAGAATAAATATATAAAAGGCATATGATTTCATCGATAAAATAATAAGTATACTGATTAATTAACGAAGAAGTTTGTAGAAGAATAAGTATACTGATTAGTAGAAGAAGAAGTTTATAGAAGAATAAGTATATTGATTAGCAGAAGAAGAAGACTATTGAATAGTAGAAGAAGAAGTCTATTAACCAATTAATAGAAAAATAAGTCTATCAGCTAGCAGAAGAAGAAGTCCGTCACGTATTTATAAAGAAGAAGAAGTCTTCCAGTAGCCTATTAGCAGATGAAGGAAAAAGTTTTTTAGTCAAATAGAAGAAGAAGCCCATTAGCAGATGGATGAAGAAGTTTGTTATCCAAATAGACGAAGAAGTCCGTCACTTATTTATAAAGAAGGAGAAGAAGCCTTCCAGTAGCCTATTAGCAGATGGAAGAAGAAGTTTGTTAGCCAAATAGAAGAAGAAGTCCGTCACGTATCCATAAAGAAGAAGAAGAAAAAGCCTTCCAGTCGATGAAATATGTTTAATAGAGATATATGTGATCAAGAAACAAATATACAGTTTTAAATACAATCCTGTATACAAATCTAATGTAATATGAATATTAAGAACATACGGTGCATTGTATCTTCCGTAGTAGGTTAAACAAGTTGTTTCATTTGGTTTCTGGTTCTTCTTCTAAAATAAGTTATCGATCAGTTTTAGTTGCCCTGAGAATCTCATGACTGTTGTCACCTTCTCCGGGACGTGGCATTCTTAACGTATTTTCCCGGTGACATTATTATATATGAAACTTCAATGCTCTTTCAGCAGCAGACGATTTTCACAAAACCTGTTTTCCTATTCCGTTTAATCTCCATTTTGCCACTGGACTTGTCCAGTTAGCGCATGCGTACTTTTGTCCGTGGTCTCGACTAATTCAGACGGACTGTAGTAAGGCAGTTTCACACTCACATATCACGACGTTGCATACTTATTTCTTTGTATATGGTGTAACAAGTTGCTACATATCGTCATAATATAGTAACAACTAACGTACATTGCATAAACTTTGGATGTAACTGTTGTATTACCAACCACGGTAATATGCTATAATAAATCATGTGGGTTCGATTTTATACAAAATAATAATTTAACCCATAACTAAGAATATACATACAACATGGCTAACTCCATGCTTGACAATACCAAATCAACAAAACAATTGAACATCTATCTTCAAAGATATAATAACATCATAGATGTTTCACAATCTAGCTACTGCAACTTTCCCCTTCTTCCAAATGACAGCTGCAGCCTGTCAGGTGGTTTCCTCCTTCTAAAAGATCGTCGTGGACTGTTCACTGCGGAGGCGGTAACAGCTTCCTCTTGCCCAGTCTGCGGTCTCTCCTCACACGCCCTGTCCTGCGCAGACACGGAACCATCAAAGTTCCAAAAGTTATCTTCTCCACTGTCTGTATCCGACCTGTTAGATTTAAACTTCACTTGAAGCAGGTGTACCCTTCTCGTTGTTCCACCGGCATTGACCAATAACAAGCGTCCTCCTAAATGACTCGTAACTGTAGCTCGTACGTATTTTGGAAATCTGTATGTATAATTTCTTGTCCACACTGTACTTCCGATTGATGGTAATTCTTCGTTCTTATTGGTCTCATTTTTCACCACTTCCTTATTAGAACAACTCTGAACTCCTATTTGCTGTAACATGAAATTTTGCCTCCAATTGGGCCATAAAATATCCAGCCAAGTTCTTCCTACAATTGGTTGTGGCAGATTTTGTTTACAAACAAAAACATTCCTATTATATTTGTTATCTCTCCACAATACATCCAACATAACCTGACCTTCTAATGCTAATGGTCTTCCGTCAGCATTTTTCAAATTCATATTTGCAGGTTGAATCTTTAAATACGGTAAAGATTGATCGAGAAATCTTTTATCAAACACACTTACAGAAGCTCCAGTATCGATCTAAAAATTAACTAATTTACCATCTCAATTCAGATCAATTGTACATTTTTCAGTATTGTGTAAAGTTCCAACTACAGAGTTAAATTCAAATTGCCGTTCTTTAGTAGAACCATACTTGTACCTCGGTAACTGGAAAGTGTGCAAGGGCTCGCGTGAAATTAACAATTCTTGATGTTCCTTTTCTGCATTCGACTTAATAGAATCTTTACATTCTTTTGAAATTACATCAAGAGACACATTTCTTAAGCAGCTGTTAGATTCAGCGGATTTACTTTGTAAACTTGATAAGTTTTATATCTGTCGGTTTATTACGAAATCTACAAAATTTCTGAATATGTCCAAAGAATCCACAATAATTACATCTAATTTGCTTTAAATAACATTTACCTTTTTTATGCGTCTTTCCACACTTATAACAAATCCATTGTCTTGAAGTTCCAGGTTTCTCAATAACTCTGCTCTTCTCAAACTGATTATTAAAGTTAGTTTTCCTATTGGAGAAAGCTTGGAAAGGTTTAGTCTTGTTTTCATGAAGCTTATGTACATTATAATCAGTAGCAAAACCTTCTTTTTGATGGAATAGCCGTACATCTTTCTCAACCATTTCCATATTCACGGCAATGTCGTAAGCTTTAAGAAAGGAAACGTCGCCTTCTGATAACAATTTCTTTCTTGTAACTTCACTGCTAACTCCAAACACCAGCTGATCTCTTAGCATATCATTTAAGAATGCTCCAAAGTTACACTTAGTAGCTGCATGTTTAAGAGAAACTATATATTCAGACACAGGTTGACCTAACCCTTGCTTCAGAAGATGAAAACGGTATCCTTCTGCAACTACATTATGCTTCGGTTGAAAATGATTCAACAATAAATCTTTTGTTACTTCGTATGTTTTACTAGCAACAGAATCTGGAGTAACTAAATCCCTTAAAACATCATATACATTTCCTCCACAGAATGCAATAAAATGACTAATTTGCTTTTCCTTTGGAATGCCATTAGCAACACAAATCTGTTCAAACCGCTCCAAATACGAATCAATGTTACCTTTATCTACATCGAAAAGTTCCAGAATCTGTCCTTGAATCCCATACATAGTCGCCAAATTGTTGTATTACCAACCACGGTAATATGCTATAATAAATCATGTGGGTTCGATTTTATACAAAATAATAATTTAATCCATAACTAAGAATATACATACAACATGGCTAACTCCATGCTTGACAATACCAAATCAACAAAACAATTGAACATCTATGTTCAAAGATATAATAACATCATAGATGTTTCACAATCTAGCTACTGCAGTAACCATACTTCAAACTACATGAATAATTCGATTTTATTTAACGATGATTTTTACATTGTTAATATAACTGTATATCAGTGGCGGCTTCTGATCATGTTCACACGCACATGCACACCCAAATGAATCTGCAATGTACGTAATTTCTATTACACTTATTCATAAAACGCAATCTTCTTCAAAACATCAAATGTCCCAATTCCTTCCACTTATATCCATACTTCACCAACGTCTCTACCTGCCGTCAGTCTCTCGCATCGACTGCTGTTCATACTTTTCGAAGTGAGCTACGTTTCTCATTGATTTTAGCAAGCGAGAAGAGAGAGTAGCTATGCTCTTGTGGCTTTGGTTAGTCGGCTTGTGAAGGGCTCCCTTCGCACACAAACTTTGTGAGAGACGACCCCCAAACATTGGCTGCCATCCCAATTTCGTCACTGTTGCAACCCCGTTTCATTCCACTGTGTGAGAGCAACACACACATCACTGCAAATTGAGGGAGATATCTCTTAGAAAAAGGATATTAAGATGGGTTAAAGCTGTACGACGAGAGAAAATTCCCCTGATCCTGTAGTCGAGTTCTCAAATCTATGCATTGGCGGTAGAGTGAATGATGCAATCAGAAGCTTCCATTGATACTCTGCCCCTCCGTTGCCACAACGTGGAGCGCTGTTAAATTCATCTTTATCCAATGAAAATATGTATTATAAATAAATAAAGCTGAGGTGCACACACTTAGCCTAAGACTACCAGCTACCACTTTGAACCAGAATATATAAAATTACATGTACATAGCCATGGGCGTCCGGAAGGGGGGGCAAGAGGGGGCCGTGGCCCCATCCTGGGAAATGAAAGTCAACCAAAAATTTTGTATTTCACACATATAATTTCATTTTAGCCACAATAATATGTATTAATTATTGCATGAACACCATAAATTCAAATTTAAGCAATTTTGTTTAGGGAACAACACTATTTTTGGGGAAATGTGCCTTTTTTACCCCCCCCTGGAAAGAAATACCTTGGTTGCCCCTCCTTGGAAAAATCCTGCGAACGTCCATGTACATGGCGGTGTTTTTATCATAAAATACGCAATGCAACCCCCCTCACCCGTACTCGTGAGTTACGGATCCTGGCGCCACTAAGGGCAAACAGTGGCAAAATGAAGTCACCCTGACTGGACTAGTTTCCTTTTCATTCCAAGGCAAGTTTTCTCAGAAGAGGAACACGTTAGCCCGCAAACATACAGCAGACGTGCAAACCTTTGAAACGAACATCATATGTGGCGAGGAAATAGAAAGTATATACGTAATGAATATAACAAATTGAGCAAATTGAAGCTATAAGAACTTAAGATCTTACCTGCATTGGGACGTTGACACACCCGAGGAAATCATCCTGGCTTCCAGATCGGGCGCTTTGTGCGATTTGCTTGAAGAACCGACCAAGTCCTTTCACTCCCCTCACCTCGTTCAATTTGCTCACCGCATCGAATACTGAAGATTCGTCATCATGGTCCCTGGCAAGAAAACATTCATTACTCATTATTAGTATTCCTAAAGCGACTTTTTTTTAAAAAAAAAAAAAACAACAACAACAAACAACCACTTAGTTACAGTTAAAGGGTAGAGGAAAGTAGGAGTATCTAAATATGGAATAGGATTGTAATATGGAAAAGTAGGATTTCTCTCCTATTAGATCGACCACAAGGAAAAAAACCTTGGGACAAAAATCCCCGCGCAGCTTTCCCTTCTTCCCTCCACCTCTGGCCATAAGGAAGCATGGTCCATTTCCTCCTACCCTCCTCGGGGGAGTACGGTGCACAGGAGTCGCGGGTCTGCGCAGGTTGTTTTGCTCGTGGTTCCACTTATACATGGCGCTGTACCCTATTGGTGGGGTCGGGAAATAATGACCAAGCGGTATATTAGTGCTATTCAGCCTGCTGTGAAACATGTGCGGGACAGGCGGGAGATATTATTTTGTATTATTTGCAGTTGGTGGATTATCGGAGGTGAGTTTTTCTTATGTTGTTTCTTCTCCAAATGTAATATAAATGTAATGATGGTTATGCAGTATTGATATAAATGAGAGGGTATGTCCTATTGTGAGGTTTCAATGACTGTCGTTATTAAGGATAAACTTTTCTGGACATGAAAACAAAGATGGCCAAATTCATAACATGTCTGGGGGACAGTACCAGGATAAACGTACCAATAATAATAATAATAATGCTAATAATTAGGGATATGACGAACCTGAAAATTTACCGATGCCGATGTACTCACCGATAATTTTTGGAACCGATACCGATGCCGATATTTAACCGATTCCGTTACATAAGATTATTAAACAGAAATGGGATGTTATTTTCAGCATGACAAAAATAAATTTGCTATGTACATTTCTATTGCATATCATATGTATATACATATATATTCTCAAGAGTGCGAATGTACATTTGCATCTACAAAATGTTATGTGAACCTTTAAGAAGAACATGGATTTTCAAGAGATTAAACATTAGTACACAAGCAGTTCTTTGAAATGCAAAATGAATTCCTGTTCTGCCAGATTCAACTTCAGAAACACGAGATTTGGAAGCACTTCAGGAAGTAACCTACTTCTTCTCTTATCGCAAATCTGTTCAGCAACACTGAACACTCAATCACTGAATACTGATGCAGCAGGTATGCTCAAGTATTTTCTCAGGACTTGCTTCAGGTTTGAATATTCATTTTTGAATTTCCAATACAACAGCAGATCCTGGTTCAGCAATATACTGTTTTATTTCCGATTTATAGTTAGGTTGATCCTCTGAATGAGTTTGCAATAATTTTATTACAAAAACTCTACAATAATGCCGAATCATAACCAAATTTTCAATAAATCTTACAAAAATAGAATATAAAACTCATTAGAAGGTAAAAACTCTAGTATAATCTGTACCGGTTTAATTATCAGATTTTTGCCGATTCCGATACCGATGCCGATGTGTCAATTTCGGCCGATTTTCATACATCTGTAATCGGCTTCGGTACATCCCTACTACTAATAATAATTTTATTATAACATTATTATTATTATTATTATTGATTTGCTTAATTTTCTTCGTTTTTTGTGCGACTTTTGGCTAATTTGCGAAGATGGAGACCAGTGATGATGTGATGAAATTGATGAATGGACACTCACAAACATCCATGCCCAAGCCAGGATTCGAACTCGGGACCAACATTATTAATATTATTATTAGTACTAGTAGTGGTAGTAGTAGTAGTATCAAAGACGTTATTACCCTCGTAAATTATGCAAAAAGGGGATAAAAGTTGGTGTTAAAGCATTTGTGTTGCAACGTCCCCCGGTTGTACACCAGTCATCACAAAGTTAGTCCGCTACTCCTTTAGTCGGGAACATGAGAATCTGCATATCATCAGAGCTTGCTGGGTAGAAAAGAAACACAACACTGTTTTCAAAGTTAAAACGCAGTTTTATAATCGCGTATATTTAATAATCACTTACCAATAAAACACTAGAACATTCAATACTAACGTTGGGCAATTCCCTCACATATAGCGAAAGTCAAAGTACATAATTAATTGCTTACTTTCAACTTATCGGCAAGAAGAAAACTCGGAAACCCAAAATCTATACTTGAATTCCCTCCGTTTCCAAGTTCTTATTATTCTTCATCTTCACCTGTTTTTCAATCTCAGTCTGTCGTCAGGTGAGAAACATTCAGGTTGGTTCACTTCCTCTGCTGAGATGAGAAAGTGACGTCAACACGAACAGATTTTGACGTATTTATAAACATATATAAAAGTTCGAACTACAACTATATAAATCTAACTATAATTGTCTGTGACAAATTGCACATTATTTGAAGTAACAAACATTTAAAAAATCTTAACTTCTTACAAATATAAAACCTTAAACTCTCAGGTTCGTTACAGTGTTCGAACAAACGATTTGAATGACCTTTTCAACACGTTAAATTTCACATTAATAATGGAAAACAAACACACAAACTATTTTTGAAAGAAAGAAAATGCTTGATAAGTGCATTCCAAATACAAACGTTAACATGTATAACTTTCATGCACGATATATGTTTCACACATTAGCAACATGGAGCGACGTGAACACTAAATTGTGTACGTATTCAAAGTTTCTTTTTTTTTGGCCTCCCCGATGGCGCAGTGGGCAATCGCCTTGTAATCAAGGGGTCCCGGGTTCGATTCCCGATGGAGGCACATAGTGGTTCGGATCCCACTTTAAACTGTAGGTCCAGTCCCGATTAGCCTTACTGTGCATAAAGTGGGCTTAAAACACCAAATCAATCAATCAAAATCAATCAAATCAAAGTTTCTTTAATACATGAATATACAACATATATTATTTAAATAGCCTACATTGCACAACCAACTCATCCATCTCACAAAAAACCAAGAGCAAAAATTACATAAATTGTGTCTCAAATGTGCAAGCTTCCTTTCCTCGAAACAATTGTTCATGCATTTAAAACAAAATCAATTAAGACAAGTCTTATTTCTCTATCTGGTAATTTACAATGCATAACAGAAAACAATGCTACATTGAGAACGAAGCGAGCAAGAAAATTTTTGGATCCAATTTTTTTGCAGACTGAAATCAATATTGATTTAATAGGAGCAAATAATTTCACATGAGGCAAATGCATTCTTCTTTTATAACTTTTGTGCCTCCCCGATAGTGTAGTGCTAACATCGTCACCTTGTGATCAACGGGTCCCGGGTTCGATACCCGGTGGAGGAACATGACACAGTGGTTCGGATCCTACTTTAAACTGTAGGTCCAGTCCGGATTAGCCTTTCTGTGCGTAAAGTGGACTTAAAACCACGACTACCGCCGCCCCCTAACTACGGTTCTGAACTTGATAAGAGTATGAAAAGCAGGGATTGCGAGCGAAACGAGCAAGAACATTTTACGAAAAGTATTTTTATTTGCATAAAATTTGAAGTTGTGGGCGGTAATTACCCTCTGCAGGCTCACTTGGCCGTCCTAAAAACTCATTTCCGTCCAAGGTTAGGGGGTCAATGCCTCCCCTGTGGTTGCGCCACTGAAGGGGTTGCAATATGGAGTATTCCATATGGAATACTATTTAGTATACAGCCTTACCATTTTTTGGTTCTCTTTTTAAATATTAGTAAGAATCGAAACATAAAGGAAGAACAAAATATGATGGCTACAATACAAGCCGCAAGAAATAAAACATGGGGCATCTAAAGGTGGCAAAATTACATAACGTGCCCAGAATAATTTTACTTAATTTAGTCTCATCAAGGCAGACACCACAGGAAGCGGTATTGAGGAAGCTGGGAAGGAAACCAATTCTTACACAAGAGGTGGAGGAACAATTGCTGCAGTATCTTGTTAGTGACAGCAAACGTTTTGGGTTGGTACCTCGCTAACACATCTCGCTCCTGTCCTATCTACCTCTGATTCTTATACTCCAACCTCTGCCCACCATATATTGAATATATTTCCTATATACAGGAAATAGAATGTCTTTGGATGATTCAGACTTCTGGTCTGAGCTACAGTGCATCAAGGTTCATCAAAACGCATCAACTGATAATTCATCATTTCACGTGTCTCAACCTATAACGCTGAAAGCAGGCGTGCCGCAAGGATCGATATTAGGCCCCCTCCTCTTCACCCTTTACACTGCAGTTTGCAGCAAGTCATAAAATTCTTCACTCCACATTTTTACGCAGACGATACCCAGTTATATTTCTCAGATCATTACGCTTCGTTGGAACATAAGTTTCAGTCACTAAATTCTGACTTGAACAGGGTCAGTAACTGGTGTGTATCTAACGGTCTTAAAATAAATCCAGAAAAATCCACTTTCATAATCATTGGTTCTAATTATTCAAGGTCGTTAATTAAAAATATGAAGATCGAGCTCAAAATGAAAAATTTGCCCATTGTCAGGAATAACACTGCTAAAAATCTTGGTCTGATTTTTGACGAAATTTTTGATTGGACAGAACACGTAAAGACGCAATGTAGGAAAGCTTATGGAACACTTAGGAATCTGAATCGTTTCCGTGACTTCCTCCCTGCGGAATGCAAGCTAAGACTCATCCAAGCATGAATCTACCCTTTGTTCGACTATTGTGATAATGTTTACGGCCCTCAACTCTCGCAAAAGCTCAGTAAAAAAATACAAATGGTGCAAAATGCCTGCTTCCGATACATTTTTCAAGCAAAAAGATCCGATCATATTCTTCCATTCTTAAATAGTAATCAGGTTCTTACCATGGCAAACAGAAGGAAGTTGCACTATCTCTGTTTTATACGCCGCATACTGACAGAAGGTAAACCGCAGTACCTGTTTGAGAAGATGCATTCCCGTAGGGAAATCCATCAGTATGTTACCCGCAAGCGGAACAACTTCGATTTACCCCATCACTCTACCACGGCCTACAAATCATCTTTCTCCTTTTCGGCTCCCAAAGCATGGAATGCATTGCCTGCAAATATCGCTAGTGTAAACAATCCATTATATTTCAAAGGTAAAATAAAAGATCTGCTGTTAATGGAACAATGGCAGAGTCGGGGCACATACTGAAGGTATCAAATCACTCACTAAAAGGAATTGTATTATTGTATTATTACTATTGTCTTTTGTATTTCTAGTTACACTTTTTTTTTGTATGCAACTGATTCCTATGTATTTTTTTTCTTTCTTCATTTTTTTAATTTTTAATTTTTTTTATTTGTATTATTATTATTATTATTTTTTACGTTTAGCTTACTGCTCCATAAGTTTATAATAATCTCATATGTATTATCATATTGACAAGGGTTAGGTGGCAGAGCAGCCCTTGGCTGAACCTCGCCCGCTGAATAAAGAACATTTATTATTTATTATTTATTATTATTATTATTGAAGTGCATCTAGACTGAAAGGAATCCTCACTTGAATCAAATGATGCATTTCGGTGTTTCTCTCACGACATTCAAAAATGCACCAAAATGCATCAAATGTGAATCTGATTCTTTGAAGAAGCCATAAGACACACTTTAGTGCATCAATCGATATGATGCATTTAGTTCTCTGTGTGCACGTCGGAATGCAGGCGGACACACAGTCATATAAAGAAACTGGCAAAAACAGAAGTACGCTTGTCAACGTTGCTTCGGTACAGCGATGTGATCCCTTCAGATTTTACTTCGCAACTGAGTTTGTTGACGCCCATCGGACCACACGCCCCCGAAACTGATTGGGGGACAGGAGGTGCCAGAAATAGGTCAACCGCCAGTTGGAGTTACGATCAGTATAGAGGGTCGCCAAGAATGTGGCCTCTTCGGTGACCTGACATAACCTCCTTTGTAAATCACCAAGTTTAACATCAATAACCTAATACTTTTAACAGTGCAGACCTCGTCACAGTCGACACGTTTAGTAGCACCGACTCTGTGTCTGGAGCCGGCCCCCGTGGCGGAGTGGTTAGCACATCACGCTACGACGCCAGGGGTCCCGGGCTCGAATCCCGGCCTGGGCATAGATGTTTGTGAGTGTCCATTCATCAATTTCATCATATCATCACTCATCCCCATCTTCGCAAAAGTGGCACAAGAAACGAAGTAAAATCAAGCAAATCAATCAGTGTTTGATTTGATTGATTGTGTTGGTGTTTTAAGTCCAGTTTATGCACAGTAACGCTAATCGGGACTGGACCTACAGTTTAAAGTAGGATCCGAACCACTATGTGCAGGTATCGAACCCTAAACCCCTTGATTACAAGGCGACGACACGCCATCGGGGAGGCCCAAATTAATCTGTTTGAAAATGAACTTAAATTATGTGGAGTTGCATTACACACTGGAGTTACACTGGCTTGCAGCAGATTTCTTAGCGTTCATTCATTAAAGCACGATGTGTGAAACTACATCATAATAGCTCAATGACAATCTTCCTTCATTGAAATGTTCAGTGACTTTTGAGACACCGTGTATTTTCTGCTTAAGTTTAGACCTGCTTTTGAACAACAAGAAGTGCTTACAACTTTAAAAGAACAAGTTGTTCAGTTTAGGTTTATTCAATCATGCAACGCAATCAGGCGAGTCAAATTGCCCCAGGAGTGAAGGGGGAAGGGTGATATTTAAGCAAACAAGCGAAGATTGGGAGGAGGGCGGGGGAGGTTGTGAAGAGGAAGTGAGGAGGTTTTCAAGTGAAAATATTGACGAGACCAGACCTTGCCGTTGACATAAAAATGCCATCTAGGCCAAGAAATCAATAACAGACTTCCTTGAAATTTTACATGAAGGTTAGTTCATAACGTGGGCAGATATAGGTGCGTCAATTGTGGTTAATGAACGCAGACTGGACAACGAGGAAAACGTCACCACATAAAGAGACTGTACACTCAACGGCAAAAGAAACGGTAGCGAATTGTCCACCACCAGTTTCAGTCGGTCTGTATTACACAGTGTGATGGCAATGAATTGAAATAAAGACGTCAATAAGCAGAGCAATATCTGCTTCCAACCAACATAGTTTCATTCCTTAAACCAACACAGGCAAAATAGCAGTGGACAATTTGCCTACCATTATCTCTGCCGTTGACTGTATCTTCTAGAACAAAGTCTCTCTTAAAATAGAAATTACATTCACTGAACTCTGCAAATGTATGGGAGACGTATCTAGCAAATGACGAGAAATTTACGATGTGTTTTTGACCTTGGCAAAATATGAGACGCTCTAATAGCTACAAAATGAGTATTTTCTGAAGAATTTTTTAAATTAGATGCACAGATAAATCGGTGTACCTCGTTTAGAAAATCGGAAATTTTGAAAATGCCAAAATTCGAAAACGGGTGTTTCATTATTATTTTTTGTGGGGGGAGGGAAAGAAACCACACGCTTGATCCGAAAACAAATGCTGCTATTCTGGTCAAAATCTGGGCGAATGTTGAGAGTTTGTTCGTAATTTAACATGAAATGGGCCACATGTGGGTATACGCGCAAGGAGAGCCGCGGTGGCCAAGTCATTAAGACGTGTAATTTCCACGCGGAAGAGCCGGGATCAATTGCCGGGGTCTGTGATTGCAAGTGGGAATGTCCCTGCGTGGGGCTGTTCTGGGGTTCAGCAAGCCTCTAACAACACCTGGGTGAGACACTGGACAGGTTAAGCCGGCCGGAGCGTGGTACTGATCACGTCATCTCCGCGACGAGACGAGATTGTGAATGTGTGGGTTCCTACTTCGACCCCCCCCCCATAGTTACCTTCATCACATGTTGCAATGTGCAGGGAGTATCTTCACACACACACACACGCACTTAAAGCCTCCCCGATGGCGCAGTGTTAACGTCGTTGCCTTGTAATCAAGGGGAAACGGGTTCAATACCGGTGGAGGCGTATAGTGTTTCGGATCCCACTTTAAACTGTAGGTCCAGTCCCGATTAGCTTTACTGTGCATAAAGTGGACTTAGAAGATCAAATCAAGCAACGAAACACGCACACTTAAAAATTTTCCTTACCACTTAAATATAGGTAAGTACTTACAGTGTTGTGTTCGTTTTTAAGGTCACTTTATGCAAAGAAAGGCTAATAGGGACTAGACCTACAGTTTAAAGTGGGATCCCAATCACTATGTGCCTCCACCGGGTATCAAACCCCGAGACTCCTGGTTCGGGTTCAACTGTAGCTACTATAGTGCTACGCTAGAGCACCAAATAGTTCGCACAAACGACGCTAGATGGCAAACGGAATGGAGAGCTTCTTCACTCGAGCGAATAACGCTCAAACAGGCAAAACGAGCGGTATACATTCGAAGCCCAGTAGTACAAGTATAAAACCTTGATTTGTCTGTGGTATTGGGTCCTCAAATGTGGATCGTGAAGTGTAAGGCGCAGTGAGACTGAACATATAATCTCCATTTTAAAATTTAGTTTAGTCTGTCTTATGAATATACAGTGATATATGAGTTTGTTTGATTGAGTTGTTGTGTTAAGTCCCCTATATACAGAGATATGCTAATCGGGACTGGACCTACAGTTTAGAGTGGAATCCAAACCACTATGTGCTTCCAGCCCGTTACGAACTAGGGATCCCTTGATTATAAGGCCAGCGATGAAAAAGAAATACATGATTGTGGTTGTGGGCTAAAACTACCAAGGCAGACATTTTCCATATAGGGGAAAATCCGCCAAATCCGATTTCGATCAAATTTGGTATACACCCTTCCTTTATGGTTGAAAGAAACCCCGTAAATTCTTTTCACTCTATCTCAAACGGTTTTCATTTTACAGCACTTTGAAATGTCATTAAATCAGTGTTGTTTGTCACTCTTGAGACCCTCGACACAAGATACCCTCGCTTACATTTTATTTCTTTTCTCCTTAACCAATCATCAGATCTCTTTGAAATTTTACACAAAGTTCAATGAAGTAATGGGGATTTCAGAAAAAAAAATACCTCAGCACTCAAGCAATTTTACAAATGCCTATAATAAGACAAATAATGGATTTGTAGCCTAATTTTTGTGGTGGGAAAACTAGGTTACGAAAATCTGAATTTTTATCATGTCGGTATGATGGAACCAAAAGGAATAAAAACAAAAATGTAGAGAAAGAGCATGTCTTTGCAATGATTTTCAACAAAAGTGTTTGGTTCCAAATAATAACCCTTTTAAGTAATTTCAATTAATTTTTGTAAAAAAAAAAATACTAAAAAATAATTAAAAAAATAAATTCAGCATTAACGAGTTGATCGCGAATATGTCCTGGGTTGCACCTAAAAAAAATATGGTAGACCTACATATAGAACTCTATATCTTGTCCCAGGTAACTGTGGAGCAAGACGGCGCAAAGCGGCAGAGAAGCGAGGGAATTTGAGTGGCCAGAGCGAAACAGTAGACGCTGCTGGGAAGGCAGTCGCTCTCACGTGTTCATTGGTGGAGCCGTCTCGCGTCACTACTTGCGCAGAGACTTGTTTTCGTTTTCCTACTCCACAGTTAGCTGGGACAGAGTATAGTAGCTACAGCGTCTGGCTAATCTATCTAAGCACTATGTGGAAATAAGCTTCTTCTCTACAGACCAACCCACACACACACACATACACGACGCAACTGCACAGTAATCCTTGCAAAACATCTCTCCCAGGTTTCCTACCCTGTGGCGTCCTCTTAGCGTCGAATTCCTGCTCTGAGTGGAATGCATCCCCGGCCGAAACTCGGTTTACACGTGCAGTTGGAAAAGCAGGGCAGATTTACCGGGATCAAGGGTTGATCAAGAACCAGGGCAGGGAGTGGGAAGAGGCGTCGTCATGGCAACGGAGCTTTGGAGGCAAACTCGGTTCCACATATATACCGAGTGGGGGAATGTCCCTTAAGAAGGAAGGACGAGGAGCGACTAAGGAGGGAATTACGTCATCGAAGAAGGGCGGGATCCAATTTCTCATCCACTTACGATTGAGTCCACTGTCTTCTGCCGGAAAGCTTTCGCTGCCAAATTATCCCTGAGATGGTCCAGCGATGATCATGAAGCTTGTATTGAAGTGTCTAATCTTTTTCATCTCGCCAGTTCCCTTGGTGATAACTAGAGCTCGGAAGTTGAAGAAAAATAATTTTCTTCCCAGTGTCCGAAGACGAGGCCCAACATAATATATGTTCATTTTGGGTCATTGTAGGCCAGAAAAAAGGTGGGTTTTATTTGTCCTTTTTTGCCTTTTTCGGCGTTTTTTGGCTTATTGGTCCTTTTTTAGCCTTTTTTACGTCTTAACGGCCTTTTTTTTGCAACTTCACCTTCTTCTGTAACCCTAGTGTGGTTAGGCCAAATATGATTTTTCAAATATGATTTTTCAAATAATGTTAATCTAAAAAATATATAACGTCTGAAAGAAGATGCATTTCATTCATATAGTTTTTTCGCACTGTGTGTTCCATACCACTAGAATATTGTCTTTTCTTTATTCATTAAATATGTAATTAAAACTGAAGTTATTAATTAATTTGGATTACATTTATACCCCCCTTTTTCCGTTTAAGGTCCTTTTTGATATTTTTAGGTCTTTTTATAGGCCTTTTTTTGGCAATTTTATAGGTCTTCAACTTCCGAGCCTTAGAGATAACTGATGCTTTTCGGATTCCGTTTAGCGGGTGGAGGCGAGCATTTGGTGGTGCATTAGTTTCGGAATGACGTCGAAGTTCAAAAATAAATTTACCCACTGGCATACCCAGGAATTTCTAAAAGGAGGGTATAGCTTCCAATTTCTATGTATATCGTGTTTTACCATCTTTTCTGTTCAGTAACTTCGCCTGTAGTGTTATATGTATGTGAAACTTGGTCCCTTACAAGAGGAACATAAATTAAGATTATTTGAAAATAAAATCCTTAGAAAAATATTTGGATCTAAAAGGAATGAGGAGACAGGTGAGGGGAGAACATAATTTAGAACTGCTAAATTTGTACTGATGCCCAGATATTGGAATAATCAAATAAAGAAGACTTAGGCGGGCAGGCCATGTGGCACGAATGGGAGAAGAAAGAAGAGTTTACAGGATTCTTGTTGGGAAACATGATGGTAAGATACCAGTAGGAAGGCAAAGAAAAAGATGGAAGGATAACGTTGAGATGATCCTAAAGGAAATCGTTAAGGAGAGAAAAGATTGGATTGATCTTGCCTGGGATAGGGACAGATGGAAGGCTTGTATTGCTGCAGTCATAAAACTTCGGGTTTAAGAAGGCTAGAGAGTTAGTTAGTTTCTGTTTTAAGTAATATTGGATATGAGCATACCCAGCCCTTTTTTCCAAAGCAGGGGGAGGCAAAACTTCATTCCAGGAGGGCAAACAACACTTTTCCAGTCAAAGCAACGGATGTAAAAAGCACAATGAACCAGATGAAATTTGTCATCGCTCATTTTTCATTGGGAGCAGGTACCCCCTTTGCTCCCCCGCTGGATACGCCCATGTATTGGTCCTAAATGGGTGTTAGAACGCAACCAACTCGTCTTGGACACGCTACTGTATTTACCTCGTGCATTGGAGTGCTGTTATCGAAAAGTTTCTGCAAAGTGCCAACTCTTGCGGAAGGCCATGACAAAAGAGGTGCCTGATTGTCGAAATGTTGCAATTTAAAGTTAACAAGGTGCTGAAAAAAAAGGGTCAAAATCGCACATTTTGCAGCCCTGTAATTCCGGAAATACAAAATATATAGTAATATTATTAAGCGTTGTTTCCATATTAAAGACACTGACGTTGCTGACCAAGGAAGTTTATTCGATTTAAAGGTACTTTACTTTACTTTAAAAATGTGTTTCAGTGTGGCTAGTCACCCTGCTAGGTGTATACAGTAAAACCTCGTTAATCCGGACTAATGGGGGGATAAGTTGACCGGTTTAACGAAAGTCCGGATTAACTGAAATAACCTAAAAGAACAGTAGAAAGTGCATTACAACTCCGTTTATAGCATCAAAACACGTTTGTAATGGTGTATTTAAAGGGCATAGGCCTAAATACACTATACATTACAGTACAAAATCTGCGGGAAATATAATTTCATCAGTGGTTGACTGCCTTTTCTTTTGGAAGTTCTCTTGTTCACTTCTGGTCACATCCAAAACCTTTCATTCTGCTTTTTTTTCTTTTGCCTGTCCGGATTAAGCGAAGTCCGGCTTATCGGGGTCCACATTAACGAGGTTTTACTGTATATACTTTCTGTTTGTGTATTACATTTTAGTTTAGATTTTCGTCTGAGGAAGACCCTGATAAAACGTTACAAGTAATGTGTTTTTAACTGTAAAAAGTAAACTGCCTTGGTCAGCAACTTTAGTGTTTTTAAAATATATGGATCTGCTCAGTTGGCCGTTTCAGTATGCCAAATTTCAAATGAATCAAAATATGTAAGATTGAAAAGTACCCCTTCGTTGGTTGATCTTACATGGAATGGCCCCAAGCTAGAATAAAAATATTTGGAAATGTTCAACATTGTATCGTACCCCCCCCCCCCCCCGGATAGTGTAGTGGCTAACGCTCTCTACTTGTAATCTTGTACTCTTGTACTTAGCACTAAGAGCACATGGTGGAGGGGGGAGTGGATAGGCAACTGCCCCTTGCCCCCTAATCGCTGCCACTGATCTGCAAAATTTTAGAAAATATTGAACGCATTGTAGTTGAGGTAGTATCAGAATCACTTAACCACCCACGAGTAGGAGTGCTAATAACAATATATTTTATAGGATATTAATAACATGGAATTTTGTTAGAGATCAAAGTGAGATAGTTCAATTACATAGCAAAAAATGGAGCCCTTACGTAATTGATTTAAACTTTCATTGGTATGAAAGTATTTCATTTTTCTTTGAGGATATAATATTGATTCACTAAATGTCTAATTGGCAGTATTAGGAGGGCAACAGTCCCCGCTTGCCCCCCGTTCGTACGCCTATGCTATAAACTGTAAGCCCAGTCCTGAAACGTACTAAAAAAACCTTACAAAACATTTGCCAAATACTGTGTATTTTATATATCCGATATACTACTCTCTCCATTGATGGAACAAATGGGGGACTAAACTCAATGACATGTTCATACCTTCCCCAAAAATCAAACCTGGGACCATGGCTTGGATGACAGGAATGTGTGAATGCGGTTGGACAACACTTTGAACAACTCTTATAGCACATGTTAGTACTTTCTATGCAATATAAATATAACTGTCTGCATGTTAAAGATATGTGCGTAAAATCAAGCGGGACGTCACGGTTCGAAAATATCGGCATCCGCGGCATGCCGCGCCGTCTGCAGTCACGCGCTACCTCGGCCCAGAGCCAAAATGAACGCACTGCAAGATGATATTGTAATAACTTATAGATTGTATTTCTTTCGTTTGTTTGTCTATTTATTTTATTTTACTTCGCTTTTCTGCCACTTTTGGCTAATCGCGATGATGGCGATAAACGGTTGTGAGATTAAATGGATGAAAAGGCAATTTGAGCTTTTGCTTTGGGGCCCAGACTCTGGGAGAAGCATATGATGTACTGAGGGTTATTGAGTATCCCCTAGTTTATAAGGGGACCGGAGGCCTTGCCCCCGATATTAAAATAAAAAAACAACAACTTAAAACACTGAATTTTAGGTTTTTTAGATTAGAAAATATTAAATTTCCTCGATTAATTAAAAAAATATTAATTAGTATATTGGTTGTCAGTTTTAAAAGAAGCAAAACCGTACGATTATTGCATTTTGCATTTCATTATTTTTTTATTGATACAATACTCGTATTACTTTTAAAAAGTTACGGCACAATAGTAAGCTTCAGAAATTTTAGAAAAAATAAATTGAAAGGTTCTTTTGATGCCTCAACAGTAACTGTTGACTCAACACAAAGTCATTTTACGTTTTTCTTTCTTCAAACTGTACACATCAATCAAATCATCTAAGTTATTTTTTTAACAACATCTGATTCAGAGTATAAGATCATTAAATTGTTCAATTTCTCTTGACCCATTGTGCAACGCAACCAGACGTGAATTCGCCTCATACTAGAAAATGTCCTCTCACAAGTGCCCACTTGTAAGAACTACCGCCCATACCGTCATGCCAAACGTCAAGATTTGCGGTATGGCTTCATAACAAAAATGTAGTAACTGAACGTAATCATGTGTTATTTTTTTAGTATTTTTTAAATTTGGGGCTAGGCCCCCCTGGCCCCTCCAGAACTCCGCCTATGCTCGTTAACCTCCAAAAATACGTTCCAGGGTGTGTAACGTGGAAGATAGGTTGACGCTTCACTACAAAACAAGGAAGTCACCTCAAATTTATATTCTGAGTGCATAAAGTAATTTAGAACTAAATTAACTTTGAATGATATAGAGAGTGTAGATAAGCAACTTACCAAATATCCAGATGTATAATATCCGATGTTACGTCATCAATGTCACTGTAAAATAAAATAAACCTATGAGACAGCACATACACTATGAATTTTAATATTAATTACAGCTAAGACGTAAACATGACAATCAATAGCTATTAATAACACATTATAATGCTACACTTCATCATAATGATTTAAATTTTAAATTCGAGAGAGATATAGACGTGTTGATGGATAAATTTCAATGGTCTAAGTTTTTTTAAGCAGTGTAAATTCAGTGATTGTATTTCGGTTGCACCTTCGGCTTCGGATGTGGTGTGAATAATATACTATATAATAAAAATATATGTGTATACTCGTAGACAGTACTTACAAAACATACCTAAAATGTTGAAGTCAACATGTGATAATATTCGCAATTTGTACCGAGTCAAGGACATTTCGGGAGACTGAAACCCAATGCCAGCTTTAAATGTGCTATTCTCTATTAGTGGTCTAGAATTTTAGAATTCTTTAGAAGGTAAATTTCTTATATCCGCAAGACGACTGAAATTTGCTAGTTCATTTAATTTGAATATTCGTACTTAGGTATTCTGCATTGAGAAACATTGCTGAAGGTGGCATTTCGCGGAAATAAGCTCTATTTGCGACATATCGAGAAAGTTTTCTTCGTTTCTTTCTGCCTTCGGGAACACGCAAAATGGCGCTCACAGTTTCACTACCGTACTCGGCATGCAGTGTTTCCACCCGACTGCACCCAAAAATACCTACGTAGCCCCACGAACCATTGACGCATAGCCCCACAAACCATTTGCGGAAACGTACCTTCTTCAGTTACAAAAATACGTGTTTGCAAACACTGACCGGCATTGACCGTGATTACGTCATCACACACAAGCAACATCCGGCTGGAAGGAAATGGATGCAACAGCTTTCGTGTATCGGTCACACATTTAAATCGAAAAATAGATGATTTACCGCCAAAATTCAATGAACGATGCGAGAAAGCACTTCCCCGAACTTCCACAACTATAAAGAAACTGCATTCTGTAAGTAATTTCTCCTGTAAATTTGAAGAAATCCGACTTGCGGATATGAGAAATTTACCCTTCAAATTAGAAATTATTTATTCGCGGGTGAAGTTCAACCTGTGGCCACACATCTCCTATGTTTTTGTAATTAAAGATATATTACGTTGTATTGTTACTCTCAACAATATACAGAAGCTAACTCCAGGGTGATGTGGTTAGCTTGGCTCGTCATGAAGACAACGTTCGAATCTCACAGGCTACAATCTGCAAGATACAAATTCTATGGACCTCTTTGATACGAACTTGTTTGACGTCAGTTGTCTGCAGTCACAAATGCAGTACGAAAAGACGCACCGTAAGTAGACTGTACCAATCACTGGCAAATCCTTGTCTGCTACCCTATAGCACATGCCATCCCCCAGATGCCTTGTTTAACATGGGACAATGATTTTCAGACGAGTTGCAATAGCATTTAGTCTGTCAAATTCTTCAACACAGGTCAAACAATGGTTTGAAGACTCCATACACTATCAGGCTTATACAATAATATAAAATTTATTTATACCCAATGTTAAAATTAAACTTCTTGCTTTGGAAAAAGGGGGGGGGGTGAAAGGAAATTGTTATTTTTGGAGCAGATAAATGCGCATTGTTGTTGTTGCTATCAGTATTATTATTATTAGTAGTATAAGTACATGTACTGGTAATATAGCAGTACTTCTATTAATCCTTCTACTGTTATTACTAAGAATATTCAGAATAAAATATTAATATACTTAATATCTGCACACAAATTATCTCACCCTAATATCTTTCCCATAGGGTACTTGGTTCAGAAGTCTCGTTACACAACAAAGTTAACTGTTCTTGTCAGGGGGTGTCCCTCCCCCTCCCCAAAAGATAAGGGAATGCCCCCGCCAAGGACATTGCCACCCTCACAAAACGCAATATCATGTCTTTCCCTTAAAAGTTCTACACTTACAACTAATTTTAACATAGATTTATCACATAAACTTATTTTTGTTGTACACAACGATTCTAATTGTTTTTACTATGAACGTAACAACATTTTAAAAATATTCAAGATGAATCATCTATAGAATTATAGACAATGTCTTTTGTACATAACATTTTAGTGGGAAGATCAATGAACATCAAAATTTCGAGTTCAGTGTATTTTTGCTATCAGAATTAAAACAACAAAAAAACAGGTTTTTGAAATTCCTTTTAATGACCTATGATGCATATTTTGTAAAGTAGAATAATGTAATAGTGTGAGACTGAAGCCAACTATATTTTAACAAAAGTAATTAAAATGTGCTGCTTTGTAAGCTATTTTCAGCAGTCTACACTCCAATGTAATAAAACATAAATAAACAAATAAATGTTGAACACCAACATTGCACAGTAGTTCGGACACCACTCTAAACTGTAGGTCCAGTCACAATTAGCTTATCTGAGCATAAATTGGACTTAAAGCAAATAACTTTGACAATCTTTTTGCCAAATGGAACATCCTTATCCATGGAATATGTATCATCCAGCACCGTAAATTCTATTCTGTAATTCTTTTATTTTACTAATCATATTTCCATGTCTTGTACTCCTAATATTCTCCTTCCTTCTAACATGAATGAAACATCAATTGTTAAATACAGGGTTATTCAAAATAATTCGACAACTCTAAACATTGGAATGGAAGATTATAATAATGGAAAGAAAATTAGGTATCAAATGAAAGTTTACGTATAAAAGAGTTGACAGGTAAATATGCAGTTTTGGAAAAAAAAATATCAAGATTATTATTTTGCACTTCCCATAAAATACTTAAATTCCTGCAAATCCTTAGATTTTTATTACATTTTTCTTTACGCTGATGTATAGGCCGGGAGGTGTGGGAATTTTTTTTAGAATCCTCTGTTGTGCAGCAACGGGCTACAAGGGGGAGTGGTAAGGTGGCATCCCTAGTGAAGACGACTGAAAAACAATAATGGTAACATGTTTCCTGCACAAGCTATCTCCCATTTTATACTTTCCCCTCTGCACAGAAATGGTGCAATATCATTCTTATGTCTTGACTACCGTGCTCTAAAACAGAATAGCTCTGGAAGGAAAATAAATTGTTGAACTTTAATGCGCCATGAGAGTCCTCGTAATGGTCCCCCAGGACTATGAACGCTTCCTTCATTTCCGAGTTTATTCAGATGTGGGCGGCTCCCTTGACGTTTGCATGCGTTAGAATAACTTCTCAACTCGCAAACATCAATATTGTTCTTCCTTTCTTTGAATCAGTTTCCTCTTCTTCTTATCTTGACGTCTCTCGAACTTACCTCACCTCCTCAGTCACCTTCTCCCTTCCTACCTTTCATTTCCCACTGTCTTTCACTTTCTGCTAATTCCCCCTGCTTCCTTCTCATTCATCATCTCTTCCTTCTCTTTATTATCTGTCCTTTTCTAGGTCTTCCTCTTTCTTTCCCGTATTACGTTAATCATCCTCTGTCCCATTCTTTCATCCTATCTGATTATCTCCCTCTCTTCTTTAGTTTTATTCACCCTCTCACATCCTCTTCATTTCCTTTAACTCTTCCTCTTTCCCTTAATTTTTATTCACACCCTCATCCCCTTTATTTTTATTTACTCTCTTCCTTCCGCGTCATTTTTATTCACCCTCCCTCCCTCTTTATTCTTCTTTCTTGTGCCTTCCTTTTCTTCTTATCTACCATCTCTCCTTTCCTAGGTCTTCCTCTTTCTTATCTCCCTTTTCGTTATTCTTTCTGTCATTCGCTTCCATCTGCCTTCCTCTCTTCCCTTTCCATTCCCTCTTTATTCACCCTCTATTTCACCTTCTTCCCTCTACCTCTGCTTCTTCCTACCTTCTTTCCTTCTCCACCTTCTTTTCTCTCTCTCCAACTTTCCTTCCCTTTCTCCTCCTTTCTCTCACTCTCTTTTCATCATGTTATTTTATCTCACGCGCTTCTGCACGAATAAAAATTTTGCATTTGAGGTTTTGCCGAGATTCTGTTTTAAAATGTTGTTTCAAAAGTACTTTTCAATATGGTTTTAAATATAAATATGTTTCTCATTGTTTGGCAAATTAAATTTAAAAAATGAGCATATGAAGTACACGTAAGTGTTGGTGTCCACGTTCCTACAACACCAATTACAGAAATTATGGTGGGTGCATCACCGCTTGAAGCTATTTGCCCATTCACGTACTAAGAGAACAGATTCATTACAAAAAACAAAAATTAGGCAACGGGGATGTTAAATGTAATGTACTACGGCATGACTCATTTCATCTGCTTGTTCACGTTCCGTTCTTAGGGAATTTCGTTTTCTTTCTTTTAAAAAAAGAATTTTATAGCCTTGCTGTGGATGTTATTTAACTTTACTTAAATAATTCTTTAATCAAAGTAAAGAGAAAAACACTAGCGATGTAGGAGGCAGTAAACGAACCCTCTAAATGTACTTTTTCCTATAATGAATTACTATTTTGAACATGTGTTAAAACAGGGTGCCTACCAAAATAATGCATCCAAAATTCTTGACTTTTTCATGACTATTTTTTGACCTTTTACTCCTGTTTGTTAAACTTTATTTCCCTTTTCTTAACGTTTATTTAATCGCCCCTACTTAGGTACAGTTGAAAATTAAGAAAATAGATATTTTCATTCAATGAAAAACCCCTACCACTAGGCTGGTCAAGATGAAAACTGAAGCTGTACTTTAAAAAGAGATTTAGACTTCAGTCTTCATCCTGGATTGGGAATGGCCACATTTCTTTATTTAATATTTGTATAAAACTTCACGCATACAAGAATGTAATAGTTAAGAAACGAAGTGAACAAACCTCCCCAATGACGTATTAGTAACGTCATTGCCTTGTAAGGGGTCCCAGGTTCGATACCCGGTGGAGGCACATAGTGGATCGGATCCCACTTTAAACTGTAGGTCCAGTCCCGATTAGCCTTACTGTGCATAAAGTGGACTAAAAACACCAAATCAATCAATCAATCTTGACATTTTGATTGGTAGACACCCTGTATAAATTTTAAAGGGAAAAAGTGAACAGGTTTATGTAGTGAAGTCTAGTGGAATTCCTCCCAACCCTGCTTTAATAAGTGCATTGCCCAACTTAAATCCTTCTCATGGCGACACCAGACGTAGACCGGAGAGGAGCACCCATTATATTAAATGTAACTACACAGAAAATTTCCACATCTCTGTCTCCTCCTTTATTACTTCCTGGCGTCATTCCTCCTACCATGTCAGCGTTATTGAGAAATAATATTACAGAAGAAAATAGAACTAGAGAAGAGAATAAAGAATATAAAAAAGAAAAACCGTGGATGCAAGATGGGAGGAAATTATTTTGTGACTATTTTAGTGCCAATTTGCCTACTTTCAATGACATTAAAAAATTGAACCGTTGTTCTGCTTTCCCTTCAATATTTCCTTCCATTTTGTCATTTCTTTCTTCTTACGTCTACTTTTGCTTTTCTCTATCTTCTACATCCATTTTCTTCTTACTTCCTTCCTTCATTCTGTCGTTTTCACTCTTCTCATGTTTTCTTGCTTTTTATGTCATTTACTCGTTTCTCTGTCATCTGTCATATCTTCCCTTATTTCTTTTCAGTTCCTTTTCCTCCTCATCTTTACTTCAGTTCCTTTGTGTTCCCATATCTGTTTTTGATCAATTTGGTTCTCATGTTTACTTCAATTCCATTTTGTCTTCGTCTGTACTTCCGTTCCATTATTTTCCTTATTCCTATGAAAGTTTCATTTCCTCCTCATTCCTATTTTAGTTCCATTTTCTTTCCATTTCAATTTGAGTTTTATTTTCTTCAAATTCCTATTTCAGTTCCATTTCCTTAGCATCTTTACATCAGTTCCATTTTGTCCTCACCTGTACTTCAGCTTCATCATCTTTTTATCTGTACTTCTGACCCTTTGTCTCATCTTTGCATTTGTTCTTTTCCTGTAATTTCTATTTCTTTTATCTCCTTATGCCTACTGCTGTTTTTCCCTCCTTATCTCTTCTTTTCATCCTTGTCTACCTCTGATCACAACGGTACCTCTTCAATTCATTTGTCCTCTTGATCGAACTATTATTTTCTCTACATTCTTTCGTCTTACTTCATCTACTGTTCTCATCTCTCTCCATCTCGTGTTTCAGTACCAATTTGCATGTGAACTATTTCCTGAATCACGAATCGAATCTTGTGGAAACGTACGCAACTTGAAAGCAAGACACAACGGCAGCCACAGACAATAATGTCTTGAGACAAAGGTCTCGCTGCATTTGTAACGATTTCACCGAGTAAGCAGCGAACTGGAAGATTCCTTCCTACGGAATCAATAGCTCCGATAATGTTTACCAAACGAGACGCATTCAGCGAACCGTGACTGGGACACACAGCAGAGTTCTTACGGGAAAAGCAGAGAAGGACTACATGGAACTTCAGCACGGGTGGGCGCGCAAGGCAAGTAGGTTGGAAATGCTTCAGCAAGCAATCGGCCGACCTATTTATTCTCTTCAGAAAAATATTATGAATGAGCCCACATCATGGACCCAACCAAGCTGAAATGAAGGTCTGATCAGAAATTTATTTTGGGAGAAATGTTTTTCAAAACTGCACTTGGTAGAGACGTAGAAAACGTTTTACGTACGTTCTAAGATGGAACTAAATTTGACAAATGCAACATTGTATAACAAAATCCACTGGTGCACATGAGAGGAGGGACTTGAAATTAACTATACCGAACTCTTTGTAAACCAGCTATCCTCCAATAATGTTTTCCCTTCGCATAGACCATTACTAGAAGATTTTACTGAATAAATTATTGTATACTCATGGCTTCTCTTATCTTTATTTTCTCCTCTTCTGTCTTTTCCTCTCTTCTCTCATTACTTATAACTTTATTTTCACCTTCTTTCTTTCCTCATTTCTTCTCCTCTCATCTTTTTCTTTTCATACTTATTGTTGTCTATCCATTCTTCTATATTATTCTTAGCTTCCTTGCTTCCATTAATACTGAAATTTCCTCCCTACCCTGTCTCCTTCTTTCCTCGCATCAACAGGTTCCTGTCCTTCCCTAAATTCTATCTACTCTTGTCTTTCTCTTACTTCTATATCTTCCTATCTTCCTTCATTTCCGTATGCTCCTATCTTCCCTCATGTCTATGTCTTCATATCTTCCCTCATTTCTATGTGCTCATGTCTTTCCTAATTTATACCTATGTGCTCCTGTCGTTCCTATATTCCCATATGTTTCTGTCGTTCCTTCATTTCTAGATGCTCCTGCCTTCTTTCACTTCTGGTCCTGTCTTCCTTCACTTATATATGCTCCTGTTTTCCATCACTTCTATATACTCCTCACACGTATGCTCCTATCTTCCCTCATTTCTATGTCTTCATATCTTCCCTCATTTCTATGTGCTCATGTCTTTCCTAATTTATACCTATGTGCTCCTGTCGTTCCTATATTCCCATATGTTTCTGTCGTTCCTTCATTTCTAGATGCTCCTGCCTTCTTTCACTTCTGGTCCTGTCTTCCTTCACTTATATATGCTCCTGTTTTCCATCACTTCTATATACTCCTCACACGTATTCTCCTATCTTCCCTCATTTCTATGTGCTCATATCTTCGCTCATTTCTATGTGCTCATGTCTTTCCTAATTTATACCTATGTGCTCCTGTCTTTCCTAATTTATACCCATGTGCTCCTGTCGTTCCTTCATTTCCCTATGCTTCTGTCGTTCCTTCATTTCTACATGCCCCTGCCTTCTTTCACTTCTGGTCCTGTCTTCCTTCACTTATATATGCTCCTGTTTTCCATCACTTCTATATACTCCTCACACGTATGCTCCTATCTTCCCTCATTTCTATGTCTTCATATCTTCCCTCATTTCTATGTGCTCATGTCTTTCCTAATTTATACCTATGTGCTCCTGTCGTTCCTATATTCCCATATGTTTCTGTCGTTCCTTCATTTCTAGATGCTCCTGCCTTCTTTCACTTCTGCTCCTGTCTTCCTTCACTTCTATATGCTCCTGTTTTCCATCACTTCTATATGCTCCTCACACGTAAAAAGCATACGATGTGTACAAACAATCAAGTCAGTGGAGGATTGTAACCATACATTTGAAATTACCTCGATAGCGGTTCGTTTGCTACCCCATGTTACTGAAACTTTTTTGATTCTACTATCGTTTGCGCTATCACTTTTGGTACACCCTGCATATACTCCTCCCTTCCATAGGCGTGCACACGAAGGGACAAGCAAGGCATTTTTCCATGGGGTATATTACTCCGATAACAGTGCTGCCCCCTTAAAAAACACCACTTGAATTTGAAATTATCGAATTCCTGCGTCCCTTCCCATTACATAATAATTAATGTAAATTGGTAAAAAAAAGGTAAAGTGCTCCCCTGTGCATAGCACCACGCCATGAAGGCGTATAAGGGTAACGCCCCACATTTTCTTCATCCGGTCGTGAGTGGGGGTGATGTGATCAGCATCACGCCCCTGACCGCCTTTACCCCCCGGGGGTCCCCCAGGTACCCATGTTATTCGACGCTGGGTGGGTGCCGGGGCCGCTTCCACCGTTAGAAAAAATCCCGGATTTGAACCGGCAGGGGATCGACCCCGGGACCTTTAGCATGGTAGTCAGACGCGATACCGACTGAGCTACCGCGGCCACTATGACTGAAATCAAATTATACGTGTGAAATATATAATTTTAGGTTGACATTCGTTTTCGAAGGGGGAGGTGTGGCAATCCTTGCCCCCTCCCCCTTCCAGACATTCCATGCCCCTACATTATTATACCTTCACCTAGAAATTTAGTGTAGATGAATCTTATCGCTATTATTAAACGATATTACAGGAGACAATGAAGTATTTTCAAGCCGATGAAAGTTCAAAGCAACTACGGGAAGGGGGTGCAGTGGTGCAACCACAAGGGGGCAGAGGGGCATTGCATTTCCCCAATCTTGGACGAAAATCAATTCTAGGGAGGCAAACATTGAAGTAAAAGAAAGCAAGACTAGCAGAATCTAAGAGTAGCTGGACAAAAGAATACTCGAGATGGAATTAGTTTTCACGTCTTCCTTGCATTATTTCTTCCAGACGGCCAGGAGCGCCTGGAGGGGACATAGAGAGGCAATTGCCCCTTCGACTTCACGTTTTATACAAATAAAAATTAATTTCGTAAAATTTCCTTGATCGCTTCGCTCGCATTATATCTGGTTTTCTCACAGTCTTGTCAAGTTCAGAGCTGTAGCTGTGGGGCGGCGGGAGTTGTCCCTGGGCGCCGAACGATCTGAATGAGAAAACATGTGCAGAGAATGCCATGGCATCCCTTGAATTTCTTGCGCCCTATTATATCAATACTGTTTTCAATTTGCAAAAATTTGGATCGCAATTTCTTTTCTGTAATCCATTGTAAATTACCACAGAGAAGTAAGAACAACTAAGTGCTTCAGACAGTTCCTACTATAACAGTTTTATTTGGAGGAAAAGGAGCGCGCACGTTTCAGAGACAATTTATATCATTTTTGCTGTTGGTTTGTTATGGAGCGGATGAATTGATTATGTAATGTATTTAAATAATATGTTATATATATATATATATATATATATATATATATATATATATATATATATATATATATATATATATACAGGGTGACCTGTAATTAGATGTATTCTCTGAAAGGGGTTAAAGTAGAGGCAATTTGCAATAAATTTGACCATATGATACCCAGTCCGAAAATTAGTAGTTTTCAAGATAATCGAATTTCTATTGTTTTTTTTAAAAATGACAATTTTGCACATAAAAATGCGAATTGAGAAAAAAACAGCTCATTGTATGGCACACATTTCAGCGTTTTCTGATAACTAACAAATAAGTGTTTGGTTGGAAAAAAGTTTGTCCCAATTAACAATCGCATGTAAGTAACGGGTAGGTCTAAACTTCTGTCGTTCCTTCATTTCCATATGTTCCTGTCGATCCGTCATTTCCATATGTTCCTGTCGTTCCTTCATTTCCATATGTTCCTGTCGTTCCTTCATTCCAATACGCTCCTGTCATTCCTTCATTCCCATATGCTCCTCTCGTTCCTTCATTCCCATATGCTCCTGTCGTCCCTTCATTCCCATATGCTCCTCTCGTTCCTTCATTCCAATATGCTCCTGTCGATCCTTCATTCCCATATGCTCCTGTCGATCCTTCATTTCCATATGCTCCTCTCGTTCCTTCATTCCCATATGCTCCTGTCGTTCCTTCATTCCCATATGCTCCTCTCGTTCCTTCATTCCAATATGCTCCTGTCGTCCCTTCATTCCCATATGCTCCTCTCGTTTATTCATTCCCATATGCTCCTGTCAATCCTTCATTCCCATATGCTCCTCTCGTTCCTTCATTCCCATATGCTCCTGTCGTCCCTTCATTCCCATATGCTCCTCTCGTTCCTTCATTCCAATATGCTCCTGTCGATCCTTCATTCCCATATGCTCCTGTCGATCCTTCATTTCCATATGCTCCTCTCGTTCCTTCATTCCCATATGCTCCTGTCGTTCCTTCATTCCCATATGCTCCTCTCGTTCCTTCATTCCAATATGCTCCTGTCGATCATTCATTCCCATATGCTCCTGTCGAACCTTCATTTCCATATGCCCATGTCGATCCTTCATTTCCATATGCTCCTGTCGTTCATTCATTCCCATATGCTCCTGTCGTTCCTTCATTTCCATATGCTCCAGTGTTCCTTCACATACAGAATCAAACGTATGTATTCATCGTTAATTCTACCCAGTATATCTTACAATTTTCGAGGAATAATACAGTATATCTGTATGGACATGAAATTATCGCGCAGTAGCGGTGAAAGTCGTACGGTTGGCAGCGACATACGCGTATAATGCAATAATACAATGAAGACCAACTGTTTAGTTTTTATTGTATTGGAAATGACTAAAATTCTTTTAAATGGCCCATAAACAATGTGAACGCGAGAATTAAATATATTGAATTACATAATAACAAAGGCATTTTTGATGAGATTAAACCTCGTATCGCACGGAGAACGACATGGAAAAGAGGGGGGATTCGTGACAAACGAGTAAAAGCACGTACAATTCGACGCAAAACATATATTGTTGGAATTCCATTCCTGGATGTCCACTAGTTGGGCTAACAACAGAGACAATGTTCGAATGGAAAAATACAGAGGGGTGAGGGGAATTTCTGATAGTCATTTTGAAATAATAAACTTTCTAAGAAGTCATTTCAAAGTGTGTCATTACATTAAAGAATACAAACGAAATGTACTAGTTAAAAGGGATGCTAATTTAACATAGCCAAATCAAATTTTCATTTAATGCAATTTTGTATAATACATAATTAGAAATTGTATTTCTTATACACATATATATTTTCATTTTGCATACATTATCATATATTTTATATTATAAATATAACCCGTAGCGCAACAGTCTGCGAGGGCCAGGGCCTATCTACTGACTGCCGACGTCACCAGTTACGGGGTGACGTGTGGTCAGCACGACGAACTTGCAGTCGTTGTTGTAGGTTTTCATGACCGGATTACGCTACTCATTCGTAGCTCCCCAATTTCCTCACGATGGTGCGTGGTCCCATACACAGGCCGAAATTTCAGGAGAAAAGTTGTTACGCTTCCCCAGGAGACTAAAACCGGGGCGGGTCCCCTAACGGGAGCTATTTTATCTACAAGGGTTGGATAAAAAGTAATGGCAACACTGGTATAATTGCTACTTGACTGTATTGGCAGAGGAGCACGTGTTATATTCCTTCAATGTAATCGCCCTCGTATCTCTACGACCTTCTGCCACACGTATGGAAGGCGTCGTACACCGTCAGCGCGTCCATCTCTGTCGATGTCCCGCAGTGACCGCCCTATAGCACGTATGATGGCCTCTGGTGTGTCGTAGTGTTTCCCGCCCAGTGGTTCCTTCATTTTGGCAAAAAGGTCGTAATCACACGGTCTCACACCGGTGAATACGGCGGATGTTCCAGTACCTCCCACTACCAGTTATGCAGGAGCGCCGTCACAGTGTTCGCAGTGTGACACTTTGCATTGTCAAGCAGGATGATGGACACCGTGCCAGAACGTGCCGTCGCTTCCTTCTTAATGCGAGACGAAGGTGGTGTTCCAAGAAGGTGCAGTAGTAGGCTGCGTTGACCGTCTGCCTAAGAGACGTTGTTCTTCTTGCCTAAACATATTGTTAGGACGCTTGCACTCTCGTCCTCTGCTTCAGAGCACTGCTGTTTTTGACTGAATAACATACAATCGCACCCCACTCACTATACTTCCTCGTCTGACATTCCTTTATCAACCACGAAACGGTTGTGGCGCTGTGACTCGCCCCGTTCACGGGACAACAGTGTTGCCATTACTTTTTATCCAACCCTTGTAATGTATACACACCAGAATTTCCATTATGTCGACAAAGATTTGACATGCCAATAATGCAATATTCACTCTTCTATTTATATTTGGTTCTAATTCTTAAATTATTGGCCATTAACCAAAGATAATGATGATAGTCCATATATTAAACTATACTATCTAGAAGATGAAACGAAAATTTAGAATGGAAGTGGAAATTCCAAGCTTTCCTCTTCAATTCGAAGACTCCATAGAGAAAGCAACATCAAAACAAGAAGAAAGAGGAATGGGATGGATATTGCAGTGTGTTTGTTATCAAATCACTCCATCGTTACATGCTCACGAGCGACTAACAGTTGAGATAATTGAAACAAAGAGAAGAGGATTTGTGGACCACACATGCAAAAGTTGAAAATGGAACGGCCAGGACTGTAAACAACAACAAATCGACGGTATTGGAACTTGTTGGGACCAAATGGCGCACTTTTGATTTGATACAAACTAGCAACTACAGTAATATCAAGTTGGTTAGAAATTAATGGCACAAACGAGCGAAAATAATCCATGAACCCTGCCGGCGATAGTTACAGTGGGACAGGAGTGAAATCTTAGGCGGATACTGAAAGAATCATGCTGTGTTGAGGTTGACAAAAACAGACCGGCCGAACACAAAAGATCAGTGAAAGGTAACGCCTCCGATGAGCTGTACAGTGGCACCTCAGCCACGGGATGGTCTCAGAAGTTCGGTTAAGGGAAGATCTGTATACGAACCTGCTACGGGTGGTATGCAAAGTTTGAAATAGGCGATTATAACCTGAAAAATCAGACACGATATAGACGCCATGCATAACTGGATGAGACGTACTTCAAGTAGTTGTTGCAGCAGGAAGACTGTGGGCGTAGTTCCCATGTAATAGCACAGCTGTTTCATATGAAACACTCTCAAGTGCCTACATACCCGGACAAACTTGTCTACACGTGTAAACCAGACAAATTGTTACCACATTAACTCACCAATCAGCAAAAATCTTGCAAGCTACACAACTTCAATTTCACTGCTGGTGAGTATAAACATAGTTATTATATCCATTGATGTTTTTAGAATACTAATTCATTTGTGATTTACAAGACCACTATTTTGTTATAAACTTTAAAAAACTGATGGTAGTAGTATTATTCATATTAATTCGATTTTTATGTTTTGTTTCTTACCGGAAGCACATGGTGGTAACTTAGACGGGTTCCTAAACCATTTGGTAACAGGTAATGAAAAACCTATGGAAATGTTTGTCCTAAAATATAGGTGAAGCATCACGAACTGAACCAAAGCAAAATCTCCACCTCAATCAGGTTTTACTGTGCTGTTGATGGTCGTGTAGGGTAATTTGCATTATGAGCTGCTGCCATGTAATCAAATGATTAATTCAACCATCTGTACAATCTCTCAGCAACAGGACCCTTTTCCCATAAAGTAACAGTTAAGAAAAGAGTACCCAGAACTACTGATGGGCATAATCGAATTATTTTAATAATCGAATTCCAATCGATTGTCAGAGAAAATAATATATATGAATAATCGAATGATTTTGAAGTGAATTATGGAATATGAATGATTTTAAAGCGATTATAGATGATGGATGATTTTAAGACCATTATAAGTGATTTTGAACTGAATGAATCGATTGAGCTTGCGAATGTGCAGTGATCGAAACTATATAAGGAGCAGTTTGGTGGTGCTACCTCTATTTGGTGCAAGGTGCATGAATCTTAATCTTAAACCTCAGCTAGAATATCTACAGGGTAGGGTTCTTTGTAGACAACGAAACCAGACAGGATGCCTTCCAATGGAGATGTTTAAACGAATATATTATATAAACAAGGATACATGGAAATCGAATATTTACATGATGAGCTACTTTTCTCTATAATTCTCATCTACAGTCAAGTTTTATCTCAATATGTTTTTATTATTTCTTTTCTTCAATTTGTATATTCTTAATTCTTAATGAACAATCTGGATCTGGACTTGCTTCTTAATGGACAGATCTGGACTTCCTACGTGAGCTTCCTTCTTAATGGACAGGTCTGGACTTCCTTCTGAATTTCCTACGTGAGCTTCCTTCTTAATGGACAGATCTGGATCTGGACTTCCTTCTTAATGGATGGTCTGGATCTGGACTTCCTTTCATTTCAGCTTTTTGACGATTTATTAATTCATATATCCTTTTTCCCTTAAGCTTTGAGAAATATACTAATCTCCTCCCTTGAGGCCGCGATTGGAACGCGCCAACACTAACTGTGAACAACAGAGTGTATACTTGGTGCCAAACGACTGACACGCGCAACCAAAAGTGTTGTGGGGCGTCGACTGGAACGCGCCGCCACTGATGTAAACAAAATTTCCGTTATGGGAATGGTAAATCAATCAGACATGCAATATCTGTTCAAAGACACAAACTTGTATCAGTGCTTTGACTTCTTTAATTTTTATATTAACTTACATATGATCACTGAATTGATTTATCGAATATATATATTAATTTATTTCTTTTATATTTATTCTTTGCCTTCTTATAATATATTCTATTGTTTTTCATCTTTCCAATTTGCTTTGTTGTTATTTATAAAGTTATTCACATATATTATGCTAATTCTTAATCTTGCACGCCTGGTGCTGCCATCTCTGTTCCGCTTTGGCAAATTATTTATTTGGTCCTTTTGGATACGTAACAGTGGGATGAAATCAAATCAATCGAGTGGAAGCTCTTGTACTGACAAGATCATGCCGCTGACAAGTGTGACAATCTACCGCGCTGTTACGTACTGAAACGTGACGCTTCAGTCGTCGAGGGCGTTCAGTGGAGGTCTCTCTATCTCACCACCGGCGGTCCAAGTTCGAGCCCAAACACATGTGTGGATGTTCCTCCCCAATCTGTAATCATCCTCGTCGTCACAACTGACCTAAATTCGGAGCAAACCGACGTAAAGTAAACAACAATACAGGACTCAGCGGTGGCTATTAGGGGTGTGTGGGGGCAGTTCCCACCACTCTTTGCCATTTTTGGCCCCGCAATATGGCCTCTCAAGCCTTGAACACCAAGAAAGAGTGGTCATTGACCCCCTTTAAGTATTTGCACCCATTCACCGCTACTGACAAGACCCATTGAAACAGGACCCATAGTAGTGAAATCGTACCGTATATTGCCTCTTAATTTTTATTATATGACCGTGTACGACAGTGAAACAGCGAAAAAAATGAAGGGTAGGGAGGAAATTGGCGATGAATTCTGGTAGTGTCAATAGGATCTTCGTTAATAGCTTGATTCTACATGTGTATGCCTTGACGAGTTACAGAATTACGACCCCCCTACACAAAAGTGGAAAAAGTATTTTTTCTTTAAAATTTTTATTAGCCGACTACCCCTTCTCCCAACTGATGTTCTTCGGTTTAAAAGCGTCAAAAGAAAATAATTCGGCTTACTCCATCTGAATATAGATTACAGAATCACAGAGCAATGCAAGTACTAGTTCACAATCCATCCCGAATTATTAAAATAATCGAATTAATCGATTATTTCAAATCAAATGAATCGATTATTTCAAATCGAATTAATCGATTATTTCAAATCGATTATGTTCATCACTACCCAGAACTAGTGAACTGGGTTGGGAGCTTCTTGCTCACCCTTAGTAACCCAACATGAATCTATCAGATTAACACCACGTCGGAAATCTGGCGACATTTTCTTTGGCGAGGAAAACCTTCGCTAATGCGGACCAAGTGCGGGCAGCTCCAACATAATTTAGTCAAAAGCGGTGATGTTTTACCATGTTGGTATCTGAAGGCTCAACGTTCATATCAAGGATGCTGGCTTATAACATGGTGATTTCCTTAAGGATTAAACAGTGTTGTGTGTTTGTTGGGGTTGCATCTTCCCGTTTTGCTCTGTGCTATAATTTTCTTACTACTCTGGATCCCACTTTAAAGTATAGGTCCAGTCCCGATTAACCTTACTGTGCATAAAGTTGACTTAAAACACCAAATCAATCAATCAATCAATTTTCTTACTAACCTGATAAAATTGAAACCTGTATGAAGTCTTGGGTGGCCCAACTCAAAAACTTGTTTCATTCTAAAAATAATGTTAACCTCCCTAACATGTATCATTGTATTAACTTCCATAGCATCAATATGATCACGAATAGGGCCCTGGACTTTATGTCCTATAAAACTGCAAAATATGTATGTAATTATGTCATAAAAATAGAAAAATATGTCATAAAAATTAAAAATATGTCAGAAAAATGCAGAAATATTCCCAGTAAAACCAAGAACATGCACAACAGTACTTTCGAATTTCTCATTAAATGCGAAGTTAGCAGTGGCGCAGCAACATACCGCGAGGCCCTGGGCGAGATTAGAATGCGAGGCCCCCATCCATTTTTAAATTTGAAATCTCAATGTGAATAGATACAAAATCTTCAGGGATACGTCAGAAAATTATCATAGTCAAATAATAATAAATTACTGAAGAAAATGATATTCAATAATTTCACTCACCCTAACAATGTCTTTCTTTGTTTTCCGGGAGCTGAAATATGAAGCTGTAGGAAGGAAGTAAGAACTGCTCATATTATCCATTGCCTTCTTCAGTTTGTGAAAGGTGCCCCCCCACTCCCTGGTTTAAATCCGGCCCTCTGGATTACTACCCTTGTATTAACCTTTCAAATCTCTCCTTCCACCTCACCCTAGGTGCCAAGCGAGCAGATTATATTTGCGTCGGAATTACGAAAAGGGTGGCTTCACATAACATTTATATTTTTAGTCCCTAGCTTCGTTACACATGTACAGAAAGTGAATAAACAACTGTTAAAAAGCAGTACTATTGCTCAGGGAGTTCAATTCAACAAATCATAACATTATCTTGGAGGATTGATTACATGGGTTTATTATACGTTGTTTTATATACATATTTAATAGCGTTTCCATGTGTACATTGACCAAAATCAACAAACTCTTAAATCAACAAAATTGCGCACCTATGGCTTACACCATCGGCACTTCCTTTACAGCAGAGTTAGCAAAACTATCTCTGAGGGCCTACCCTCAGCTTAAACGATATTCCGTTCATTACAATGCGTTTCCTTACGCCTTCACTCTTTCTTTTGGGCATCAATTATTCGATACGGAAATATCCAAATATGAAAAGCTTTTCTAAAGGGGACTTTGGGACAGCAACAGCGGTTGGCTTACACCAAATGCTACATTCTCATAATTCAGTGTAGCCACCAAAAGTGGACTAAACTCGAGGAAACGTTCCTCGTCGTCGAAGAGATGGGGAAACACTGTTTCTCTAAAGTCCAACTGGCCTCTTTTATAGTCGGGGTGGACGTCCGTGAACGTGGACCCCGTAGCACTGGAATTTTTCACTACAACGGTCTTTTGAAAGACAGCCCCCACAACTGGGAAGCTAAAAAACAGGGGAATCTAATATGTACAAGGGTTGGATAAAAAGTAATGGCAACACTGGTATAATTGGTACTTGACTGTATTGGCAGAGGAGCACGTGTTACATTCCTTCAAAGTAATCGCCCCTCATCTCTACGACCTTCTGTCACACGTATGGAAGGCGTCGTACACCGTCAGCGCGTCCATCTCTGTCGATGTCCCGCAGTGACCGCCCTATAGCACGTATGATGGCTTCGCGCGTGTCGTAGTGCTTCCCGCCCAGTGGTTCCTTCATTTTGACAAAACGGTCGTAATGACACGGTCTCATACCGGTCAATACGGCGGATGTTCCAGTACCTCCCACTACCAGTTATGCAGGAGCGCCGTCACATTGTTCGCAGTGTGACACCTTGCATTGTCAAGCAGAATGATGGGACACCGTGCCGTCGCTTCCTTCTTAATGCGAGACGAAGGTGGTGTTGCAAGAAGGTGCAGAAGTAGGGTGCGTTGACCGTCTGCCTGAGAGACGTTGTTCTTCTTGCCTAAACATATTGTTAGGGCGCTTGCACTCTCGTCCTCTGCTTCAGAGCACTGCTGTTATTGACTGAATAACATACAATCGCTCCCACTCACTATACTTCCTCGTCTGACATTCCTTTATCAGCCACGAAACGCTTGTGGCGCTGTGACTCACCCCTTTCACGGGACAGCAGTGTTGCCATTACTTTTTATCCAACCCTTGTAGTAAAAGCACAATCCATTAAGCAGATACACTTACATGCAATAATAACATAAAAGTAAACACATGGAAACATATTACTGGCCAGCAATCAATTAATGTAATGACACAAAACCAGTAATGGTCAATCCGACCGTTGCAAGTTGCAAACAACCCAAGGATTTAAATGCTGATACGGTCCAGATATGGCTACAAGGCTTGGTCTTCACGGCCAAGAAGAAGAAAAATCACAAGCAGATATATTCTGTGTAATGCTTGATATCACGGGTTCAATGTATTTTGTATGTTTCGGACATAACGTCCAGTGAATATTAAATATGTTAATTGTTTACCGTCTGGTTATTAATCCACATTACCAAGTCCTTCACCCCGAACCCTATCAATTTGGCGCTGCGGACAGGATACAGAAGATTTGAAGGATTCTAATCATATCGGCACGGGATTGTAACAAGTAAGATTTCTGTAGCAAATCAACAAGACGGTCTTACATGTAACGTTTAAGTTTGCTAATTTTCTAAAAGCAAGTTTCAGTTACACATCGTAACTTTTATATTTTCCAGTTATTTCTATTACTTAATGTAATTTGAAGTTTCGATAACATGGCTCTCAACATTACATTCAGCGAATTTGCTGAAGAAAATGAAGATATCGAGAGTTATTTCATGCGTTTTGATCAACTCTGCCTTGCACAGAATGTGGCAAATGAAAGAAAAGCAGCAGTTCTATTAGCAGTCATTGGTCCTAAGGCTTTCCAAGTTCTTCGCAATATTACGGCTCCTGAAATGCCATGTAATCTAACATATGCTGTCATTCACGACAAAATGGTTCAGCACTTCAGGCCCAAAACAAACAAGTATACAGAGAGGTTCAAGTTTCGAAAATGTATTCAGTCTTCAGGAGAATCAGTTACTCAATTCGTAGTGAGAATCAAACAACAAGCAGCCAAATGTATGTATGAGCAGTATTTAGATGAGGCACTTGTTGAACAATTTCTTGTTGGTGTACAATCTGACAGTACTCGGAAAAGATTATTATCTGAAAGTGATCTTTCCTTTGCTAAATGTCAAGAAATTGCTTTACATTGTGAATTATTAGAACGAGAAATTAAATTATTCTCGAATAAGTACAATGCAGATTCTGTAACTTTTGCCACCAACTCAAGAAATTTGACGCGGATGAATCCAGATCGTCAAACAGACTCTTCAACGGGTTCTCACTCGGGCGAAACGAGGCAGAAGAGCTACAATCAACCTCAGAACTCAACTGCTACCAAGCAAAATCCTCACTCCCAGTGCGGCAACTGCACAAAGAATCACTCACAAGGTCTATGCCCGGCAAGAAACGCAATCTGTAGCTACTGCAAACGACAAGGCCATTGGAATATACGATGCAGAAAGAAGCTGAAAGATAGAGCCGTGAATAGAACGTCCAGTTCAACCTCACGGAGCACAACATCCGATGAGTTGTCTACGTTCAGCTTCAACCATCTCAACACTGATGCGCTCAGTCATCATTCCACGCTGGTTACTTCTACTCAACACATTTTGGAGCAACAATTCAGTTCGGATAGCTTCATAATAAATCTCGAAATCAATAAGTGTATTGTTAAATGTGAAGTAGATACTGGGTCCGCTGTTACTCTTTTCAACGAGAAGTATTTTGACCAGTTGTTTCCACACTATGTTAAATCTAATTCCAACCTACGATTACGAGGTGTAAACGAAGGATATGTACGTGTTACAGCACAAACATCCGTCAAACTATACTTAGACAATAAGGATTATACTTTACCTGTCTTTCTCTGCCAGGAGAAACTTTTATATCCATTGATCGGTCGTACGTGGTTGGACATTATTCAACCATCTTGGAGGCGATTATTAGTTACAGCCAGTGTTCTTTCAACTAACACAGTACAAGGTACTATTACTAGCGCTGGTGCCGACGACCTAAGGCGAGAAATTTCTTCTAGATACGAGAAAATCTTTGATGGTGATTTGTCCAAGCCCGTTACACCTTATTTGGTCGATATACCACTAAGATCCAACTCTGCACCGATATTTCGTAGACATTACGAAGTTCCTTACGGTATTCGAGACCGTGTTCAGGATTCTATTCAAAATCTAGTGAAAGTAGGGTTATGGGAACCGGTCGAATATTCTGATTGGGCCTCACCACTTGTCGTTGTTACCAAGAAAGATGGCTCACTTCGTCTCTGCACTGACTTCTCAGGAACTGTGAATAAAATGACTGAAAACGTCAAGTTTCCCATTGCTAGAGTCGAGGATATTTTCTCTAAGTTGACCAGGTGTAAATACTTTACGGTAATTGACCTTCAAATGGCTTACGGACAGTTGGAACTTTCTGAAGCTGCCAAACGCATCACTGTCGTCAACACACCTTGGGGCTTATATAAACCTCACAGACTACCTTTTGGCATAAACATAAGTGGAGATCTGTTTCAAATGGTCCTAGCGAAGATACTAGATGACATTCCCGGAGTTTCCTTCTACTTTGATGACGTCATCATCGGAGGTGAAACTTTGCAAGAATGCTTCACACGCACGTGTGATGTCCTGAATCGTCTGGCCAAACACAATGTCAAAGCGAGCGCCAGCAAAAGCCAATTCATAACCTCATCTATCGAGTACCTAGGATACAAGATTGACGTCACTGGTATACGGCCGTCAGACAAGAACTTGGAGGCCGTCCTAAATTCTCCACCACCTCAAGACAAATCACAATTACGTTCCTTCATCGGGATGATCAACTTTCATCGAAAGTTTGTACCGAACTTAGCTTCGAAACTTCATTTTTTGCTTTCTTTACTCAAGAAAAACGTCTCTTGGAACTGGGACGATAACTGTCAACACGAGTTCGACAACATCATGGCGGAACTTCGACAGGTAAATCCTATTGTACCTTTCGACCCAACAAAGCCAGTTGTACTTATCACTGATGGCTCTCCTTTCGGCTGTGGCGCACAATTGTGTCATCGAGTTGATAGCGGTTTACAGACCATCGCCTGCTCTTCTACCACCTTCAGTGAGACGGAGCGGAGATACTCCCAGGTAGAGAGAGAAGCTCTAGCCATAGTTCATGGAATCAAGCGATTTCACAAATTTTTACTCGGATCCAAGTTCGAGATTGTTACAGACGCACGTGCTGTAAAGTTTATCTTTTCTCCGGATCGAGCCATTTCGAAACATTCATCCAATAGATTGATGAGATGGGCTCTACTTTTATCTTCATACCAATATAATATAATTCATTCCAGCAAGGTAGAAGTAGCTGACATGCTAAGCAGGTTGCCTACGCAAACACGTGACACAATACCAGCTGGAGAAGAAGAACTTCATGCATATTTCGGGTCCATTGAAGACGCTATAACTCCTCTTTCTCGAGACGCAATACAGAACGCCACTTCAGAAGACCCACTGCTCTCATTAGTTGTGTCCTGTGTAGTAAATGGTTGGCCAGATCAACTCGACACGTCTACCGAACGGAAGAAGCTCGCACCTTTCTTCGAAAGAAGAGCTCACCTTACGTACGAGCAGGGAACGCTCATGTGGTCGGGTAGACTTATCATTCCTACAGTTAAACGGAATGAAGTTCTTAGAGCTTTACACGATGGACACATAGGTTCAACTCGTATGAAAGAGTTGTGTCTATCCAGATTTTGGTGGCCAGGCATGTCAGCAGAGATTACGGATTTTGTAGCGAGCTGCAATACATGCCGAGCTAATGCTCCTAAGGTCCGCAACGGACCCGATTCTTCATGGCCTCTCGCTTCGTACGTGAACGAGAGATGGCATATAGACCACTTTTTCTTTGCAGGGCGTAAGTTCCTACTGATAGTAGACGCCTTCAGCAAGTGGACAGAAGTATGGCCTGTACACACATTGGACACAAAGGAAACGATCCGCTGGCTTATGCAATCTTGCGCCACGCTAGGGATACCAAATACTATCGTATCCGACAACGGCCCAACGTTCACTTCTCTCGAATTTCGTAATTTCTGTCTTAAGAATGGCATCAAACATGTTACTTCACCGCCTAATCACAGCCCTAGCAACGGGTTAGCCGAACGATACGTTCGTACTGTCAAAACCGCTCTTGTCAAGCTTATAACTGACAAACCCAATCTGAGCACGCTTGAACTTGATATGGGGATCGCCAACCTTCTTTTCATCCTTCGGAACACGCGACTGGGTGGAAAAGGAAGCCTGCCATCACTTTCGGTCTTGAAACACCGACCCCGATTTTGGTGGGAACCAAACAATCTGCCTCTGTCGAGTGAATCTCCGTTCAAGCCGAGGAAGTCAGCAAAGTTTCAGAACGATTCTTCATCGAGATATGGTACTTTCGCCATCAACTCAGCAGTTTGGGTTCAATCACCTAAGCACGGTACTCCAAATTACATCCCAGGAGTTGTCATTCGTCGAATTGGGGATAGTATCCTCTACGAGATAATGTTGGAAGATGGAATCAAACGAGTGGTACATCCCAGGTGGTTGAAGAGGCGTGTTTCACGTGACACTGCAGATGAGGACGACTTCAACGTTACAATACCAAATAGAAATTCAACAAACCCCGGTGGAACAGTACCAGAACCTACCCCAGGTAGAGCCGGATACCCAGGACCAGGTCCTAGCACACCTCACTCATCTCCGAGAAGGTCTACCAGGATTCGCCGCCCACCAGATCGATACGGTCATCAGCATACCTGATTTTTTTTTTTTTATGGGACACCTGGAGGGATGATACGGTCCAGATATGGCTACAAGGCTTGGTCTTCACGGCCAAGAAGAAGAAAAATCACAAGCAGATATATTCTGTGTAATGCTTGATATCACGGGTTCAATGTATTTTGTATGTTTCGGACATAACGTCCAGTGAATATTAAATATGTTAATTGTTTACCGTCTGGTTATTAATCCACATTACCAAGTCCTTCACCCCGAACCCTATCAAATGCCTTCCACTTTCTTCGTGGCAGTTGGAGGTGCTTTATTGTTAACATATTAAAATCGAGAGTGCAAGATCGAGAGAAAGATGAAAGGACAAGACATATTGCTTTTTATTCGAGAAATGAATAAGTTGGTAAAAATGTCCACGCAAGTTATCGTGAATTTTTGCGTAAATGTTTCACATGAGAAATATGACAATAATTTTTACTTTTTCCGGGCTCCCTTAGGCTTAGAGCCAGTCCGCCTGTATGTTACACCCCTGATTTGACGTATTATAACGTTTAACTAGAATTTAAAGCCAGATAAGAGCAGAATGTTTTAATTTCATTGCCTACAAAAATTAGCCTTTTCCATCTTTTTCCCCCTCACATCTATTTAATACATTTTTTTATCAACCCCATGAGACGCGAGGCCCATTCAGGCGCGAGTCTCCGGGCGATCGCCCACCTTGCTCAGCTCTTGCTACGCCACTGGAAGTCAGTATCTTCCACGGAAGATCGACTAGGGTGGAGGTGATGTGCCGTAGACTATACGTTTACGTCTACATGCGTTGTCTACGCGTAATCTACGCGTAGATTACATTGGGTTGTAGTTTACATAGATTACGCAATCTAAAGTGCATTAAAATTAATTTTGAAGGGTTTCATGAAAGAAAAGTGACATTTTTAACTATATTGGTTCCTAACGAAATGAAAAGAATCCTATTTACAACAAAATTTCTCTTCTCTCTTCTATCATCAACTATGGAAGAAGATAAATAGTATGCAAACACAACAACAGATGGCAGTCGTGGGGCAAGAGTGGTCTTTTCCCCATAAAACACTAGAATATATCCTATATTAGGTTTCTTTCTAGGTGAGAAATTGTTCGAATTTGGAAGAAAGAGTATGAAAAGTTCTCTTCACACATCAGCAACTGATACGCAGTATAATTTTCTTTTAATTCCACGGCGCCCTTTGCTAAGTTATCACCTTTCGCCATGTTGTTTACATAGATTACGTAATCTACGTGTATAAAATAGTCTACTAGTAGAATGTAGACTATCGTTGTTTACGCGTAGACGCACATCACTGGGTGGAGTGGGTGGGGTATTAAATTAAGTCACACTTACAATTCACTTACAACTTGTCGCAGAAGTTCCTGTTCTTGTCATTCTATTCAGTCACACTGTTACACACTGATACGTGCCTGGCTTAAACGACAAGTGATCTTGAAACTTCCGTACCCGATTAACGATAGAGTAGGGGCTGTGATGTAGGGTCGAATTACTTTCGGAACATCTCCAGCAGACTACTCGAGTCTGTCTAGCGAGCCTAGTGGGCGTTAAGAGCCTGAGCAGGGTGCTTCGCTATAGGTTCTGGGTTGAGTTAATGTCAGCGGCTCGTTTCGTTGATTGGCTGCTTCGAGAGTTGTGACTCGTTCCGAAGCTTGAAATGCATAACAGCCAAAGATGTTATGGAAATAATCTCCCTTTACCGAATGTTCCTTTTACTTTTGACTGATTGTTGTGAGAAGCGAAAATAAGTTAAAACAAATTAGAACAATTGAAACTTGTGCACGTCCAGCCACCGATAATATAAACTATCCGTTCCGCTAAAAATATGAAATATCCTCTTACGGCATATGCAAGGAATTTATGAAATTATACAGCAATATGTCTTATTACGAGAAAATTGAAGAAATATGTTGTAAAAACGTGAAATTGATAAACAAAATATGCCTTTTCAAGTTCATCTATTTCGGCTGATACGTACGTAAAGATCTCACCCCTTTATTCGATCTGATACCAAATAAAAAATATGTTATAACATAAAGTCCCGGATCTTAATCATGAATAATACTGAAATATGTTTGTGCTAATAAGCAATTAGTACTAATCATCAGGAATATGTAATTATTTAAACTGTAATGCTTCACTGCTTCATGGTCATGGTACAACGCCCTTTGCTCCCCTAGCGGAGAAACGTAAATTACCTACCCTGACGTAGAGCAATCATAGGATAATGGATGAATTATCATAAGCATCCACACTGCCATATATTCCCTGTCAGTCAACAGTAAACGCAGCATCCACTAATATTACTTCCATATACTTTACACTTTAAGAGACATGCTGAAGAAGAAAGGTTATTATCTTTCTTCAAGTATATTTGTCAAAATTTCAACGAAAATTAAAACATACATCTTTAGATCTGAATACACGCACTTCCATTGTCCAAACAGCTATATCCTAGCAACCGGAAAAATCCACAGGTTTGTCAATAATGATTTCGTAAGATTACACAATTGCGTCACAATAGAACTGACACCTGAACAAATAAAAAGTATTCTGTTTGAGATGCAAGATTTTAAGTGCATTACTTAATTAGGCAGATGCGTGACAAAGTTTATAATTATATAGGGTGTTCCGTATAGGACGCCGAATCATAAAATTAAATAAAAATAGGGATCATGAAAATAGTTATATTTCACGTAAGCAGTAACATCTCCCATTTACGTATGAAAGACAATGTCATGCATATGTCCACCCCTACTGAGTTTGCATGCATTTATACGATCCACAAAATTATTGATAACCCTCTCGCAGATGTCTGTCCCGATGCCTCCAATCACCCGTATGGTTTCCGCCTTCAGTTCCAAAAGGGTTCGTGGTTTGTTGACGTACACCTGTGATTTCACAAACCCCCATAAGAAGAAATTGCACGGTGTAAGATCACATTCCTGGTCGCACTGTCTGCGTTGCACTTTCACCACTTTGGTAAAATGTCTTCACAATGAGAACACGCTGCTCAATCGTAAACTGTTCCATATCGTAACCACAACAAAAGAGTCAAAACAATTGAGGCTACATTAATCGGCATGACAACAGATATCGACATTGTAAGAACAGGTCTACCAACCTCGAAACAAAACAATAGCAGTCGATTCAAATTCGGCGTCCTATACGGAACACCCTTTATAAACCTTCGTTGTGTTAAATTTGGAACTGACCTTATTTCTAAAATAAATCCAAGTGTGTTTTAAGCTCATTTTATGCTGGACTTGCAGTTTAAAGTGGATCCTTACCACTGGACAATATGTCTCCACCGGGGCTCTAACCCGGGAGACCTTTCATTATAAGCTGGTAGGTTTACGGCATCTGAGAGACCTCTAATACAACAGAATACTAACTCTTTATGTACGATGCCATGTTGTAAATGTGTTTCTCCTGCTTCTTATAAATTCATCACAACAGCAATGTGATTATACCCTTTCTTGAAATTGTGCTCGAATTCCATGTGGCTTGGGCCCCACGGACCAGGTAAGTTGGCATCACTGCCAGAGAGAACATATCTTGAAATTAACTTAGCAATATATCCAATTTTCTCCCAATCAGAGCTTAAATATGCTAAAAAAAGATAACAAGATTTTAATTTTTCTCCATTTAGTTCTTGAACCCTTTGATTTCCACCTCATGGCAATCATTTCACCTTGCAGAAGAAATAAAACAAAAAAATCAGTTTCGAAACTAAACTAATTTCTCATCAGAAATTGAACAAGAGAAACATAACACTCTCCTGTGTTTTGTGCTACCTTTGCAACGAAGTTATTTCCCTGGGGCCAATTGGACCTGTCTGTGTGGATTCGAAGCTCAAAATGCAATCAAGCAAGATTTTATTTTTTGCTTGAATAATATAGGAGTTTCAGAATCTCATATTTAACTGGATGATATTTTTTCATCATTCTCATTTCTGAGAATTCGTTATGTTGGCAAGAATATAAAATTCCGCCTCGTTGAATAGGAACAATGGTGTATTTACTATACCACCAGTACGTTGTTAGCAACACTGCTGACGCCTTGCGCATTTGCGGACGGATATGGGAGTTTGAGAAAGAAAATCTGCAATGAAATAAGACGTTGGGTACATGGGTACACTCCACCATTAGCGGTGACAGGAAATTTCCAAAGGAAAAAAGAATGGTGATCTGATGTGATTGATTGATTGATTTAGTTTATTTTACTTCGCGTTGTGCCTCTTGGCTAATTTGCGAAGATGGGGATGAGTGATGAAATGATGAAATTGATAAATGGACATTCACAATCAACCAAGCCCGAGCGGGATTCGAATCCGGGACCCTTGGCGTCTCAGCGCGATGTGCTAACCACTCAGCCACAGGGTCCGGTTGATGTGATCATTGATGAAAATCATGTGACGTTATGTTAACATTTCATTGTGAAACAGAAATACTTTAGCAAAAGCAGGAAGAGAAAAAGAGAGAGTGAATGAGAGAAAAATAAAAGAGGGATAGAATGTGAAAGAAGAAACAAATAAAAACAAGTGGGCCACAGAGAAGGAAGAAGAAAGAAAGAAGAGAGAGAGAGAGATAAAACAAGCTGGAGAAAGGAAGAGAGAGAAAAGAAAGATAAATAAAGCAATTTCAAGAAAGGAAAAGTATAACAGAAAGGAGACACTGTGTGTGTGTGCGTGTGCGTGTGTGTGTGTGATGGTGATGGTGTGTGTGTGTGTGTGTGTGAGTAAGAGAGAGAGAGAGAGAGAGAGAGAGATAGACAGATAGAGAGTTCAAGAAACTTGTTACGGCTTTATTTTAAATACAAAGTTGAGAAATGTAGCGTTGTTATAAAGGGTGTCTCAGAAATATTTTCGTTTTAAAACTATTAAAATAAATACTTAATTTTTTTGTATATAGATACATTTATTACCAAAAGAAAGCTTAAACATTACATTTTTATTTGTGGAAAAGAGTATTGGACAAATGGTGACCGTTCATGTTTTCACATTCAATTATTCTTGAACTAAAGTTTTCGATCACTCGCTGAAGCATTCCACGAGGAACAGCAGACTGGCGCACACGGTCAACGTTTCTGTTCGATCTTAATGACCTTGGACGTCCCGGCGGTTTACTCGTCATAGTGCTTCCAGTGTTTTCAAACTTTCTCACCCAATTAAATTTGCACTTGGGACGCCTCTCATTTCTGCCAGGTTATAATGATGCCGGTACAAACGACGCACAACATAACAATCATTATTTTTATAAAACGCACGAACACAAAAAGCACTTTGCAGCTCTGTAAAGCGCTCCATGGCAACTAAATATTAACAATGTTGCCAAGCGTTTGCGATCTATGTCATTTCTCCGTAATGTGCGAATTGACCCAGAGGGCGGATTCAAAAACGAAAATATTTCTGAGACACCTCTTATTACGTATTTGTTGTTCTGCGAATCAGCGCTTAAAGTAAGGAAGCGACTAACCTGAATGTAATCTGATGTAATTAACTGGTAGCTGCAATTTCTATTTTTTTTTTTCTGAGTAGCAAGATAAAAGATACAAATGTATAATAACTCAACTTTTAAAATTTATAACGTGTAATGAACGTGTGTATAAAAAGCATCAATGAATGCAACTTTATTATGATATGAAAATTATGTTACCAGCAAGGGGTGGAGAGTAAAACCTCAGATATAAATACCTCAGAGTTTCGTTATAGCTCGACCACAAGGAAAAAACCTTCCGGCAAAAGCGTTCGCGCATCTTCCCTGCCGTTATCGGTGCTCGGGGCAATGTTGCCAGGTCAGACTTGAAAAAATCGGGAGATTGTTGCTTGGGAAACCAGAAGATCTGCTACAAAATCCGATGATCTAATAGTAGCGAATGAACAACGTTCTTGAGGGCGGGGGGCGGCGACATAGACTTCCGCACTGGGGGGAAAGGGGACTTCCACAGATTTTTCCAGCGAGGGGGAAACAATGTATTTTTATCAGGCGGGTAAACGAGGCATATTACCCCGTAATAGTGTTGCTCTCTCAGAAAACACCACTTGAGTTTGAAATTATCACGTTCCTACATCCAATGGATGTTAATTACTGTGACTGAAATCAACTCATACGTCTGAAATAATAGGTACTTTTATGTCAACATTCATTTTCCACAATATTTCAAGTCGAAAACTAACAATAAAAAATTAATTTGCCTTCTACTGGTGTTCGGTGTACAGCTATCGTTAGGGGTGGGCATGCGTCCTGCACCATAATGAGAAAATACATTACATATGTGAAATATATTTGGTGAATTAAACAGCATGTCTTCCTCAATAATTCAAGATAGTAACGCTTATGCTAGGGTGCCACCTATCCTCCCCATCTGCTAGAAATACACACACACACACAACACACAACACATACACACACACACACACACACACACACACACACACACACACACCCACACACACACACACACACACACACACACACACACACACATACATCTATAAAATAATTTGCCCACGCTACGAAGTCAGAAGTTCCACCTAGTAAGGCATGAACGTTTCACTGTGTTTGTGTCACTTCATCCATTTCATCAGTTTTTCATTCATCCATATTGTCGTACCTACCCATAGAGGCACAAAAGCGACGTAAAATAACTAAAATAGAAATAGATTTTCGGGTGGGATAAAATACAAGCATCTAAAATAGTAATGTAGTAATAGTAATAAAATAATAATAATGTCCTAACACAATTTAGTATAATTTGGCATAATTTCACAGTTCAAACAGCACTTTTCATGGCTGAGTGGAGTTCCACTGCACCTCTTCCTCCATGTTCAAGTAAGATGAGCAGGAAACGTGTTTTTGAGCAGACCGTTGGAGGTTCCATAGCAATAGTTTATTAAGGAATTCTCCCGAGAAATCAATAGGTCTGGCAACACTGACGTGCGCCGCGCTGAAGGCTCCTTCCCCCTGTCCTTTCCCCCACCCGCCAGCGCGATGAGGTTCTGCGCAGGTTTCTTTCCTTGTGGTTCCAATATAGTAAGGGATAGTAAGTTTTTGCACTTCCTGTGTGTAATATGAAGGAGACCGCCTGTGTGGAACAGGTTCTAAGATAAGACTTTCCTAAATTCAGTAATATAACATTCAGCACCCTTTGAAAGTTCGTCGTAGATTACTCCCTACTTCTTACTCAAACCAAAGTGACTGTATTAACCTATTCCAATAAACATGTAAACTATACATCAATGTTCGTGATTCCAAGATGGCTTCAGTGTAGGTTTGAAGAGTTCTTGCTCCAGACCAGAAAGAGCAAAGGGTTACAATTGTGCAAGGAACGTAACAAACTCGAATGGAGAGAGAAGTGATAGAAGAAATACAAGAAATTCGAAAGAGAGGACAAACCTAAAAGAAGAGATAGATAGAGAGAGAGAGAGAGAGAGAGAGAGAGAGAGAGAGAGAGAGAGAGAGAGAGAGAGAGAGAGAGAGAGAGAGAGAGAGTGACACGGTCGTGCCAGAGTGAACCATATGATATTATTAATTGTCATAAGAATATATTTATCTCAATACAAATTGAGAATGAGCAACATAAGACTATATATTGGTATACGCGTGATACCTCTCAGGGCACGGGAAAACATTAAGATTTGCAGTAAATAGACAGAAAAACATAGCACTTACGTTTTAACATATGAATTCAGAATCTATTTATCTTGATTATGCAATTTAAAAAGAACCAAAGTTGTACATCATAACGAAACTCACAAAAAGAAATCACAGTAAGAGCACAATCTCTCTCTCATGCACTTCCATTAATCTCGTAACTTCCATCCAAGATTCATATCTATCAGGCCGGATGGTGTACTTCAACACTCTGTTCATACGTCCGGGAAGGACATGTCAAGAGAGAGAGAGAGAGAGAGAGAGAGAGAGAGATAGGAGAGAGAAATAGAAAACGAAATACAAGAATGTCCAAATAGAGAGAGAAATTAAAAGAAAAGAAACTCGTTAGAGAGCTAGATAAAGAATAAAACTAATGAATATTAATTGCAAAAAATTGGTGACTCTGTACGAGGCTGCAGAATGTAAAAAAACCGCGCCATACTGGGTGGGCTCTGTGTCTTTTTCCGATCCTTCGTTTAGTAGTCTGGAGTTGTTAGACACGTTAGAATAGGCTCCAATTCCATAGCCTTTGCTGCTCTGAACGAATCCCGTAAGATTTAGTTAATAAAATAGTAACGAATCGCATGTTCTGATCAATGTTATAAGTTAATAACAATGAATATTATTTCAATTTATTCTAGAGCCTCAATTTATTCTAGAGGTTAACCAATATAAGTATGTCCCATGCAAACTCGTGAACTAAAGTGTGTAGTTATTTACGCGTATTTTCTTCTCCCGCTTCCCATTTTCTCGTGTCCTTTGATAATGCTGCCAATTCATCAACGCAGGAACATGGGAACAATGTCAAGATGCTGATTGCATTGCCAAGCACCATCCGCTCGCTTACTACAGGATCCCTTCCGATGGAAAATTCAATTCTTTTAAATAGGCTAAAACCACGTGATTACTTTGTTTGGACTCAATCTTGCAGCGTGACGTCACACTAATATGGTCCATGGTATACCACATTTTCAATGTAGGCATTAAGCAGGCGGTTGGAGTCTGTCTTCTGCCTCCTTATTATGTGTGTGCGCTCCTTTGCGCGTGCGTGACATTCGGTCTGACACCTGGCGAGAGATAGCGGTACCGTATGCGAACTTTTCAATAATCTTCATGTCTATCTTTCCGCAACAATTGGCGACGGCCTTTTAACACTTCTTTTATGCCAATAATGGGTGAGGCTCTTAACGGTTCGTAAAGATATGAGCCAATGATGGGTATATCATCATCAGCAGCAGCATTCTACCATCAATGACTTTTTTGTAGGAGTTAAACAATTTCATCCTTATTTAATGGAAACATAATTAATGGATGCATGGTCTTCGGTTAACACGTCACGAAACTTAGCGTATGCCTTGTTGAAATTTTTGGACTAGAGCATTGGTATAGTTCTTATCTAGTCTTACGGCTGGCGGCCTACGTGCTGGCAAGGGAAGTGGAGAGCTGGGAATACGCCTGAGACCAACCAGACAACAGCGCTGGCGCCGAGAGATACGATGTGGCGGGAAGAAGTACTAAGCGCACCTCGATCTACAGGCTTCTTATTGCACTGGATTGGTCGCTTCCCCGCTCACCACTTCCCTTGCCAGCATGTAGGGCAACCGCCTTAAGAGTAGACAAGAACTGTAGTACCTGCCACTGTTGATGCGTCGTGGAGAGGTACAAAACGAAGTATGGGACGGGGAGAAGATGAATGATCTTGAAACGGACTATAGTAACTGGCATTACTTACGAAGTAAGGGCCTCCCCGATGGCGCAGTGGTAGCGTCTTCACCTTGTAATCAAAAGGTCTCGGGTTCGATACCCGGTGGAGTCTCATAGTGGTTCGGATCCCACTTTAAACTGTAGGTCCAATCCTGATTAGCCTTTCTGTGCATAAAGTTGGATTAAAACACCAAATCAATCAATCAATCAATCAACTTACGAAGTAAAGTTGCTGCTTTTCCCAATAAGTAATTTACCGCATCCTGACAAGAACCAGAGATGTTGGTAAGAAGAAAATAAGAGATAGACATGTCGGATTTTACGTGTGGGATTTTTCATTCAATTTTTGTCCGAACACGGATCATGAATAAATCACGAGGTTAAAAACCGTTGCGAGTGCACATTCACTGCAAGGGTAGGGAGAAATCGAATTGTGCGACCTTTGAACAAGGGTATTTCGATGTTCGTACAAGAGATAGACCAGTATTTCCCGGATCCAGGTAAAAACGTGCCCAGGCAAACATACTTTGTTTTACGCCTACGTAAAGCACCAGTGTTTCCAACTTGCTTAGTATGGAACTAAAACAAGATTCCCACGAATTTCCCCACTTTATCAGAACTATCTACTAAGCCGCTCTAGCTCTGCCCCTGTGCCGGAGTGATCGCGCTACGAAGCTAGGGGTTCCGGGATCGAATCCCGGCTAGGGCATGGATGTTTGTGCGTAATGAGAATAACCGAGAATATAGTAAAAATTGATAATGAGAATGACGGGGGACACTACCGCATAGGGGTGTTCGTTACAAAAAAAAATAAGGTCGTTAGGTCGCCTGACTGACGTTCGAAAGACCCGGGTTCGATCCCTTGCGGGGAACCGTGATTTTTTCCACCTGTTCAAGCGGCTCCGGCCTCCACCAAGCGTCGCATAAAGTGGGTACCTGGAAGAAACTCTGGGGAGTAAAGGCGGCCAGGGACGCAGTGTGGTGCTGATCACATCACCCCCAACTTCGGCTGCATCAAGAAAGTTTGGGGTCCTAACTCCACACCCCCTATACGCCTTCATAGCGTGGCGCAAAGCACCGGAGGGCACTTTCCTTTTTACTTTACTTTTTATGAGAACTCTCTTTACGTCAATTAACCCCAGATTTTTCAAATGTTTTTTTGTGAAAGCGAAGTGGAAGAAATTACAGTAGATTTAATATAATTTATTTATCAATCACGGTTTACATTCTTCATTTGAATATGCTTATTTATCTCTGAGCGCGGTGGCTCAGTCGGTAACGCGTCTGACTACCATGCTAAAGGTCCCGGGTTCGATCCCCGGCCGGTTCAAATCCGGGAACTTTTCTAACGATGGAAGCGGCCCCGGCGCCCACCCAGCGTCGAATAACATGGGTACCTGGGGGAAACCCTGGGGGGTAAAGGCGGTCAGGGGCGTGATGCTGATCACATCACCCCCACTCACGACCGGATCAAGAAAGTGTGGGGCGTTACCCCCACACCCCCTATACGCCTTCATGGCGTGGTGCTATGCACAGGGGAGCACTTTACTTTTTACTTTTTTGCTTGAAAAATCTTACCAACCTCTCCCAAACTAGACATTAAAAGATCAGGTTTAGAGTTTACCAATTATATCCTGCATATACCGAAAGCATTTGGACGAATACAGAACTTTTCATATGATGGTTAAAGTTTTATTTGTATATTTTCATCGTTTTTTATGCCTTCGGCTATTTATATTTTCATGGTCACAGCTTCCACTAGGAGAGGATACTCTGGCAATTAATTAAATGTTAAATGTTAATTAAAAGCAAGCCACTAGGGTTATAGCAGATATAGAAAGTAGAGCATCGTGCAAAACATTGTTTATAAAATGCATAATGCTAACTCTGCCTTCACTGTACATTTATGAAACGACACCAAAATAAATATATCATCTGCATATTGCAAAACGCCATGGAGGGATATGTGGATGAGGGTGGAGGCAGGCCCACGATATAAGGATATTTATGCAGGTGTTGTGATCACCACCCCGCTCCGGACGCCTTTATCCCAGGAGTTCGCCACGGGTTCCAATTTTTTGAGGCTGAGTGAGCACCAGAGCAGCTCCATATTGGTGGAAAAAAATTCCCGTCTGAAATCTCTCACTGCGGGAATCGAACCATGGTCTCTCTCGTGACAGTCAGACGTCATACCAACTAGACACACACACACACAAATATAACACTCGGAAATAACTTCTAAACAGCTATACTTCACCAGTCTAACGCTCGTTCAAGAAGGACCAGAACTCATGACAGGTTCGAGTAAACTGCACTACATTAATTGTGACTGTACTTGTGCTTAGTTGATTCTGATTGAAATGCAAGAAGTATTCTTCTTTTCATCTCTTCAGGATAAACTAATGAAATGGATATAAATATGTACGAGGGTCATACTGAAAGTAATGAGCAACAATTTTTCGTGAACCAAGTTTTGGTTTTATTAAATAAAAACATCCTACATCATAATCTACAGACTTTTATTTACTTTTCAACAAAGTCTCCATTTCTTTGCATGCATTTCCTCCACCTTTCTGGAAGCTTGAAAGCACCCTTTCGCTAGAACTCCGATCCAGCTGATCACAGACACTGACGTACTGCTTTCTGTATCCTCCGTCGTCTGCTAACATTTGCCTCGTAAGTGTTCCTTCACAAAATAGAACAGATGATAGGCGAAGGGTGTATTGTATGGACTGTAGGGAGGGTGAGGCAAAATTTCCCACCCTATTTTTCCAATTTACTCCCTGGTGAACTAAGCAGAGTGCGGGCGTGCATTATCGTGTTGAAGGATGATTTTCTTTCCAGGACGTTTATCCCGCAATCCACGATGGGGCTTGTGAAGGGTTTGGACATAATGGAGAGCATTTATGGTTACCCCAGGTTGAAGAAATCAACCAGAATGCACCCCTCTGCTTCACTCCTTGGCGGCAGTGGACGACTGCTCCGAGGCTGATCTTTGATGCTCGTGTTTCAATATTTGAAATGTTGTAGCAATCTTCTAACACTACTAGCACCTATGCATACATCTCTATGCGTATGCTAAGTCTGTTGTGAATTTCAGCAGCAGGAATTCCATCTTTAAAATGGAATTCAATCACAGGACGTTGTCGAAACGAAACAGCACTGTCAGCCATTTTGAAACAAATGCCTGCACTCATGCGAACAAAGCTAATGACGTCACACTACCTCGACGTGTTCAGAAAAGTCTATATTTTGATGATGATGATTTACTTTGTTTGAATGTATTGATGGATTCTGATTTTTTTTAAAACAAATGTTGCTCATTACTTTGCAACGTGCCACCACTCGTAACTCCAGGGTATGGAGATCCGAATTGGCAACACACCGCTCCTTGTTCCGGCTGGTCAGTTGGGAGCACCAGTTCTCACCCAGGGATCGGGATTAAGACGATCCACCCTTCCTCCAGGAAGGAAACCACCGAATTGCGACACGTGACAGTAAATAAAATTCCAAATACTTTATAATTAAAATGTCCAAAATCTTTAATCACGAATCGCGCGCGTACATACTGATTCGCACATGTTAAAAGTTATAATTTGTTGGGTCATGCACGTTCGTAGGCATTGATAAGCAACTTATTTAACACGAGAGTCCGCGCACCGCCTTCACAGTTAATAGCAAGACCTCAACTGCCTACCTCAAGCGCGAGGCGCAACATAACAGATTGTTCTATCTTACAATAATACAAACTCATAACATAAAATAACACAAGAAAAACTGATAATTTATATAACACATCAATGTTAATTAGCGATAGTAAGCTAAAGTTCAGGTTGGCAACAATTAAAAATGCCAACGTGGAGGTTTTTACATCGCCAAAAGCACGTAGCGTGGTCCCCCACTCACATAAACAGCCAATAGGAAAACGATATTTTATTGAAAACGAGGGAGAAATACTTTGCTATAATATTACAATATTAAACTATATAGAAATAACTAAACTGATTTTATCAAATAGTTCATATTTGCTCTTGCACATAAAAATGATTAAATAAAGATTTAGTTTATAACGAAGACACATTACTTCAATCTTGTACATTGTTGAACAAAACTCGATATTAAGAAGAAATGTATTTAACTTGTGCATTTTGGATTTGAAAAACAATGAAAACGTTGCATATATTATTTGGGATAATTATTAGCCTATAAATTCTGAATAAATGTTGAAAAAATACGCGAATAATATTATAGCATAAGATAAAACGTAAATATATACATGAATTATGAAAACAATTAAGTATAAATAATTTAATCCAAGTTATTAACTTGAAAGTATACGAATAAGATAAATGCCAATATACGACTGAAATCTGCCTAACATGGCGGTCGTTACAACTTTCAGTATGCCCCTCGTATATTGATTGTAAATTCATATACGACGGATGATGTGAGATTATAACACATTTTCTAACTTTAAGAACCGTGTTGCGATTTTAACCCAGCAAGCCCTGCGAGATAAAACTGTCTCTTGCTCCCGACAGACAGAGTAGGAGAATAATATTGTGACAACACGTGACAAGCCTGAGAGTTAAGTGGAGGAACGTCGCAAATTGGTAACCAACTTTTCTCCCATTGATCTGCCCACGCAATAGAACATTTGGAAACAGAGTGAAGTTAGCAATTACGTTACCGGGGAAACCAATGTATCTGAATAATGTAGAAATGGTTTCAGAGCTACCGGCACTAGTCAGTCTTGATAATACTGAAATCGAACCAATATAACATTTTTTTTTCATTTTCATGTATCGTAATTACTTTCATTTTGTTTGCTTCCATGAAGCAGTAGATTTAACAAGTTTTAACACCGGTAACCCAAGACAGGCACCACACACATATAGAACACAATGAATTGTTTAATATCACCCTATACTACTTATTATACATGATAACTGTGTGTGTTCCAGTGGCTTCGCTAGAGAATATCGTTGGGATGGACGAACTATTTTCAGGCGGTGCTTCGGTGCTCATGATCTTATTCTCCCCCTATTTCGATTCGCTTTATCCATCTTTTCACTGTTCTATCTTTATTTAAGTTTTCTCCTTTCAACGTTTCCATCTTTTTTACACTCTCCTTGTTTCCACGTTTCTATCTTTCTTGCTGTCTCCTTTTTCCATCTTTCTATTCTTCTTGCTCTTTCTCTCTTTGCACGATTCCATACTTCTTACTATCTCCCTTTCCACATTTCAATCTTTCTTTCTCTTTGATTCAATGTTTCTATCTTTCTCTCTTCTTCATTCCATGTCTCTATCTTTTTTACTTTGATTCCACGTTACTATCTTTCTTGCTATCTCTTCTTTCCACTTTTTTTTGCTCTATTCTTGTTTCCACGTTTCTTCTTTACTTCCTCCATGTTTCCACGTTTCTATCTTACTCTCTCCCTCTCTTTCCACGCTTCTATTTTTCTTACCCTGTTTTCTTTACAACGTCTCAATATTTCATACTATTTCTCTTTTCTCATGTTTTTCATTCTAAATCTCTCCCTCTTTTTTACTTTTTGTCTCTCTCTTTTTTCGCTTCTATATCTCCCTCTCTTTTTGTGGTTTCTCTATTTTTTTTCCTCTAGCTCCCTCCGGTTATTTATTCCTTCCTCTAATTCTTCCCTTATTTCTATCTCTATTTTCATTTCTTTTTCCCTCCGAGAGAGAGATTCTTATTATACTATAACAATTCTGAAAATTTCTCAAGTAGCCTATTAAGGTGGAGTGCTGGACAGTTGGGATAAAAAAATGGGCCTCCTCGATGGCACAGTGGTAGTGTCGTCACCTTGTAATCAAGTGGTTTCGGGTTCGATACCCAGTGGAGGCACATAGTGGTTCGGATTCCACTTTAAACTGTAGGTCCAGTCCCAACTAGCCTTACTGTGCATAAATTGGACTTAAAACACAAACTCAATCAATGGATCAACTGGGCTAAAATGGTTTCACGGTGGGCAAGAGCACACCCGAACCCTTCCTGTGGCTGGTCAGCCCTGTTCATAAGTTGTGGCTCTTTAAAAAGAACCAATTACAACAACAATTTCGTGTTGCAGTTGTTCCTTCACAGCCACAACCCTTGATAGTCGTGTTCCACCCTCATTTAACATCTTCGAACTTTGAGCCTAATATATGCATAAGGAAAGGGTACTTACAATCTGAATTTCTCATTCCACTTGGGGTTAAGAGTGTGCGGCTTCACAGTCGTGGCTCTAATGAACTTGGCAGGCACAGCGGCTGACAAGCTGTCCCTATGTTCTCTCCTCTCCCTACTGTAGCCATGATCTTTCCTCTTGAAACTCAGCCGGAAACTGAAATGAAATTAAACTGTGTAGCATGACAGTGCTACTTCACCATATAAATGACAGACGAGCAGCTAGACAACTATATCAGTTTGTATTCATGACGTCAGTTGCTGTTGTTTTCTTGTTCTGTGCTGGAGAAACGTGAATTTCACAGCAGACATGTCTGCAGACATCCATGCTGACCCGGCTTGACAAAAGCTGAATGCTTAGAGAAGCAACCCAACCCACTGAGATCAAACCTAACCTACTCAGGTAGGTTTTGGTGTAGTAGGTTAGGTTAGGTGCTGTTATAAGCACTGTGCGAATTAAGCTTTTTGTTTTGGGGTGCCCACTCAGTGGCGTATTTGTGATATCATTTTGTAAGGTAGTTTTTTTGGTGGGTATTCAAATTTATATATTTGCTAACACTCAGAAAAACTCAACTATTGCCTTTTGGTTCTAAGTACCTTAAAACTAATCTAAGTCATTAAACCTTATGATAACATTTAGACGTAATTTAGAAACACTACGTATATTTACATTCTAAGAACACCCGAACTCATACACAAAATTAGCTATGAAACTAATAACAGAAAATTTGATCAAATTTCTATTGCCAAGTCCATCTATACCTGCCTACAAGTTTCTGGTGGTTACTTTAACCTTTAGAATGCCGAGCGGGTTTTCGAAAGTAACCTCTCTCTGGCCGCCGCCTTTCCGAGTGATTTTTAAATTTTACACTTATTTCAGAAAAACGTTATATCTCGGAGAATATTTGAGCAATCTACTTCGGGTAACTTTTGTTTTGCAGCTGAAACATCAGGGCATACAACTGTGCAGGAATCAAAACGCCAAAGCTAATAAGAGGGGTTGGGTGGGCCGCGGCCCCCAACTTTCATTGAAAACAATCATAAAAATGGGAAGTTTTTTTCACATATTCTATAATGTAATGTCCCCAGAAACATGAAATGACTTTCATTCCGTTGAGAAAGGACAATTCTTTGAAAATAAGGCTAAAGTTTGCCTCCCCTTTCAAAAATAGCGGGAGAAGAGGGGCAAACTCCCCATTTTTATGATTTTTTCATTGAATGTTGGGGACCGCGGCCCACCCAACCCCTTTTATTGGCTTTGTCGTTTTAATGCATGCACGGTTGCATGCCCTGATGTTCTAGCGGAAAAACAAAAGTTACCCGAAGTAGATTGGTCAAATAGTCTACGAGTAATAACATTTTATGTCAAATAAGTGTACAAATTTAAAATTACCGCCAGCTTCCATACGTAACTTTGGAGAAGGGGGGAGGGGGGGTCCTCGGTGGGTGGGTTTTCTTCCACATGACATTTCAAAGTTATATCTCAACATCTGTCAGCGTTTACAACCTCACATACAAGTATGAAGGCCTTAAAAGCACATGAATTGTGTAATTATCACGATGGTCCATGAGTGTGCCATCGGGTGACTCGGGCTATATTGTGGATGGAACACTCATAGATAATTGGGAAAGTAAAGGTTAATACATGTAAACTGTCAGCACAATGCCATGAAAACTTAAGTGGAAAACACAGCCTGCTGTTGTCTCTACTCGATGTTGGTTGCTCAGTTGCAGAATGGTTTCCTCCTTTAATCAACAAGGCTACATACTTTTCGGTAGGGAAATATTTTATGATGGGCCATTAATGGACACGGATGTTTATCTTACATGGTTAAGAAATGGTATGATAAATTCCATTTTCTTTGAGAAAAAACATTCCTGGCAGGGATTAAAATAATTTTCCTTTACTGGAGATAACACTTATTGTGGGCATACTCCCCGTTAATTCAGACACTGCTTATAAAGGCGTGCATTATAAGATGACAAATTTATGATCACACAATTTGCTAAAGCTGCTCGTTGAGAACAAGCTGTTGATTATAATTTCACATAAGAGATGGCGCAGAATGCAAATATGCGCAACTTGCTAAAGAAACCCTTTAAACTCAAAGCAAGATCACATAGTAAATGGAAATTATTTTGTGTACTTTAAAGTACTAAAACAAGGAATGAGCAGTGTAAATACCTAAAACGTTAATGATACTATATATTCAACAAGTTAACATAATATGCAATAGTATGTCTGTTCAATTGCTTTAACTTCGCTATGTCTTCAAGGCAGAGTCAGAGTGGAAGAGTTTAAGGCGCAATCGTTTCAGTTATACTTGAGGTTATAAGTAAAAATAAGAGCAATTTTTTGTAGAACAATAAAATAACTATTTGAGTGTTAAAAAAATACAACAACTACTTATGAAAAAGTCAGTGAATATACCAAGAGTCAATTTATTTGTAAATATTTACGCCATTCCATGTGAAACTGGCCCTGAACCTCAATTTTTAAAATTAAATGCAATGCTGTAACTTTATCCTATACTAGCTCATTGCCCGGCGTTGCCCGGGTGTTTATTCGTCCAAATCTTGTATTAGACATGAAAATAATGAATTCTAACTATAGTGTAAAATGTAACTAATTTTAAATGTGATCGTGAATGTCACCAATTAGCTTAGCGACTCCGAAAACTACGGATTCGACACTAATCTAGGTCATTTGTGGCATTTTATTTTTCACCCCTCTCACCCGTGTTACGCAACCCGAGAAACACTATCGTTGTGCGGATTGCATAGAGTCACGGATGTCTGTTTGTGAGGAATTTAATATCGGTGGTTCTCGATTATTTTCACATGTCACCCCTTCCCACCCCACCCCTAAGGGTGCCAGGGGTGTCTTACCCCAAAATATTATTTCCAGATTACAAGTGATACGTGTACCAAGTTTGGTTGAAATTGCTCCAGGCGTTCGAGAGTTATGCCGGAACAAACAAATATACACACCCACACACACGCCCACATCCATTTTTATATGTATAAAAGATAGATTGTGAGTGAACAATGTAAAATTACCATTTTCATAAAAATTCAAGTACTATACATAATTTAGATAGAAAGTAGAAGGTATTTTAAATATTGTTCGTTCAACTTTTTGATTTACTTGTGTTTTGTATTGTGTCCCACCCGTGACACCAAATACAATTAATTTCTCCTTTAACTGTTACATTTATCCCTCAACTCCACTAGAATATTCAAAGGTCAATTACCTTCTCTCTTTGTCTTTAATAATTTATTTTCCATCACTTGACAATTCGCAGCAGTGTACAAGATTCTACCACACAATTAAAAATATCTCTGGATTGTTGATTATCAGATGCCAATCCTGGCAACTACTTTCATTTCCGTGTCCACTGGGGTCTCAACAACAAATGATTTGTGCTATCCCAATGGAGCGGATTCACGTCGGGTGACATCGCAGGCCAGGGAAAATCGCCTCTCCATTCAATCCAGTAAACAGGAACATCCTCACTAAAGTGAGGCGGTGCTCCGTATCTCAGTACACTGGCTTCTCCAACTGCTCAGTGGTGCATCACTTACTTCCATTTTTGCACGCTTTCACTGAATCACCCTGTATATTCCAATGGAGATTTCTTCGTTAATTTAATGATTTTGAAAAGGCCAAAAAAATAATTTGTATACCTATAATATATATGCCGTGACGTCATGAAAACGCCGTGATTTCGAGGTAGGCATTGTCTACCCTGAAATTTGTCTCACCTGTGATGCTTCCTGAGCTTTTCGTGGGTCGTGTCGTGTTTCGGCGATGAGTCGAACCCCCTCGGGGACTGGCTCTTCTCCTCTCCCTCGGGGCCCCCGTCGGAGGGCGTTCTGCTCGGGTTTCTAGGGGAACCAGGGGGCGTATCCTTCTGCTGGTACTGGGGTGAGGCTGGAGACATGTTCCCTGGCTGAATACCCAGCATGCAATACGGGTCGCTGAAACCTGCAATGCAAGAACAATCGACACTAAGAAACTTAAAATATAACCATTTGTTTCAAGTATGTACAAAATGAGACAAACATTAAGGAATATAAAGACGACAAACAAAAGAACCTTGAGCCAAACCGCTTCACGCATCTTCCCCTTCGTCCGTTCAACTCGGGCCGTAAGAAAACCTGCTCCCTCCCCTCCAAGCGCAAGAACGATTCACAGGACACGCGCTTCTGCGCAGGTCCTTTTGCCTATGGTGTCTATGTATGTGTCCACTTCTCTTTTGATTACAGCAGATTGTGGCTTTGTCATTATGAGAAGCTTTAAATCAACCTGTATCCAGTGCGCTACACTCTGGTGATGTGCGAAAAAGTGTTGTTTTTTTTTTATTAACAGAGTGTTGTTCACGAGAAAGGCATCATACAGAATATAGGGTGAGTCGAAAGTCAGGTTACGTAGGAAGTTTTGCTTGTCTCCTTAATTGTCCGTGAATGGTTCAATGTCCATTTTTCTGGTGCATGGATCAGACGCCGTGGTCCCTTTGAGTGGCCACCGCGGTCGCCAGACCAGTGGATTTTGTCCTTTGGGATCATTTAAAGGCACTTGTATACTCAGTTAAGATTCAGAACATACAGCATCTGAAGGAACGTATTGTGTAATGTGCAGACCTGATTATGACCGAAAAAGGCACTGTATAAGCCCCCATGAAAAATTTCAGCTTCCGTCCGGCACTAGGCCATGTGGATCAATCTCTTGTTCGCATCTTCGCACTCTATGAAGTAAACTGTACTTCTTGCCCTTAGTATGGCGGAAAAGTTTATATCGTTGCCTCTCGTTTCATCGCCCTGACATTGAATCCTTGCAACATAGATTTGATAACCTGTTTTGGCAATTTTTATGGTACGATTGCAAAAATGTCAATTTAATTTAAGCATTGCTCTATATTTTAAAACGTCGTAGAAAAATTAATATGCAGGACACGTAAAAACAGAAAATTCACTTGAGCACACCCGGTCAACCCGTTGTAATTCCGGAATAGTGTTCTCGATACACGTGTGGACTCCAGAGCGAGCAGTGCGGGAGGATTTGGGAATGGAAGAAAGGAGGAATCTCTTGAAAGTTTGAGAGGCTATAATGATAATATTTATTTCCGAAAACCTGTCGTACATAGGCATGGAAAATGTTAGGAGTAACAAGTGGAGTAGCAAGAGTTTTGTCTACAAATAATTTACAATATATGATTGTTAAGAATATGATAAAAATAAAACCAGACAAGTTAGAAACAAAGCAAAATGTATGTGGTTTCTCACCAACATGGAAGAATTGACCGTGTCAAGTTTCATCAAAATCTGAGCTCTGGGTTCCAACCCCTCCCCTTCTTTTTATATTCCTTGTTTTCTTCACTTGTAATTCTTGTTACCTACTTACATAACACTGTAGCGTTGTAGGAATGGCGAAAAGGCTGGAGGCTTCATCGGACGCGTTCGTGGAGTGAAAAAGCCCTCAGCATCTGAATCGTAATAGTGTAGTGTGATATTGTAATCATGGTAGTTGAAACAGAGTTAGCTTCCCACTGGCGTATCCAATGGGAATTGATGGGCCTACAGCTCCATCCGAAATTTTGAAATAATAATCAAATGAAAGCGGCAAAGAAATATGGAAAGAAACAATGTGATAAATGTAAATATCCATTAAAATAATCATCTACATGTATGTATCCGATTAAAATCTTGTGCAATGGCATGCGAACTTCTCTAACTAGACATCACTTTGATCTCGATGCGTTACCGATGCGCTAAACAAATTTGAAGGCATTATTCTAACACTTCGAATAGGAGCAAATTGGTACAAGAATTCAGTCATAACTTTTAACTGGTTTAAGATACATAAAAAAACCTTCACCATTGCATTTCTCGTAAAATTCTAGCCTGATTTGATATTCAGCCTGTATCATATCACCCCCTTTCCATTTAATCTTCTGAAGTTGAATTCAAGATGGCGGACATCAAGATGGCCACCGACCACGCGGGTGGCGTCAATGTGGTTCCCCCTTGTTGGCCTGGCAACGATTGGGCATCACCATTCCCACGTTGCGCGCTGCAGTGGCCTTGTACTGGGGGTGTTAAGTGACATATTGAGCCATAACTTTGTGGTATTGTTAACTCTGCAAGAATTAAAGTTAGGTGAAAACAAATGTCACAGTTGTTTTCCTGGTGAAATTCTAGCCCATTCTGATATATCGCACGACCCGCTTCCCATTTAAATTTCTGAAGTTGATTTCAAGATGGCGGACATCAAGATGGCTGCCGACCATGCGGGTGACGTCAATATGGTTCCCCCTTGGCCAGACAACGATTGGTCATCGCCATTTTCACGTTCCATGCCGCAGTGGCCTTGTACTGGGGGTGTTAAGTGACTTATTGAGCCACCCTGTATTACCATTTGGGCTTTAAACAACTTTTAAAACAAAGGTTAGAAATGGCAATTGGGCAATTGGGAAATATTTTATTGTGTATTTAGCCCGCGTAGAACGCAGCTGTGTAATGTTCATCTTTACAGTTCTAGCTCCTTTGGGGAAAACAATCCTGTGTACGCTACTGTGGTTCCATGAAAAAGAGGGCGCCTTAGCCCACAGTATTTTTGACCGCAACGGGTCCCCCACTCCTGCGCCACTGCTTTCTGGCCTTGAGGTCAGTGTGCAGGCGGGAACCTCGTACCGCACGGAGTGCTTACTGGCTTCCACAACTGCGAGCAAGATGTTACAAGTCAATTTTTGCGAAATATATTTATGCGAGGAATTCAATTATTTATTGTGCACTTTGGCTCTGTCCGAAAGGTCTTGACGGAAGGGACGTCACCTAGTACAGTTCGAAAGCGCCACGTTCGCGAGGTATTGAGACCACAGGGCAGAGCACGCCAAGTTGCAGGCTTGGTCACGTGACAAGTGGACTTGTTGTTCATTTTCTTGAAATCACGGAGTTAGGAAGCCAGTAAGTTGTTTGTTGCAGCTCTTCTAATGTGTGGAAATGTATCTACTCGTATAGGAACATTTGCAAATGCAATTCTGTGGTGAAAAACAAGTATTTAAAATGTAAAACAACGTGTCCTCGGTTACATCTACTGATCCAATTTGGCGCTGTAGTCACTTCTAGTCCACGCAGGGGTGCCCATCCGCCCCATGGCCAATGACGCACTCCCCCCCCAAAAGGTAGGACATCCCCCCACCCTTTATGTCGAATTATTTACTCAAATAATTTTGGTCAGACAGAATTTGCGGAACAATATAATACACATATATTTAAGAAATATATGTTTACTTGAGGTACTTTAGGCTCATTTTCATGTTTGTTAACATAAAACGTACAAAACTGCTCAGGCTCAATGTCATTGTTAGTGTACTGAACCATATTCTTAGCGTTTGTCTGCTTGACTAACCTTGTATTAATGCGAACAGCACACCTTCCCAAACCAAACCGATTCTAAAGACATAAGAAGTGGTGTTTCATTTCAACTACATCGCCACAGGTAGGTAGAAAAACTGTACATAATAATCATAACTAAAAATCAATAACAAGTCAATCAAAGAAACGAACCCCCCATTTTTGTGGAGATATATAGAATTTGTATACAATTTTGTCCCCCCAAAAATTACCATGACGCGGGTGCATTATTAACCACCTCCTTCCCCCCGTGGGCACCCCTGATTCCACGACTTCAAGATCGCACTGCGAGACAATTCTCGAAGTATGCTCGCTTCAGGTACGTTCTTGAATCTTTCAGACACGGCCTTTACGAGGATCATTTAAAAACAAGTGACTACTCAACAATATGTCCACTGGTAGCAACAGTGAATCATGGATTCAGATAATTGCCTAATTCTTCCTCTACACCTGACATTTCGTAGTTCCACATATTGATATGTGGTGGCAGAACCGCGCTGACTAGCCTTCTTAAGTAGTGCGCTCTAAAGCAATGTTCTCACGAAAATAACAAATTGCATTAATCAAATTTAAGTTGAACGTGAAAAGAAAATGCTGTTAGTGTCACATAAAACTTGTGCAAGCTTGTGGTAATGAGGCGCTTCAGCATCCAACAGTGGTTATGTGGTTCGCCATACTTATTCGCCAAGGCCACGAAAGTTCCAACAAGCACCCAGCAACATTACATTAAAGTAATGCTTCTTGTTGCCTAGTATTACGAAGTCGTTTTCCTTTGTCACACAGTGCCGAAGGGAGCTGCGGTGAGTAAGTACAGCTGTTTCGTTGGAAAATACCAATGCTTCTGGCGAAACATCTGAATGTCCTGCACCACACCTCAAGACGTCATGTTGCAAATTGAGTGCGGCAACTGCTCAAGAGGTGGGATTGGAAAGTACTAGAGCAGCCATCTGTAGTCAGGACATGGTTTCTTGCGACTAAGACTTGTTTCGGAAGCTAAAAGATCCTCTACAATGGAATAGCGAAGGGACCTTGGGGCGACTCCTCAGTGACATACGAGAAAACGATTCCATTGACGCCATGCCAACATTGCCACGAATTGGTAACATTTACTGTACTCGGCGCGACTATTACAAAGGAATACAGTAGCCTCGTTCTCCACAGTTACATACTTTGACAGTTATGAGCATGTAATCACATTTTTTAAACAATCCTCGTATATATCAGTACCATTGTTAATATGGTAGGGCCTCGATTATGGGCGGAACCCGCAGTATCTTTCGCCTTAGCCATGGGATCTACCAGATAGCAGCATAAAATAAGACCTAGTGTCGATTCTGAGCAAACTTGTCCACACCAGTTGTTTCCAAAGTAAAGAGGTGGCAACAGAAACAGTAGAAGTCGATCTTCATTAAAAGAGAAAAAAATGTCATATTATTTTCTCGAGTGAAGGTTACTCAGCAGTGTCTTTCTTCAGTATAAAAGCTGTAATAAATAAATATTGTAGTTCTGTTGGTTTCTGTTAACATAGATCGAATGTTGTGTTAGTACAGTACCTCATCAATTTTATGACCTGTATGAGTACAAACGAAAAAAGTCGCCAATGGACCATATTGAATGGTGATTTTACGGCGCGTTCACCTGATCCAAATTTTGTCCAATTGTTTCTTTTATGTATCTTCCTTTCTCTCTTTCTATCTATCTTTCTTTCCAAAATGCTTTGTCTTTTCTTTATGTCTCTTCCTTTCTCTCTTTTTCTATCTTTCTTTCCCAAATGCTTTGTCTTTGTCTCTTCCATTCTCTCTTTTTCCTATCTTTCTTTCCTAAATGCTTCGTCTTTTCTTTATGTCTCTTCCTTTCTTTTTTATCTCTCTTTCCCAAATGCTTTGTCTTTTCTTTATGTCTCTTCCTTTCTCTCTTTTTCTATCTTTCTTTCCCAAATGCTTTGTCTTTGTCTCTTCCATTCTCTCTTTTTCCTATCTTTCTTTCCTAAATGCTTCGTCTTTTCTTTGTCTCTTCCTTTCTTTTTTATCTCTCTTTCCCAAATGCTTTGTCTTTTCTTTATGTCTCTTCCTTTCTCTCTTTTTCTATCTTTCTTTCCCAAATGCTTTGTCTTTTCTTTATGTCTCTTCCTTTCTCTCTTTTTCTATCTTTCTTTCCCAAATGCTTTGCCTTTTCTTTATGTATGTTCCTTCCCTCTTTTTCTTTCTTTCCCAAATGCTCTCTCCTTTCTTTATGTCTCTTCCATTCTCTCTTTTTCCTATTTTTCTTTCCGAAATGGTTTATCTTTTCTTTATGTATCTTCCTTTATTTCTATATTTGTCTTATTTATGGTTCTTTCTTCCCCTATTTGTTTCTTCATGTCACTGTCTGTCTTTCTCTCTCTCTCTCTCTCTCTCTCTCTCTCTCTCTCTCTCTCTCTCTCTTTGGGTTTCTTTTTATTTTCCTTCCCCTATCACTGTCTTTCTTTATGGCTCTTCCTTTCTCTTTCTTTGTGGTTTTTTTTGTGTTTTGCTACTTTCTCATCTTGTAGCTTCCTCCATTTATTCCTTTAGTTGTCATTGTCTTCTCCTTTCTCTCTCTCCCTCTTCGTCTCTTTATGTCTTCTTTCTCTCATTGCCTTTTCATTCTTTCTTTCACTCTCTCTCTCTCTCTCACACACACACACACTTTGCCATTTTTCATTTCTCTTCCTGTCCTTTCTCAACGTCTGGTTTCTTTATTTTCATCCATCTCTGCTTCCTCTCGTTCTTGATCACTTCTTTCATCAATTTCCCTCTCTCCCTTAAATTGATACTTGCTTCAGATGGCATGTAACATGACGCCATTATATAACACTTAAAAACAAAACTTTTCAATTGAATTTCTATTAGAAAAAAAATTCTGCAGATACAGTATTCTTGAAACGCACATTTTCAACTTTTACCTAGTCGTTCTGTACAAACATTAAAAGAAAATAGAGACAAAAATTGATCTACAAAAAATATTATTTCCCATTCTGCATTACAGCTAAAATGTGCCACAAAACAGTAATAATTATTCCTTTCATTTTTCATTTCAACTTCCTATGTGGGCGAATTTTAACAAAGAATTATAATTAATAATTCCCTTTTTGATTCCATTCCCTGCTCTATACTACGAACAGTTGAAGCGTAATAATGTTCTCTCTCATAATATTCAATTGCGCAGACACGAGTTATAATTAAAAATCTACTTCCACATGAAACCGAAATAGCAAAAAAGGCAGATGTGAAAAACCGACAGAAGAGGGAGAAATGGACCTCATGTTTGCGTAAATTGACTCTTTTTAATTAATTTTCGCAACCTCACTTGCACGCGCAAAGTCATGAGGAGGGTCAACTGTAGACAGTACACTATGGAAGAGAAGACTTGTTTCGGGTGTAAGGAGTGGCCCCTTGCGAAGGTACCAAAATGTGAACCTTCCTTCCTCGTAGTACCTGGACTACATTTTGCAGTATAACGAGGCTCTGGCGACTGAAGGCTCGTGTTGTATCGTTCATGTTCGTGATTGTTCCTTCAGCCCTATCACCTTATCACCATTCATGCCAATCTTCGCAATTAGCCTAAAGTGGAAGAAAAGCGAAGTAAAATAAGGTTACTTGAAATTTGAGAGTTGGCTATACTCTGTCCCAGCTAACTGTGGAGTAGGCAAACGAAAACAAGTCTCTGCGCAAGTAGTGACGCGAGACGGCTCCACCAATGAACACGTGAGAGGAACGGAATTGCGTGGAGTGGGGGAAAAGCGACTGCTTCACTCTGGCCAATAGCTTTCCCTCCCTTCTCTGACGCTATGCCCAGCCTTGCTCCACAGTTAGCTGGGACGGATTATAGACAATGGCAGTTCGTTCCAAAAGTAACAAAGTCGACCTCCATGGCAGAGTGGTTATCACAGCTCGCTACGAAGCCAGATGTCCCGGGTTCGAATCCCGGTCTGAGCATGTGTCTTTTAATCAATGCCATCATATCATCACTCGGGTTTGGTGCGGGGCACGTCCAGCTGATGGCACCAAACTGAACTCTTCTAATCAACCTCCATGTGTTATTTTCACAATCAGAATTCTATTAACCCCTACGTTGTTAGGATAGGAGGCCAGGTTTAAGGCTCTTAGCAGATGGATGTGCCTCTCACTCAGCCTGTCACTCATCTTCATTTTTGCGATTAGACAAAAGTGGCATAAAAACAATGTAAAATAACTTTCCGACCGCGGAAGACGAGCCTAGCTCGAAAGGACGAGTCTATTGCAACAGGGGAATCTACCGAACGAAACAACGCTGTAGGTTTCAGATCAGTGTTTTGTTTCTGTTTATTATCGCTCGCTTTGTTGTGCTTAACTCTCCTCATGACATTTACCTGGGACGTTACTGTGAGTGAAACTTCAATGTTGATTTAGCGATTTTCACGGAACATGTTTCCCTTCACCTTTCCTCCCCTATTTTGCTACTGGACTCGTCCAGTTAGCGCATGCGCACTCACGTCGATGGTCCCGACTAAGGTAGACGGACTCTAGAGTTAACTGGAGCAAAAATAAGTGAGTTACAGGTAATTTCGGTAAAAGGTAATATGGAAAAGTTACTGAATTATAGCAATTTCATGGTGAAAATAATACTGTACCATTTACAATTAATTGATATAGGACTGGGGAGCCACAATTCGATCCCTTGGACCAATAGTTCATAGTTCGTATTGGTAGTGGGTGATTTAGTTGGTTCATTATTAGAAACATTATTATTATTATTATTGAAATTTGAAGTTTAATATCAAGGAGTGGTTTAAATAGAATAGTATAAACATATCCTCCTTCATGTTTCACAGGTACGCCTCTACGAGAGTTACTTTTATGTAAAAACAATTACGAGGATTCACCTATAGCAACGCCTATTTATCACGTTTATGTATTCAGGACGCTCCTCTATTACGGCCGCTTTCCAAATCTCAACGTTATGAAGATCAATATTAAAACATGGAAATTATATTTTAGCAAAGCTAATAACGCTACTCATATTAAAGAAAGTTATCAGTTTAAAATATTAAGAAAATTCGAAGAATCCAGAATACAGCAACAGCATCGAATAAAATTAATCAATAGATAGAAACAAGCCGTTCAAGGACTAAGAACGGAAGATTCCTACCTGTATCGCTGGCAACGGATCAGGTGTTACCTTAGCCTTAAGAACAGTGTCCAATCAAAGAAGGTAACGACACCTGTGGAGTCCAAAGGAGCCGGACGCGTGGGTGCGTGACATGTTTCTTTCGTTAATAAATGTATTCATTTACCACTGTTCTTAATTTAAACTATAAAACTTATGCCAGAGGTTTCCATTATATCAATTTTGTTGTGAAATATTGGATTGTACCTCAACATATGCATTTGTTATACCCTGAACCAGCTAACTGCAGACCAGGTGAACGAGAACAAGTCTCTGCGCAAGTAGTGACGCGAGACAGCTCCACCAATGAACAGTGAGAGAAAGGGGATTGCGTAATTAGCGACTGGAGTTAACCGCTTTCCCTGCTTCACTCTGTCAGCGTTGCAAACTTTTTAAAACGATAATACCCCTACGCACATGGCAAACGGACCGTATCTTTGTCTGCAGATCCGCACGCTTGGTTTATGAATTTCTTAAGGAAATATTAGGGATAAAACTGCAAGTACAAATTTTGACAAGGTACATTTAGCGTAAGGACTAAGGTCAGGACAGTACGGTTGGCAACACTGCACTTTCACCACCCGATTTCCCTCATCTACCGCTATGCGCTGCCCTGCTCTACAGTTAACTGGGACAGGGTATAGTGATGTCAACCATTCTGCCATCGAAATTGGCTTGTAATGCGTGTGAAGGTAATTCGTGAGGGACTTGTATTGCGAGGCCCTGGGCGAGATTAGAATGCGAGTCTCCAATCCGTTCTTTAAATTTCAAATTCAAATGTGAATCGATACAAGATCTTCAGGAATACTTCAGCATATTATCATATTTTAATAATAATAAATTACTGACGAAAATGGCTGTAGGAAGGATGGAATAACTGCTAATATTATCTATGGCTTCCTGGAGTTCGAAATAACGTAAGCATTTAAATGCTCCCACTCGCTTCGTGGCAGTTGGAGGTGCTTTATTGTTAACATTTTAAAATCGGGAGTGTCAAGAGAAAGAAGAAAATACACGACAAGGTGCTTTTTATTCAAGAAAAGAGTAAATTGGTACAAATATCCACGCAAGTCATCGTAATTTTTGCGTAAATGTTTCACATGAGAAATATGACAATAATTTTTACTCTTTTCTGGCCACCTTAAGCTTAGGACCGCCCGCCTGTATATTGCGTCCCTGGTTTGACGCATTATAACGATTAACTAGTATTTAAAGCCAGATAAAACAGAATGTTTTAATTTTATTGCCTACAAAAATTAGCCATTTGCTTCTTCTCTTTTCCACTCAATTTTATTTAATACATTTTTCGTATCAACCGCATAGGACGCAAGGCCCCTTTCAGTTGCGAGGCCACGGGCGGTCGCCCACCTAGCCCATCCTTTGCTACACCACTGTATATAAACATTATGTATTCTTTATTAACAGTCTACATTTAAACATCTTCTTTCATCTCCTTTGGCTTTCAACCATTTTGTTAAGGATAATTGGGCCAAAAGAGGACGCTACTACATTTAACAATCCCTGTGGGAACGGTACTTATTAACAATATCGGTATATAGAGTGACTTTGATATTTATTTTCTCGGCATGAAATGTCCAAATTGCACAATATGTTCTTTTATATATTTGTCAATAATGTACTCTTGTTAATTGGATCACTTTTCATATCGCACTGATATACATCTCTCCTAAATTGTATAATAGCCTATGTGATAACAAATTCCTATCTTTTTCCAACTAATATAATGTTTTACTAGTTAGCATGTTTTATTTGACAGTAATGCAAATATAATGAAAAATGGAATAATTTATTGATTGAAATGTTGTTTTAAGTTCCCTTTTTTCCACTGAAAGCCTAATCGAGACTGGACCTACAGTTTAAAGTGGGATCCGAATCACTATGCGCCTCCACCGGGTATCGAACTCGGGACTCCTTGATTACAATGCGACGACGCTACCACTGCGCCATCTGGGAGACCTCTCATAACTCTTGGGTAGGTTGACGTGTTCGTGTCTGCGTTTTATGTGAGAATTTACGATTGTTTTAACTAGCACTAAACATTTCATGTAGAAGATTAAAATTAAATTTTTAGAGCAGGTAAATTGGCAAGACGGCGTAAAGAGGCATTTGTCTTTCAAAATATTTCTTTAAAAGTGACGTGCCTGTTATGCTTTCCGTCCTGTACCAGTGTTGCCACAATATAAGGGCACAATTTCCCTTTCCAAGCGGCAAAATTTCCCTTTTTGGACCAATTTTTCCCTTCACCTAGGCAAATCATACAATAATAATAATAAGTATTGGTAGTGGTAGTAGCAGTAGCTGTAATTATTATTATTATTAGTGGTGCTGGAAGCAGCAGTAGTAGTATTTCCGTTGGTCCATGTCCGTGTGAATATAAAATGTTACATTTTTCACATACATGTAATTTTCAAAGCTTCCTGACCAGATGTCCCGCGTTTGGATCCTGGTCAGGAATCCATTTAATCGTTAATCCTCATCGTCACTATTATCCGAAGGTGGAGAAAAGCGATGTACTTAACATATATATTAATAGATACAGGCTATATTCAAGGGAGCATAAAAAGGACAGAAAAAAATGAAAATGTAAATTTGAAACTGGAACTTAACACAAACTCTAATAATATAGTCAGATGTCTTAAAATTTCCCTAAAATTGTGGTATTTTTCATCGAAATTCCCTTTTTCCCTTTTGGCTAAAATTTCGATCCGAATTTCCCTGCAAAAGGGAAATTTCCATTCATGTGGCAACACTGTCCTGTACAGGACGTATGATTTGTTTACAACGCCTCCTTTCGGCAGTTTTCAGTTTTAAACAAAGAAACCTCGGACTGCGCAAGGAGACAAGCGTACCGTTACCGGCCGTACCCGGAAAACCTATCCTAAGCATTTCCCAACTCCCGAGAGAGCTATAAAAGGGGTTAACAACCTGCGTCAGGAGGAGAAGACAACGAGATCGTGGCGCGAGAGCGCGACAGTGCCGGACGCGGAGAATCGACTACAGGGCCGTCCAGAAGCCGTGGGTCCCAAGCGCGGGTAAAATCCGGTACGGCTAATGTTTAACGCCCCCAATTGTGTTTCCGGGGACCAGCCCTGGGACAGAACCTTAGCTCTTAACGGTACGATGTGTATAAACAATCAATTGAGTGACGGATCGTAACCATACATTCGCAATTATCTCGCAAAAGGTTCGTTTGCGACCACGTGTGTACTGAGACTTTTTTGTTTTGTTTCAAGGGTGCCCACGGGGGGGATTATGGCGCAGGCTGATATAAAATTCAACATTTATATATTTTTCCAAAATATGTGTAAAAATTTTACATCTTAAATGCACCATATTTAATCCATTAGATGAAGAAAAGAAAGTGTTTAAGGGTATTATCAAGGGGGGAGGGAGAAGTATCCAACTCTTACATATTAGGCCTTAATTGACAGGTGGGTTCTGGGGAGGATTCTGAATTAAACGTTGACATTATCCAACTCTAGGTCTTAGATTATGGCTTGTATTTTAGTTAGAAGGGGATTGAACTTTAAATTGAGGGCGTATTCAATTCTTGTATATTACTATTGTCTTAGACTGTTGCGGAAATTCTGGTGTGGGGACTGAGAAGAGAAGAGGCAATATCCACTCTTCAATATCAACAGTAGGCTAAGTCTAAAATTGGCATGGAAATTTTGGTGGTAGGATTGAGAATTAAATTTAAAGAAGATAGGAAGCTCTTGATAAAGTGTTAAATCTTAGATTGTCGAGAGATTTCGAGCATTAAATTTTGGAGACTGTATATAGCGACTTTGTATCCATACGTTTTCGACACCGAACGTGCCAAAAGAGAAGCTGGAAAATACTAAATATCTTGGGATCCTAAGAAAGCATTGACACCCCATTAAATTAATATTCTTGAAAGCCTGCAAAGAAATGGATGTAACAATTTTCTTGCTTGCTTCGCTCGCAGTGATGTGTTGGAAGAATGCGTGGTTGGCGCTTTACTGAGGTTAATGTAAAGTTTTATACTATAGCTACATTGCAAGACATAAGCGATATTCTCGATATTGATTAATAACATCACTTCTTAAAATATAATAATTACCTAGTGTTGGTATACTGCTTAATTTAAAATTTGGAACAAAAATATATCGAATCCGCATTTCTAACTTCTTGTCACAGGAAAATTTTACTTCAAGAAGTTAAATTTGCACTGAAGAAAAATCCACGTAATTATTGTTATGGGTTACTAAAACAATTATAATTACAACAAGAAAATGGGGAGGGGAGTTCTTTGAAAGAGGAACCGTATTATATTATCGCCCTGAGCTTAAGAATTTCTAGCTAGGGTTCTGTAATGTCTCGGAAACAAATTGAATCGGTCATACGGCTGCAGCATGTTATTTGGTTTGCCAAGGTTGAATTATTCTATCTTTATCTTAAGTTGTGTAACAATTTGTGTTAAATACTCAAATTGAGTTATATGAACCACTCACTATGCATATTTACATAATTTAATTACTACATTTAACCAGACAATGTGCTGGCTTTACGTTTCTTTCGAAAACCGAACAATTAAGAAATATGGACAGTTTAACATCATGATATTTAATTCAGACAGACATAAATTATTACGTATTCATCCAAACTGTTTTGGGGGGTATTATGATTATGATGAACGATTTTAGGGACGGTCTTGAGTGATGGGAATCTCTGTTTAGGGAGGAGGGACAGATCAAGTACAGTGTTCTGTAAAGCTAAGGAAAAATGTTTCGGTAGACACGCTGTCGTAATTAAATACTTTGTAAGGATTACGATATGGTTTGAGGGTGCGAATGATATGATGTTGGGGAGGATGGGCACCCCTGTTTTGTTTAGTCCACTTTATGCACCGGTATCGAACTCGGGACTCCTTGATTACAAGGCGACGACGATACCACTACGCCATCGCTGATGCGCAAGCTTCTACTATACGCTATAACTTCTGGTACACCCTAACCTCTTTGTTAGTTTGCAGCATCTATATATCTAAACAAGTGTTCAGTTAAGAGTATTGTGTTGAAAAAATGGACGTTTGTTTATATTTACTGGTCATTCCATGTCGGCAAATATTAAATATCCCACGTTGTCCCACGCCTCCTGAACTCAATATTCTCTCCAAGCGCGAAAACATGTATGGATGTTAGAATGTCGTTATTGAGAACTCTAATATTGACTTCCATGGATGGAATCATAACAGAAAATGGAATCTAAATTTGCTTAGCATTTCTCTTGTCTTCAGCGGACGATCTGTGCACTTGATGGCAGACGCCATTAAAGTTGGAAACAGTGTCAAGAGGAATATCATTCAAAAGTAGGAAAAGCAGTTAAAGTAAACGCTGAAAGGAGAGCAACTGTTTATTTACTGAAGAGGAAGCTCACGAAGATAGTTTGCTTTGAAACCGGAGAATGTCACCAGGAAAAAACGGTTTGGAGACAGAACTGCTTTATTTAAAGGAATTGTTGAAAGGGTAAAAGCTAGTGAAGATCCATTACAATCTTTGAAGATTCAGACAACGTGGATCCTAATGAATTCAGATAATGAACATTCGGATACCGAATACAGTTCTTGGAATTCGGACATCGGATCCACAATAATAAATTCGGACACGGGGATCGCAATTATGGTTTCGGGACACAGGATCCATGATAGTGATTGAGTTTGTATTTGAAGTCCACTTTATGCACAGAAAAGCTAATCGGGACTGGATCTACAATTTAAAGTGGGATCCGAACCACTATGTGCCACCCGGGACCCCTTGATTACAAGGCGACGACGCTACCTCTGCGCCATCGGGGAGGCCTTCCATGATAGTAGTTTCTTACACGTGGATCCACAAATCTGGATTCGGACATTGGATCCCAGGATACTGGATTCGTAAATGAGGTCCACACCTTCGCATTCGGACATAGGATTCAGGATTCGGATTAAGGGTTATGACATCAGATTAAGGATTCTGATGTGAGTTTCAGAAATAGTTTTGAATTCTCAGAATTGGAACGCCCATCCCAAAACCAAACACATCAAACTGATGCAGAAAAAAAATGTCCGTTCATGGAATAATAAAATAATCAAGAACGCAAAATTGGACTAAAAAGCAATTTTACAAGAGTTGTGATTGATTTTATTTGCATTTTATTTCGCTTTTCTTCCACTTGTGGCTAATCGCGAAGATAACGATGAGTGAAACTAATGAAGGGACAATCACAAAGAACACTCATGCCCAGGCCGGGATTCCAACCCTGGACGACTGGCGTCGTAGCACTCTGTGCTAACCACTCCACCCCGGAGATAGCTTAAAAGAGTTCTGAGAAATATAGAGATGTAATAGGTGGCACTAGGGTCGAGTTACCGCCGGAAAGTATATTTAAACTAATCAGCAATTTGATACACGCCACACAAATGGTAAGTTATGAAAGAATTTAATTCCAGTAATCAAATTTCATTAATTTTGTTCGTAGAGTGATTATGTCCGTTCTATGACTGCATGCCTGTGTTTACCAGCATTTGTTTTCTCATTATTATTACAGAAGACATACGTTCAAGATTGGGTGCCACTGAATGAGGTTTGAAACATTCATATCGTGCACACACGTTACGTGAATTACTTCATCTCCATTTCCCTCTTTCTCTTTCTCCTCTCCTCTCTCCTTTCCTCTCTATTTCCCATTTCCTCTCCTCTCTCTTTTTCCTCTCCAATTCCCCCTTTCCTCTTCTCTCTCTTTTTCCTTCAAAAGGTTAGTTATAACATCATTAAGCCTTGTTTCCATGATATGAAAAACTCAATATGCTGACCAAGGCAGAGATGTATTTTATTATAAAACATAAACTAAAAGTAACGTTTCAACCTTCTAACAAGGTCTCCTTCAAGGAAATAGAGAAGAAAGGTGAAGAAAACACAATGAACTGGAATGGGGGACTGAAGATAAACAAAGAATGGAAGAAGGTGTTAGAAAGAGTGGAAAGGATAAGAGAGAAAGAGGAGAGAAGAAGGAAGAAGAATGAAGGAAAAAGAGCGTGAGATAAAGAGTCCAACCACATTCCAGATGAAAGAAAATGTTTAGCTAAATCGCCTTTCAGTTGACAAGGGAAAGCCACCTGCTAGAATGTTCCAGAACAACTTTCTAATAGTCTGGAGAGGAGTATTTTTTGTGTGTATATATCGTCCTGTTTTGTACCTTTTTACATTTGTACTTGGTGCATAGTCTGAAGAAGACCTTGCTAGAAGGTTGAAACGTTACGTTTAGTTTATGTTTTATAATAAAATAAATCTCTGCCTAGGCCAGTATATTGAGTTTTTCATAAAAGGTTAGGTGACACTGACAAACGTTTGAAAATTTGTAATATCGTACTTACACGTAAATTATTTCAACCTCTAAAGAAAAATTATGTAATTGTCAAGGGTTTGAAATTAATACATTTGTGTTTAAATACGAATTTCCTTAACTTATGAAAGATTGGGTACAATTGAAAAACGTTTGAAATTGACACATTTTGTGCTTACAAGTGATTGAGAAATGAGTGTGCATTAGAGTGCTGCAGAAATAGAATTTCTCTCGAGATTGCGTACAGAATTAATGGCCGGTCCACACGCTACATCTTAAAGTACTCTTTGCTTGTGCAGTTCAGAACTGTGCATGCAAGACATATAGCGTGCGGACCGGAAGACTGTGCAAATTTTAGAACTGCACACATGCGGAAATTGTCAACCATAGACTGAGCCCAAGAGCATACATATGTGCGCAAATCTCAAAGGGCTGCGCAAGCAAGTCTGTGCGTGTGGACGCTACCTTCAGTCTTTTGTCCCCCTGTTGCGCAGTTTCCCTTCGATCCTAGTGCTGGCACACTATTAACGGAGTTAGAAAATCTTTCTCTCTTGATAAATTCGTTTTTGTACAACGATGACCAATCTTCGTCAGTGTTCACGCGAGTTTTTAGCGGAGTTCATCGAAGTCTACAAGAAATGTCCCTGTTTGTAGCGAGTAAAATCAAAGAACTACAGTGACCAGGGCAAGAAGAACCAAGCCTATGAGAGCTTAATACAAGAATACAAATAGGTTGACGCTTCAGCGAACAAAAATATAGTAGAAAGGAAAATCAATTCAATGAGGACAGTTTACAAAAAAAAAAAAGTTGAAAAAAGTTGGTCAAAGTGACCAAATGGTAAATTTCTTATCTCCGGAAAACGGATTTCTTCAAATTTACAGGAGAGATTACTTACCGAATGCAGTTTCTTTATAGTTGTGGAAGTTCGGAGAAGTGTTTTCTCGCATCGTTCACTGAATTTTACCGGTAAATCATCTATTTTTCGATATAAATGTGTGACCGATGCACGAAAGCTCTTGCATCAATTGACTTCCAGGTGGATGTAGCCTGTGTGTGATGACGTAATCCCGGTTAATCCCGGTCATTGTTTCCAAACACGTGTTTTTGTAACTGAAGAAGGTACGTTTCCGCAAATGGTTCGTGGGGTTATGTGTCAATGGTTCGTGGGGCTATGCGAGAATGGTGTGTGGGGCTACGCATATTTTTTTCTAAACCTATTTTTAACTATTGTAACCTAAACGTGACCCTACCTAACCTAACCTTACCGGAAATGGTTCGTGGGGCTATGTATGAATGGTTCGTGTGGAAACACGAAGAAAACTTACTCGATATGTCGCAAATAGAGCTTATTTCCGTGAAATAAGCGAAATGCCACCTTCAACAGTGTTTCTCAGTGCAGAATACGTAAGTACGAATGTTGAAATCAAATGGACTAGCAAATTTCAGCCGTTATCCGGAGATAAGAAATTTACCGAACAAACCAATCAGTACGTTTTGGTGCTGGGGATGATGATTTTTACAAGCCAATGATAAGGTATTTTCATTTAATTGAATTTTACTACGAGAGAGTATAAATTCTTTTTTGTATTTCCAGGGTAATCGTAACGATAAGATTGAATGTTGATTTTATTGAACCGATGTAGTCTCCAACGATGCAGCTCTGTCGCTATATAATCAAGGGGTCCCGAGTTCAGTCTTGGCGTAGGGGCATATCAACAGTGGATCGAATCCATTTTAAATTATAGGTCCAGCTCGGATTAGCCTAGCTATGACGCCAGAGGTCCCAGGTTCCAATCACGGCATGGGTGTTTGTGGGTGTCAATCAATTTGATCATACGAGGTGTGACTAAAAAAAAACCGGATTGATGTTGCTGTCGATAAACGGCAAGCGCGTCAAGGTCGAGCGGTGCATGAGTGTATAACATGATATCCTGCCTATCGACTGTGTGATTTCCCAGGAACCGCGGCGATCAGTTCCACTGTAGCTTGTGGACGAAGTGAATCGTACATCTGTGCTCCGTCGGAAAAATGTTAAGTGTGAAAGTGGAACAGCATACCAATTTGAAGTCTCTTATGCAACTCGGAAAATCCACCACAGAAACTTATGGTTTGTTGAAGGAAGTATACGGAGATGAGTGTTTATCACGCACGCAAGTGTTTGAGTGGTTTCAAAGGTTTAAAGAGGGACGAGAAGTGGTCGCGGACGACTCGCGTCCTGGATGGCCTTGCACGTCAAAATCGGAATCAAACATTGAAAATGTCGGTGAATTGATTCAAAAAGATCGTCGCTTTAGTATTCGAGCTATTGCAAAACAACCAACATTATTACATTACGGTGCTGACGACCCTTCGTGAGCGACTAAGAAGAAGACGATCTGATTTGTGGAAAAGCAAGTCATGGATTCTTCATCAGGACAATGCTCCTCTCCACACGGCATTGTCAGTCAAGGCTTTTTTGGCCAAGCATGGGATCGCAGTGTTAGAACATCCACCCTATTCGCTGGATATCACTCCGTGCAACTTCTTTCTATTCCCAAAGATCAAATCAGCACTGAAAGGAACCAGATTTACGACCGTAGAATCGGTGAAAACAAAAGCGACGGAGGTCATGAACATGGTTTCAGAAAATGATTTCCAGGACTGCTTCCAGCAATGGAAGATTCGTATGGAGCTGTGTATCGATAGTGCAGGGGAGTACTTTGAAGAGGATAATGTTCGTATTGTACAAAATAACCAATAAAGATTTTGTATCAACAGTCCGTTTTTTTTTCTAGCCACACCTCGTACATAACCCATCCCCATCTTCGCAATTAGAAAAAAAATAGCGCGAAAGCGAAGTAAAAATATGCCAAAACCACAAATGTTAACAAGGTGGTACTCTCTCCAAAACTTCAGGAAGGGTGTTTTAATAAGTTACCTTACCCTATCCACATGACAATACGAGTAATGCTCTGACCCAGATGACCCAAGTTCGAACCATTGTCATGTGCGTGTGTATCACTGTGTTCGTTCCATCACTTCGTCATCCATTCTCATCGTCGCAATTAATCCAAGAGGTAAAAGATGTAGTGAAAATATACATAACTTGTACATTGTAATTATTTTATTATTTATAACAGAAACATTGTAAAGCAAACTGAATTCTACATTTTTCATAAGAGAATCATTAAGAAAGGGGTATTTATGTTAACTTTTGATTTTTGAACATTGTGAAGTATGAAAACTAATCTTCTTAGTGAACTATTGGAAGAGTCTTTTAGGTAGTGCTAATATAATATTATGCATTTACAATGAAGGTTTATGTATTCACATATTTATTAGAGGACATAGGTGATAAGTAAATAAGCAGAATGTTTCTCACTTGTTTCTCACCTCGCAATTCACGAAGTAACGTCACGTGAGAAAATTGGTGCATTTTCTGTAGCCAATGCCTGTACCATTCTGAATGTCTCATGCTCTTAAAGACGTTATATTTATCTTCTTTTTGGAAGAAAAACTGCGAAAATTGACCAGAGTAGAACTTTCTCCACACTGGACTTCGCGGAACTATTACAGCAAGACGTAGCGATGTGAACGCACCGAAACTGCAACGTCTTGCCGTGTACAGTTTTGAACTGCACAAGCAAGGCGTTAATGAAGACGTAACGGCCGTAAGAGCTTCTTCACTCGAGCGAATAACGCTCGAACAAGCAAAACAAGCGGTATACACTTGAAGCCCAATTGTACACGTATAACCGTAATTTGTCTGTGGTAGTGGTCCCTCAAGTATGGATCTTGCAGTGGTTTGGTTTGGTTTGAGTTGGTGTTTTAAGTCCGCTTTATGCACAGTAAGGCTAATCGGGACTGGACCTACGGTTTAAAGTGGGATCCGAACCACTGTGCCATGTGCCTCCACTGGGTATCGAACCCGGGACCCCTTGATTACAAGGCGACGACGCTACCACTGCGCCATCGGGGAGGGCAGGATCTTGCAGTGAAAGACGCAGCGAAATTGAAATGAACACAGTCATCATCTCCATGTTAAAATGTAGTTTATCTTACGAACACACGGTGATATATGAAAATGAAATAGATGATTGTGGGCTGAAACTACCAAGGCAGATATTTTGCATATACGAGGGCAGATCGGAAAGTAACGCACAATATTTTTTTCTCCCCAGGTATTGCAGCTGGAATGCTGAAATTGCACGACGAGAGAGTTGGAAGTTTGCACCACAGAGGGTATTTTTTTCCTGTGCAGCTCTAGCGAGAGAAGCCTGAACTACGATTTTTGTGGACCAAAGGGCATACACCGAGTGAAATTCACAGGGACATGCGTGGAGTGTATGGGGACGACTGTCTGGACCGTAGCAATGTCTCCAGGTGGTGTGCATTCTTTCAAGAGGGCCGTGTGAACCTTCCAATCGCCACGCTCCGGGCGGCCGGTAACAGCTTCAACTCCGCAGAATATCCGCGCCATTGAGGCAGCAACTGTGAACGACCGGCGTGTGCACCTGCGAACCTTATCGCATACGTTCAACATTTCCTATGGTGTGGTGTACGACATTGTTCATGACACGTTGAAATTCCGTAAAGTTAGTGCTCGCTGGGTGCCTAAGAACCTGACAGACCACCACAAGGGCCAGCGAATGATGACAAGTATGAATCACTTAACGCGTTACGCCGCAGAAGGGCATGACTTTCTTAAAGGAATCGTCACTGGTGATGAGTCGTGGGCGTACCACTACACGCCCGAAACCAAGCAGGCCTCTATGGAGTGGAAACATGCCGGTTCCCCAGTACGAAAAAAATTCAAAGTGACTCAATCTGCTAGGAAAGTGCTTGTGACAGTGTTCTGGGACATGTTTGGTGTGTTATTGGTGGACTTTGATGAACACGGGACCACTGTGAATGCTGCAGCCTACATTAAAACTTTGGTTAAGTTGCGTCGTGCCCTTCTTGACAAAAGCCGCAACATTCATGCTAATGGTGTCAAACTTCTTCATGACAATGCCCGTCCCCATGTTGCTGCTCCTGTTCGTGAGAAACTCACCGAATTTGGGTGGGAGGTGCTCCAGCATCCACCATACAGTCCGGACCTGGCACCGTCGGACTTTAATCTGTTTGGTCCCATGAAGAAATTCCTGGCCGGCCTACACTTTGCGACAGATGCGGAAGTGAAATCAGCAGTTCGCAGATGGCTATACTCAACCAAACTGACTTCTACGAACAGGGCATATTTTAACTGGTACCACGATGGGAGAAATGTGTTGAGAAACTTGGTGACTATGTAGAAAAGTAGGTCAAAGATGTCAGTTCATTTGTGATTTGTTTGGTTTTTGTTACACATTAAACTTTTTGCGCAAAAAAATATTGTGCGTTACTTTCCGATCTGCCCTCGTATTTCTCTACGATTATCGTAACATATCTCCCAGATGGCGTAGTGGTAGCGTCGTCACCTTGTAATCGAGGGGTCTTGGGGGAGGTACATAGTGATTTGAATCCCACTTTAAACTGTAGGTCCAGCCCCGATTAGCCTTACTATGCATAAAGAAGATTTATAATATTATATTCACATTATATTACATATATATAATATATAGTCACATTAACTTAATATTCCAAACTGCTCAGTCGTTAGGGCGTCTGACTACCATGCGAGACACCCGGGTTCGATCCACGGCGGGGAAGAACCGGGATTTCTTCCACCTGTTCCAGCGGCTCCGGCGCTCACCCAGCGTCGTATAAAGTGGGTACCTGGAGGAAACTCTGGGGATAAAGGAGGCCAGGGGCGTGGTGCTGATCACATCACCCCTACCTTCCGTCGTGATCAAGAAAGTGTGGGGCCCTAACTCCACACCCCCTATACGCCTTCATGGGTTGGTGCAAAGCACAGGGGAACACTTTTCTTCATTTTATTTTTTTGTATTTAATATTACATTGTAAATGCGCTCGATATCAGCACGCAGGACTCACTCCTTAAAATAAATATTCTTATCCAGATACTCTCGAGAGGCAGAAACGCGATATAGACACAAGAAAATGTAAAACATTATCATTGTTCCAACCGCCATGGCCTATTTAGCGTGTAATCGTTGAAAAGTGTACTACGGGAAAGGAAATTCCCAGCTGAGCTTGTAAACCGCGTTATCCATCTGGTTGAAGTAAACAAGTTCGTTGCTATGGAAACGGCATCGGTTCGTTTCGAAGTTCGAGGGGGAAGTTCGGTTGGGAAAATTAACCCAGAGCGTTGACAGTTCTTTTCTGCCGCTCAGAATTTGTCGAGAGCGATTCCCAGCATTTTGCGTGCAAGCGGATGGAGTTGCTAAGTGTGTGGGTTTGTCAAGGCGTTGTGGAGAAATTAAACCATTGGTGCTTCAAGCAGTACGCCCTTCACTAGAGACATAAACGGATTCACTTGAGTCCTCCTTTCAGGACGAAAACTTGCATTGGGTTACTTCCATCCTTAACTCAGGATGTTGACTTACGCAACACTTATTTCACTGGTGAGTAAGAGAAAGAGTGGGAAGAAGAGAGAGGGAGAGAGAATCGAGGAGAGTCAGTAGACGAGAGAGTAGAGAGGATGTCCAGATAGAGAAAGAGGAAGGGGGAAGAAGAAAGGGAGAGAAAAGAGAAAGAAAGTGACATGGAGAAAGAAAGAAAGAGAGAAATAGAAGGAGAGAGAGAAAGAAACAAAAATAAAGTGAAAAATAGAGAATGAAGTAAAGAAAGATAGGGGGAGAAACAGAGATGAAAAAGAGATAAAGAGTGAGAAGAGAAAAGAAAAAAGATAGAAAAGAATAGAGAGAGCAAGGGGGAAATTGAGAGGAAAAATAGAAAGGACAGGAGAAAGAGGAAGGGGGAAATGGAGAGGAAAAGAGAGAGGACAGGAGAAAGAGAACGGGGGAAATTGAGAGGAAAAATAGAGATGACAGGAGAAAGAGAAAGAAGGAAATTGAGAGGAAAAAGAGAGAGGACAGGAGAAAGAGAAAGAGGAAATTGAGAGGAAAAAGAGAGAGGACAGGAGAAAGAGAAAGAAGGAAATTGAGAGGAAAAGAGAGAGGACAGGAGAAAGAGAAAGGGGAAAACTGAGAGGAGAGTAGAGGGGAGAGAAGAAGGGAGTAGATGAAGTAGAGGGAAGAGTGAGATAAAGAGAGAGAGGTAGAGGAGAGGAAAGAAAGAGGGCAGGGGATAGAAAAGGAGGGAGAGTATTGATTGCTTGGGTTTATTTGACTTCGTTTTTCTGTCACTTTTGGATAATCGCAAATTAGAAGATCAATAGTGATAAGAAATGTATGAAAGGACAATCACAAGTACATATATGGACGACACAACACGATCCCCCACGGAGGATGGTACTCACCATTACTCCAAACCCCAGAGCCTCGGTATGCAAAATGGAGTCCAGGGTGTACTACGTGGAAGGGAGGTAGACATTTGGGTGTCATTGTGCCACCCTTTATAACCCTTTCATAGTGGAGGAGAGAAAGAGGGTGCGAGATAGACACAAGGGTTAAAATGTATAGATTCAAGAATGTCTTTCTCTGTTTCTTGTCTTTCATCCTATCTCTTGTTCAGGGGCGTATATTCTAGGTTAGCCAGGCTATCTGCGAAGCCTGATGTCTAGAGAACAAAATACAGGAGAAAAATCGATCAGAAATTGTAAAATATTATTCATATCAGTGAGGAGATGATGCTGATTCTGGAGTTGGCAACCTGATATTTTATGAGTTGGTAACCTGATTTCTTATCACTTGGCAACCTGATTTGCTATGAGTTGGCAACCTGATTTCCTATGAGTTGGCAATTTTATTTCCTATAAGTTGGCAACCTGATTTCCTATGAGTTGGCAATCTTGTTTCCTATAAGTTGGCAAACCTGCTTTTCTATGAGTTGGCAACCTGATTTCTTAGGAGTTGGTAAATTTATTTCTATTCATAGCCTAGGACCACGTGACATAGTGAGAAAGCCCAGATATTGGACTCAGTAAACGCCACTGCTCTTGTTGTTGAGTTGTTTTACGTCCACTTTATGCACAGCTAGCCTAATCGGGACTTAACGTTCAGCTTAAAGTGGGATACGAACCGGTATGGGCCTCAACCAACTATCGAACCCACGACCCCTTGATTACAAGGAGACCACGGCTCTCTCTTCTCCTCCCCATCTCTCTAAGACTTTTTCGCGATACTCATATCAGCAGGGTTGTTAAACGTCCAGGAACCCATAAATTCTAATGGGTTCCGCTGCAGGACCGGAACCTCTTTTCTCGCACACTTTAAATTCGGTCCAAGTCTCTTCCGCCGCACCTTTTTCATAAAACCTATTTCCAATCGAAAACACTATCAACTCAAGCAGTGTCATCTTATGTTATTAAACCTCGGATTCTTAGGTTCTAAAAAGTGTGTTTTTAGGTCCCTAAAATAGGCTCTAAAAATCGTAAAATAGGTCCTAAAGCTCGTACGTTAGGCTCGAAAAATCCTGTAGTAGTTTCAGAAAAACTTAAAATGGTTCAAAATTCCTGAAAAATACTGATTACGTAGTCACCGGCAATTAAAATGAGACACCTATATCCTGAAATACGCACTATCTTGCATAACGTTATGTGTGTTGCCTAACCCTACGGCGATGGCAGAACTTACCATTGGAAATTTGCTATTAAAATCCACTCTTCGCCGTATAGTTAGGCAACAATCGTTTTTCATGTTACCTACAGTCAAACTCCGCAAATATGTCAGCGAGGATCATCTTATATGCTGAAAATAATCTTTCATCAAAAACATAGTCAGTCGGGCAAACTTCAATGCTGAAATGTTAGTTTGCAAGTGACGCGAAAGTGAGCAAGACCACGCAGATCAGACCACTTTGGATTGTACAGGTAACAGTGGCACCAGACATTTTGCCTTGTTTGGAGCTTTGAAAAATCACCATTGACTTGGAGGAAGAGAAATCGACAGAGAGTACGTTTCAAACACGTTCGGCATTGAATGTGTTCGTGACCAAACAAAGCAAATGCCTCTGTGTGGCATAAAAATCCTGTAAAACCTTTAAAAATATATAAAAACCTTAAAAAATGGCTTGATTTAGGCTCATAGACCTAAAATAGGTTCTAACAAGCAAAATAGTTTTTTTTTATGCACTACAAAACTTCATCGTTGTTGAGGTTTTTTTAAACGAAACGCTGACATAACTTATTATTCCCTTCACACATGTAAAGGAAAAAGTCGGTCAAGAACCTAAAATTTGAGGTCTAGTTATGACGTATTAAAAACCATGTCGTCATATTGAGGTTAGTTATTGAAGTGACACGGCTACTACTACTGTATACAATAGGCAAGCCATTGGTCTTAGTTTCAAAGAAAATCTGCTTTACTTTCCTGTACATGACCTTGTTGTGGTGAAAGCAAGCAAAAGTAAAGCAAATTACGAGTGGTTTTCAGTTTCTTTGGCATGTTTTCAAAGAAGCCTTAAACGTTAATCGGTATTTCATATAGTGACTAAAACATGTTTCACGTTTTCTTTATTTTCAACATTGTAGTCCATAAATTTCATTCCGCACCACCTTAGCACCCTTAGATGATTAATCCATTCCGCTGTTGGGTAAAGCGCTTTGAGTTTAAAGCGTTGGAATACGTATGATAATAATCGGACTGATATGAATATTTCGCTTGTTAGTTTTGTGTGAAAGGTCTCTAAGGTGTACAGCAGAATTTATTTTCTGAGAGCGTTTGGATATAAGAACCAATTGTTGTCATCGTGCCCAGTGCTCTGTTGTTGGACCATAGCATTGGCTTTCATCTCTTCGATTGGCGAATGTTCACCGCAGAACCTAATCTTGAGAGTAAGAGACAGTCAAAAGACTGAAAAGCCAGATCAGGCAAGTGAGGCGGTTGCGGAGGCAGTGGCACGCGTTTCTCTCCAAGTAAAGGTAAAGTAAAAGTAAAGTGTTCCCCTGTGCATAGCACCACGCCATGAAGGCATATAGGGGGTGTGGGGGTAACGCCCCACACTTTCTTGATCCGGTTGTGAGTGGGGGTGATGTGATCAGCATCACGCCCCTGACCGCCTTTACTCCCCAGGGTTTCCCCCAGGTACCCATGTTATTCGACGCTGGGTGGGCTCCAAGTAACTTGCTCGAATTGCAGCTTTGCACTCTCACGAAACAACAGGACTTTTCTCTAGCGACTGAGACGTACCAGAGTCACCCCCACTTGACACGATGGCGCGCAAGATTACAGCGCACCATCTGCTGAAGCACAGTTGCTGCCACATATCTTCTTGTACGGCCACATTCGCACCACTCCGGGAACTTTTTGATAATACATTATACGTTCGTCACTGTTAACAGTTTCCAAATCTCGCAGCCTGAGTAGAAATTTGAAAATCAAAGTATACCAGGTGTGCCGGTTAATAATTCTTAATTTCGTCGCTGGATGGCGCTGGAAGCAAGGGTTGGTGCACAGTCTCAACTGTTACGTCAGTGTGTTGCCAGCACAGTACCTGTCAAAATGCCGTGGATGTGCAACCGAGTGCGAGTGATCGTGATATTGGGTTTGTGTGGTAAACATGTCGACCTTCAAACCAAATAAGGAGCATGTGCGGCACATCCTGCTTTTCTTGTTCAATCAAAAGAAAGCCGAGAGTATGGTGACAATGTCCTAACGCAAGACGCGTGTGTGCGTTGGTTTCGACGATTCATAAGTGGTGATTTCGACTTGAAAGACAAAGATCATCCGGGCCAGCCGAAAAAAATCCAAGACGCCGAATTGCAAGCACTGTTGGACGAAGACGATACGCAAACGCAACAACAACTGGCAGAGAAGTTAAATGTTGGTCGCCAAACCATATCTGAATCGTCTTCGGGCCATGGGAAAGATCCAGATTGGGCGACAAGACACGGAAAAGTGATTTTGCAGCACTACAACGCCTCATCACACGCAGCGAAAGGCGTCACCCGCAATATGCACCAGACTTAGCCCCTTCGGACTACCACTTGATTTCATCGATGTCTCACTCACTTTCCCAGCAACACTTCAACAATTACGAAGATATCGAACAATGGCTTGCTGACTGGATCACCTCAGAATGCGAACGATTTTTCTGGTAGGGCATCCACAATTTGACGGACAGATGGGCACAATGTATAGCTAGCGATGGCGCGTACTTTGAATAAAGCATTTGTTACATTTCTCCCCAGATACACTTGTTTTCTTTCGGATCAATTAAGAATTATTAACCGGCACACCTGGTATCAGGTAGTGGTAAGGCCAGTGGTGACATATGGAGCAGAGACATGGACTTTGGCGCAAGCAGACGAAGAAGTGTTGTGAAGATGGGAAAGAAGGAGACACTAAGGAAAATATACGGGCCAGTAAATGAGAATGGACAGTGGCGAATAAGGAGAAATGATGAAATTAGAGCACTCTATAAAAAGACAGATATACTTTCCAATATAAGAAGCATGAGACTGAGGTGTCTGGAAAGAATGCCTGAAGACAGAGCGGTTAAGAAGGTTTATAAAGGGACACCAGGAGGGGGAAGATTCAGATTAAGGCCAAGTAAAAGATGGTTGGAGGATGTTGAGGAGGATGGGAGTAAGAAGGTGGAGAAGTGGAGCAGAAGATACAAGAGAATGGGCTATCATTGTGAGAGAGGCTGTAACAGCCAAGGAGTAAGTAAGTAAGCATTATACGTTCGTGTGCACTTTAAGCAAAATAATGAGGAATGCTGCTAGCTCAACAACAACTCAAAACTATTTGTAATTGTGAGGCTGTGTTACGTAGTTGCATACATTAAGAAAAAATCCCGTTTTTCGAGGGCTAGTAGCTCCGAAGCGAGACTTCAAACACAAAAACTTAAACAAAAGTTGTTTCCTTTAATGCTCTTATAGACCAGTCATTAAGGGGGTCCAATAAGGAAAAAAGTTAGGGAAAGCTGGAACAAATTTTATTATCTTCATAAAAGGGTTCTTTACAACATACTAATTTTGCACCCCTCTACCACCCCGGATTTGGCCGCTATCTTGAAAAAATGGCGCCCAAAATCAGTTTTTTGTAAATATCTCGCTTGAAAACCATTTTATAGCAAAATAGGTTATGACAAAAAATAATGTACATAAAATTCTTTACAGAAATGTTCTGTGCACTTTTCTTCTAGGATGCGCCGTTCGGGTGCTAGCTGAGCGAGAAATTTTACCTTTTTTTCCCGCCCAGTTTTGCAAGTGCGGAACTCACGAAAACATATTTTCCATGATGTTTTGTAGTATTTATCTTCTATAAAACTGTACTTATTACATTTGTTCTCTCTTACAGAATGTCATTTATGGGTTCAATTGTTTTTATCATTGCATGCAGTTATTTATGTCGGGCCTCCCCCATGGCGCACTGGTAGCGTCATTGCCTTGTAATCAAGGGGTCCCGGGTTCGATACCCGGTGGAGGCACAAGTGGTTCGGATTCCACTTTAAACTGTAGGTCCAGTCCCGATTAGCCTTACTGCGCGTAAAGTGGACTTAAAACACCAAACAAAAGAAGAAAAAAAAAGTTATTTATGTCAGCTGTGTGCAGGAGATAATAATATTAAACATATTATGTTTGGTCTCAAAGAGAAGATAACTCCAAAGGAGCATGTTGACTTTGTCCAAAAAGGTTGTTTCACAATAAAACGCCATTGTAATCAACGGGTCCCGGGTTCGATACCCGTTGGAAACACATTGCACAGTGGTTCGGATCCCACTTTAAACTGTAGGTCCAGTCCAGTAAAGTGGACTTGAAACAACAATTCAAATTATAATAACATGACTTCTGGTCAGATATAACGACTTAGCCGTGATGCGCTCCATTAAGAGTTGTGGGGGATGGCAGAGGAGTGATCAGACTCAATGGTAAGTGGATTTTTGGCATGCTCATTAGTTTCCAGATACAATAGATGAGCAGCATGTTGGTGCACGAAAGTCTCGTATATAAACGCATAAGCAAGACTTTCAGTTCTTTTGTCAGTGAGGCCTCCCCGATGGCGCAGTGATAAGCTCGTCTCCTTGTAATCAAGTGGTCCGAGGTTCGATACCAGGTGGAGGCACGTATTGGTTTGGATCCCGCTTTAAACTAAACTGCAGGTTCAGTCCCGATTAGCCTTACTGTGTGTAAAGTGGACTTAAAACTTAAACTCAATCAATATTTTGTCAGTGATTCTCATGTCACCCACCATTCCCCGATTTTGATGGCATAATGTCAATGATTACGGGAGTAACAGGGATTAAGAAAACCAATCCTTCTGATCCTTATGATGTTGAAATGTCTTCAATGTTGAGTATCGTTGGTAAATATTTGGCAAATGTCAAGTTTGAACAAAATGAGAGAGTTAATCACTGGAGCGGTCACTTCTGAAGTGAAAATCAGATGTGTTGTATCCAGTTGATCCAGAGTTATTATTTAATAAATTATTTTATTAAAAATCACAAGACAAAATCAGAGAAAACTTAAAGCACAAACTTGCCCCATACCAGTTATAGCTGATGAGGTAGTGATGTGAACAACCATAAAGCCTTCTCTTTGTACCACTCTCTGAAAGTATCACAACAGACAAAGAAGCTGCACCGCCACAGATTCTTTGCATTATACCCTGTAAACGCCTTAAAGATTGCGCAAGGGGACTTGTAGCTGTAGAAATATTGGGCTAAAGTGTTCAATAACGTCATTAAGCCTTGTTTCCATGATATGAAAAACTCAATATGCTGAACAAGGCAGAAATTTATTTTATTATAAAACATAAACTAAATGTAACGTTTCGACCTTCTAGCAAGGTCTTCTTCAGACTATGTACCAAGTACAAATGTAATAAGGTACAAGAACATGACGATACATATACACAAAAATACTCCACTCCAGACTATTAGAAAGTTGTTCTGGAACATTCCAGCAGGTGGCTTTCCCTTGTTAACTTTACGTTCACCTGAAAGAGAATGTGGTTGGACTCTTTATCTCACGATCTATTTCCTTCATTCTTCTTCCTTCTTCTCTCCTCTTTCTCTGTTGTAATTTCCACTCTTTCTAACACCTTCTTCCATTCTTTGTTTATTATCAGTCCCCCATTCCAGTTCATTGTGTCTTCTTCACCTTTCTTCTCTATTTCCTTGGCCTCTTTCCATTTTCTCACTAGCATTCTCTTCTCCCTTCCTATCTGCTTAGCCTCATCCCACTCTATGTCATGTCCTGTTTCTGTCGTGTGTTGAAATATCGCATTTCTCTCTCTCTTAAGTCGTACATCATTCCTATGTTGTTTCAACCTGTCTTTCAGACTTTTTTTTCGTTTCTCCTATGTACACACTCTGACATTCTTTACATTTCACTTCGTAGATAATCCCTTCCTCTTCCTCTTCTTACGGGAATCTCTGGAACAAGGCCGCGTGTTGCATTAGAGAAGGGGAGAAAGCTTGTGGACGGGGCGAAGCAGTACACGTTCCTGTAAGCGGTTAGTAGCTGCAGTCGTTTTCCCTTCACAATGCAATTATGATCCCTCTCACACGTTCATTCGTCAAGTTACTGTCTTCTCGAGTTACTATTTGTATAGACCCTTGTTTTCTTTCGCTGGCTCCAGAGATTCCCTTGACAGAGTATAGAAGACGAACGGAGCTTTCAGATGGTAGCAGCACATGTGTCTTGGAAACTAATCTTAAGAAATAAATGCAACTTTTCGAACTGACACGACACAGCAAGCTGCACGTGTCACTCCAACTGGGCCTTGTTCTCGATACCGTGCTTTGTAGCACCTCGTCAGTTGTGCGCGCATACACGGTGAATGTTTTAGACTAAAGGGGACCGTGTCATCACTTATCTTTGAAATCCCTGTGTAGATTGTGGCCTGTCGCTTTGGCTTCGATCTGCAAGCTCACGTCATTTCTGATGATCTATTTCACATTCACTTACAAGAATTCATGCTGCAGAAGACAAGCGATGTTTTGGTTTCTAACAGTAGCAGAAATACAGACATTATGTTAATTTCTTTTATGTTAAATATTACAAAATTATGTTTTAATTAATATACATATATTACCACTTGAGAATACATTTTCAAGAAGATTTGATTTGTGCCACTTTTGGCTAATTTGCGAAGATGGGGATGAGTGATGATATGATGAAATTGATGGATGGAGACTCACAAACATCCATGTCCAGGCCAGGATTCGAACCTGGGAGCCCTGGCGTCTTAGCGCGATGTTCTAACCACTCTGCCACAGTGGCCGGCATTTTCAAGAAGAGTCCTTAGAACATCTATAATAGGCATTTTAATAAGAAATAAGGCCTCAAGCTACCATCCAAAAGCGTTTTCTTGAGTTTCGCTCTTTCACAATGGAAAGGTAAAAAGTACTCGATTCTATAGCGCCATAATGGTGCTTCCCAGAAGAAAAATGCACAGAATATTTTTTGTAAATAATTGTATGTAGATTAATTTTTGTCATAATCTATTTTGCTGTAAAATGTTTTTCAAGCGAGATATTTGCCAGAAACTGATTTTGGGCGCCATTTTTCCAAGATGGTGGTGGAGGGGTGCAAAATTAGTATGTTGTTAAGAACCCTTTTAGGAAGACAATAAAATTTGTTCCAGATTTCCCTGATTTTTCTCCTTATTGGACCCCAAAAGCATCCCTTGTTGACTGGTCTATTATACGCTGTGAAAGTTTCTGCAGTGCCACATTCTGAAACTCAAGACGAGACTAAAACGAGAACGAGACGGCCATTCACAACTCTAAACGAGACCAAGCCAAGTCGATAACATCGTCTGCATATGTACTGGAGCTGGCAACGCTGATATAAGTAAATAGGAGTAAATCCTATGTTTTGCGTACAGCAAGACATGTCAACCTGACAATCAGATTTATTGTCCATTTTTTTTAATGTACTAACAGCACGAGTGTCGCCCGTAGATGAATGTCCCAAGGATTATTTATGCAAACACAATACGTTGCCATAGAAACGCTTTCCGTCGACTCTAGACATTCATCAATCTGGATACGTAGTCCCGTATCTTCTAAATGCCACTTGTAATTCATGTTTACCGCTTTCAAAGCTCAGAGAAAGACTCGGATATTCCTTTGATTTATCATCCACTTTGTACACAAACAAAACAATATTGTATATTGGTGTGAACTAGTGTGTGTCTTGCTGAGCACATCCAGTATGATAGCTCTTTTTATTTTATGTTCTTGGTTACGGATTAAATTTCTCGTGTAAGAAAAGTTGAACGCCCACAAAAGGGAAAGCACGGCCAAGCGACAGTCGCAGCAGCAGCAGCATTATTTGAGAACGAATATATATATATTGAATATCATATATATATACGAGGGACGTTCCGAAAGTAAGTTTCGTCATTTTTTTTCACAGGGACGCTTCATTACAAAGTGAGGAATACCATGTCATAACAAAATACAATATTTTGGCTACTTTTCCACATTGTCGCCACCGACATTGATACATTTGTCGTACCGTGAAATCAATTTCAAGAAACCCTCCTGGTAAAAATCGGCGCCCAGCGATTTAAGGAAGTTCTTCACAGCGTGTTGCACCTCTTCGTTGCTTCCGAAGTGACGTCCTGATAGTGCTGACTTCAACGCAGGAAAAAGGTGGAAGTCTGATGGGGCAAGATTGGGCATGTAGGCTGGATGATTCAATGTCTCCCATCATAGACGACAAATGTGTTCTGCAGTGACCCTTGCTGTGTGGGCTCTTGCATTGTCGTCCAAGAACAAAACCCCTCGACTCAAGAGCCCTGGTTTCTTGCGTCGAATGGCGGACTTCAGTTTGCTTAGTGGTAAATGTTCATCCACAAATCACAATAGCGTGCCGCACTTTCATTTGTGATCACGTTTCCAGCACACGTCTTTCTGCCATACTGGTTTGCACTCGAATGAGCTCGGGCACGTCGGTCTGCTGCTTATCTCTATTCTTCGGCACTCTGCGCATGCGCCATCGCTCCTCTGCTCTCGCTCATCTTGTCGTGAGTTCAGGAAAGATTGTATTTTGTTACGGCAATATGTTTTCTCACTTTGTAATACAGCTTCTCTGTGGAAAAAAAAGTGATTGCATGCTCATAACTAAGGAAAGGATTTTAAGGTGCAAAATTATGATCGGGAAAGACAAAAAAAAAAAAGTTCCGAAAATGTTTTCAAAAAGGTGTAAAAAAAAAAGGGTGCTGCTGAAATGCTCTCTTTTTCTACGCCTTCTGTATATAATGCGCGCAGACCGCTTAGAGAACTGTGTATATAATGCGCGCGGACCGCATAGAGAACTGTGTATATAATGCGCGCGGACCGCTTAGAGAACTGTGGTTCTGCCGAATTGGTTTTGTTAAAGTTTGTGTTTTCTCTCGCGGGTTTTGCTACATTATCTTGGGAACTATTGGGGCTACAATGATTATATTATACCATTTTATAGCTCTCGTTCTGCTCTACAAAATGAGACTATAGGATATTATATAGCTGCTCAAGAAGAGTGAAAATAATTTATTTTTCTGTCCATTTTTTTTAACAAAACATGAAAGAAAAAAGTAATGAAGGTGGTGAAGCATCAAAGAGGTGGTAAAAAGGTGATAAATGTGTTCATGTCACGAAAAGGTGCGAGAAGGTGCAACAAAATGTGTTCATTGTACTTGACTTCATGACTATATATATAGATATATCAATGATCGGTATGAAAACCGCTATATTTTTGGAAAGGTGCTGGTGTTTACATGCGAATTTCCTTAACTTATGAAAGATTGGGTACAATTGAAAAACGTTTGAAATTGACACATTTTGTGCTTAGAAGTGATTGAAAAATGAGTGTGCATTGAAGTGCTGCAGGAATAGAATTTCCCTGATTCCAGATTGAAATTGTGAGGAAACTATTCGACATAGAGGCTGGCGGTTTGCGGCATCATGAGGTTATTGTATTCCTTTGTAATGGTCTTCAGCCGAGTACAGGACAAGTTGCCAAATTGCTGGTAATTTTCTCATCCCGTCAGGCGAATAGTTTTCCCGGGTATCACCCTATGTCATCGCTGGTCTTGATGTGACGTCGTTGAAAATCTAGCTCCCCAAACAAGCCTTAGTCGCAAGAACTCATGTGCAGACCATATGAAGGGGTGCTTTAGCACTCTACAATCAGTCGTTCCATTGAATTTGCAACATAGTACCCTGACTTGTGGTGCAGCACAATTGGTTTGTTTGATTGCTTGATTGATTTGCTTTATTTTACTTTGTCTTTTGTGCCACTTTTTGGCTAATTCGCGAAGATGTGGATGAGTGATGATATGATGAAATTTATGAATCCCAGGCCGAGATTCGAACCTGGGACCCCTGGTGTCGTAGCGCGATGTGCTAACCACTCCCCCACGGGGGCCGGCAGCACAATCGGATATCTCGCCAGAAGTGTTGGTCGTTTCCGACGAATAGCTGAACGAATGTGATTCTTCACAATGTTACTGTAATACTCACTGTTAATGGCCACTCCCTTTGGTACTGTGTGACAATGAAAAAGTGCTAGGCAACAAGAAGCATCACTTTAATGTTACTGGGTGCTGGTTGGAACTTTCGTGATCTTGGTGGATCAGTACGGCAAACCACTTAACCACTGTTGAATGTAGAAGTGTATCATCAATCCATGATGAATTTTCGTGAGAATATTGTTAGTGAATATGGCAAAGCAGTGCTACCGCCACACGTCAATCTCTGGAACTAAAAAAAAAAAAAAGTCCACGCGTTTATTTCGTTAACGTCCAAGAACTGAAGCGAGCTGCCGCCACGAACGTGGGTGGGGTTTAACAACGGGCGAGTTTCTTTCTTGTAATTGTTCGCCATAGAATACCTTCCTTTCGACATGTATCCAAATCAGACATCATGGCTGCTCTGAATATTCACACTCCCATCCTTTCGTCGTGATCTAGCTGACATGAAATTTTTATACAAGATAATAAATGGCAAAATCAGAACAGATCTCCTAATCAGTAAATTCACACTTAGAGTACCCCAAAAGCAAACGCGCAACCTGCAACTCTTCCACAACCCAACCACTAGGCTATCCCTTCTACAACGCTCCTTGTTTTGCAGGCTCCCAGAAACCTACAACAAACTTCCCCTGAATGTAGATATTTTCCTTCCAGAACGTAATTTTTGTATATTACTGACCAAGAACATGTAAATCTATCCCATCTTGTTATTGTTTTTATCTTTTATTATTTTTTGTTTCTACTTTATGTTGTTTCAGTGTAAAATGGCCAAATAAGACTGTATCTGAAACTCTGAGTAAATAAATAAATAAAAAATAAATAAATCACACTCGACCTTCAGTCAATAGGCGCAGCTATCATTCTGCTCGTCTACTCCACGTGGAGTCTCAGTCATATGACTGCGGATACGCTGTTGCCGTACTTTGCAACTTCAAGGTGGAGAACGTGGAAGGTGCTAGCTAGTGCTAATGCGGGAGAGGGACAAGGAGGTGGAGAGTAGATGTGTGGCAACACTGTGCGTTGAATGTGATTGTTGCAGCTGGTGGGGGTGCTCCGTGGACTCCAAAGCCTGCCGGTCGTTAACGAAGCTAGCGGGTCGACTTATATGGCATTTCACGTGTAGAGAGGGGAATAAAGACATTGTTTGAATCCACGTCTAATTGTTGCTACAAGTGATAAACAGTGGACATATTGCTGAGTAATCACTTTTTATTTCAAATGATCCTCGTAGTGCAATTAAGGCAGAACGGCGTATAAGAAGGGAATTATTCCAACTGGAGAAGTGTGAGAACTTCTTTTCGTGCAGCAAGTTGATAATATGCAATTGCTTTACTTTTATGCTTATTCTCTTTCGTTCAATAATTACAAAAGAAATATTTTTCCAAACGAAGTGACTTTCGAAGAACACATTACAAAATGGAGATATCTTTTACATTATAACAGTGCTGTCTTTCTATATTTATGGAAAATGGCAAGTCTTAATCTGATTCGTTTGATTGATCGATTTTTGTTATTTAACGTTGCTTTTCTGCTAATCGTGACGATGAGGATGAGGGATGAAATTGAATGGACACTCACTAAAGACATCAATACCCAGTCCGGGATTCGAACCCGGGATACTAGGTGTCGCAGCGCGATGTGATAACCACTCCTTCGCCACGAAGGCCGGCTATACAAAATCCCAGCTTTAAACTAAAGTCTCAAACGCAAACGCCATTCACATCCTGTCCTGCTCCACCACTTGGCAGCCTTTTAATGAATGAGTCCCGGGTTCAATACTCGGTGGAGGCATATAAACCGCGCTTCCCGATCGTTGGCCTTTCTAGCAGAAACTACGCAGCATTGCCGCCAGGGTGTGAAATCCCTGGGACGGGGGGAATTACCCCCACCAACAATCTTGTCCTGAAATCCCTCCCACAAAACTCTTCCGGGTGGGGGAGAGTTTTTGTTTTAACAACGAACATAAACAATTAGTGTGGGTATCGAATATACTTGACTGGAATAATATCGATAACATATAAAAAGAACGGACAACAAAGAGACTCATATCGTAGGACACTGGCTCCAGCAATCCCCAGAAAACAGAAATTAGACCGACTTCTTATTTCTTCTACATTTCTCATCGCCTTTCGTTAGCAACCACGAAGTATATAAATATATTAGTAAAACACGTAATAGCACTTATATGTGAATTTTATACAAAAAACTATTATTTTCTTATTTTGTCTATTAATTTTTGTCCCTCCTCTCTTACGCAAATCATTGTTCATAGCATCAGTAGTACATCAAAATCTTCAATTTGCAATTACATTTTGAATGAAAGACAGTATATTTTATAATATAATTTGATTATTTAATAATTGAAACATCTACTGCCCTCAACCTCCGCATCAATAACCACCGCTCCTCCACCCACAACCTGGACTTCACTGTCGCCGTCCACACCAACCACAACAACATCCCTTTCAACGACTGCTTCCGGGTAGCGATCATCCATCTCCTACCCCAACCAGCCAACACCTCTGTTCGCAAAAGATCAAGGCAAAATATGGGAGAGGGCCTATATATCGGCCATGAGTGCAACCACTCCACCTGGCCTGAACAAGGCCAACCAGTAATGTCCCTACCTTAACCCACCTCATCCCACCCTTCCAACACACCTCATCCCTCCGTCCCTCCCGACCAATCCCACCCACTCACAGTTTCCGACGAGCCTGGCGACGAAACAGTGTTCTTTTCGTTCTACGCACCAATTCTTCTTCGATGGGGACCTGGCAACTCTGCAGGGCCCCAACTTCCGGTTCCGTGTCTTTCTCCTCACACCGATGATGCTACGAAGTTAGCGAAAATTTTGAATTTTTCTACTCTGCGGGGAGTGTTTCCTTTTACCTTCTTTGATTTTTACTTAGCCCTTTTGGCCCTCCTTGCTTTTATCCATTATATATATATATATATATATATATATAGATAGATAGATATATAGATAGTGTCTGTCTGCTCCTTCCCCCAACCAATCTGCAGCAATTTCGCACCCTGATTGCCGCTGTAGAACTACTCGTTGGGGGAAATCCAGGCCAGGCTGCGATTAGATTCGCGTATTAAGATTAACAACACACTAACCATCACCACGCTTACATAACTAGCTTCTTCAACAAAACAAAAACAAAACACGTGGGAGTTAGACTACAACGTGGCAACAGCGCCTTGCCGTCAGCAGAAGACTTTTTCCTCGTTTCTCATTGGCACAGGAGTTATCGCTCTCGCGGGAAACATTACAGGTTGTAACAAAGGCGGTATAGTGGTTCGCATCCCACTTTAAACTGTAGGTTCAGCCCCTATTAGCCTTACTGTGCATAAAGTGGACTTAAGACACAAACTCAATCAATTCACCACTCGGCTTTTCGATGATAGCAAGCGTGTTTGGATCCGAAAAACGGCTTACTGCATTCTATTAGCAAAATCACTATTGCTCACACGTTTCTGTTTTAGAAAACAAGACACAAATCAAGGGTAGGACATGTTGCAAAATTTTTGTACTATGCCCCTGATTCTCTTTAACCAGCAGCTGGATTAATATTTCATGCTGACGGGTGAACAACTCTTTCCGCAGGCTCGTAATGATATTCAATATATCGTGAACTCAGTGTCCCGATCACGCATTTCACGAACATGCAAACCACGCTTGCTGGAGACGAAACAACCACAGCTTTCGCCAACGGACTGGACCCAAATTGATTTTTTTTTTACAACGTGGACCACAACAATATCTCTTTGCAGTTTTATGGTACCCCCATTCAGCCGAGAATCAAGTTAGAAACTTTTTGGAACCATTTTAAAGAGGTGCGTGAAATTTCGATTCCAGCATCGCATTGACATTAAAGGTAAATCCGTTCTTGCTGGCCTCAAACCCATTTACACATGCAGATTTTCTATTCCGCACCGAAAGAGAGTTCATTTACAGTTCCTGGACCTTTAAGAGCCCTTCCCGAGAGGGCGTTTTCGTGGTTGAAACCCCTCCAGAAGAGAGTAACCGAAATGAAAATGTTATTAAAAGCATGAAGAAAACTATCTTTGTTCACTTCTTTAATATTGCAAATTAAAAAAAACAAAACAACGACTGTCCTGTTATCACTTATAGATGGAGCACCGGCGAGCAAAGATAATTTCCCAATATCAACTTTATTGTATTAGATGATATTATGCAATTCAAGTTCAGTTAGATTCAGATGTGGGTTCCAAATTCCTTTATAACTTTCATATATAATGTTATAATCATAGACGGAGTTCTGGAGGGGCCAGGGGAAGCCTGTCTTAAATTAATACGATTATTGTATCACTAAAAAAAATAATGAAATGCAAAATTCAATAATCGCATTGTTTTGCTTCTTTTCAAAATGACAACCATATACTAATTAATATTTGTTTACTTAAGCGAGGAAATTTAACATTTTCAAATCTAAAAAGCCTAGAACTCAGTGTTTTTAAGTTGTTGTTTTTTAATTTCCGGGGGAAGGTCTCTGGACTCCTTATAAGCTAGGGGATATTCAACAATCCTCAGGTACATCATATGCTTCTCCCAGAGTCTGGCCCTCCCAAAGCATAAGCTCAAACTATGCCCATGCTTATAATTTATTCAAATTGGCGCTGTATACCTAATTGGTATCCTACAAAGTATTTGATTGTTTGCGAGAGAAAAGTTAGCTAGCTCCATGGAAAAACAGAAAACGATTGGTGCTGGGTAAGCTGATGCCAGATATTTCATAGAATCCGTGCGAGGTGATTGGTAGGTCTGTACAGTGAGACTCTCTTTCAAGCATCCAGCGTGATACAGCCAGCGAGTCCGCTAACAGTATAGGTGGGTTTCATGTCTGCAGCAACTGCATGTTTGATTTACATCACGAATGTGTGCCTCCCCGATGGCGCAGTGGTAGCGTCGTCGCCTTGTAATCAAGGGGGCCCGGGTTCGATTCCCGGTGGAGGCACATAGTGGTTCGGATCCCACTTTAAACTGTAGGTCCAGTCCCTTACTGTGCATAAAGTGGACTTAAAACAAGAAATCAATCCAATCCAACATCACGAATGTCTGTGTTAGTACCTCCCGCCTGCCCGCTTCAATTCCGTATGCTTACAAGAACTGGCCACTATCATGGCTGCTCGAAGCCACAAGCAACAGTTTGTGACGTATGTGAAACCCACCTGTACAGCGTGGAAGTAAGGCAAGGTATTGGCGTTGGGCTGAGATGACGTCAACAACTCATTGGCTAACATGACACTTGATTGGGGAATCTGGTTATTGCGACTCGCTTTCAAGCTGCTAATGCCGAATAGCCAGCGAGTCTACCCTCAGCATTGGTAATGAAGAAAAGCATTGGTGTTTAACTGACATGACTTCTATAATTTACTGGGAAGCAAGGTTCAGAACCGTGCGACTTGCTTTCAAACTTGTAATACAGAACGGCTAAAATTGACATAAAACAATTACTGGCCTAATTACAAATACTTCAACGTGAACTTTCCCTCCATCTCTCCGATGCAAACATGAATATATGCAGATATACCTCTACACGTGCAAACAAACTGGGAGACTAAAGATTTACTTATCACGGAAACATCCATAGACAGTCTATAACTTTCTTATAGAAGAATAAGTAGAAATGCGAAACAGATATAAAGATAAACAAGTCTACAAAGAGACGAAGAAAGAATAGAGGAAGAAGCAAACTACAAACCACAAAGCGAATACTCGAATATCATCTACCATGCTTGGCAATCGAGAAGAAACAATCTAATAGAGTGGTGTGATCAAAAACTTCCAAGACAATGTGATAAAGGATGGATCATCAGCATACTGTTTCTTTGGGAAATATACAAACAAGATACAAGGGGGGATGGTACTGTAACAACACAGGACATACAGCAAAGTTGTTGCTTGCTTGGATGGGACAAAAGAAACGTTAGTCACCTATAGTACCCGCCAGAACAGCTACAGGTGACGTCAGCAGTGTTCCTCCATCTGGTAAGTTGTCCAGTTCTATACTCGATTGCCGGCTTCCTAGCTTGCTAGCATTGGGTGATGAAGATGTTGAGTTTTCGATGGTTAAAAGGTCTGGCTTCAGTAAGGCTTTGCCTGGGATTATCCCTAGCAAGCAGTAGGGGTCACTAAAACCTGGAAAAGTACAGTTCAAAACTAGTAATGTGGTATTTTCAAGCAAACCTATCTCACCATTCTTATACTTCTTAACAGTAAACTTTGAATTCCACCCGAAAAGAAGAATGAAAATTTAGTTCAGTATACGTCAGGAATAATTTGAAAATATTTTTTCCAACATCTGCTCTTTAATTTCATGTTGAAGAGATGGCATGCCTAACCATGGACCTTGATTCCACAAGTTATAACGCTAATACCTAACATCTAAGGCCGGCAATAGTTAATATAAAACACTTTAAAAATAACAAGAAATGATTGTATATTGCAAATACTGGTTTTGAAAGACATTAATATAACTTGACTCTCATCAAATTGGTGGAAAATAACAGAATAATAGCTTACCTACAAGGTTATTGAAAAACAATTTGTAAATTATCATTTTTTAATACAATGTATAATAAAATCGTTGTCGAAATCATGTCATACTTGTACACATTCAAGCAACGAAAGAAATACTTTCATTAGATTGGCGCAAAAAGTGTAAGTAACTATTATTTGTACAATATCTAACTATCCTTTCGTAAATAATCTAAAATAACCTATATTTATGTCTGATTATATTAATATTGTTCATTTATTTGGTACATTAAAATCATTCTCGCCTCGGAAAAAATCTCTATATTTTTTGTACATTGTTGATTAAAAGCATAAGCAAGACTAAAATCTTGGTTAAATTCAAAAACAACTAGCAAATGTCTGGTTACTCTAGGTCACAGAGACTACAAAACATGCAAAATTGAATGCTCCATTATATTTTGGCACGTTAATGAAAGTGAACCAGAAACATAAGAGAACAACCTCTGTACAGATTAGAATATTAACTCACGAAATTGTATTGTGTAGAGAAACAAAACGTCGAATGATTCGTTTTTCGGCAATACATATTAAACATATTTTGATGTATTGGGACAATACGTTTGATTTCACAAATTCCATCCTGTTTTGATAAACCTTTCCGCAATTAGTTACATTCAATCTACTTAAAAATAGGACTATATTTATTGTTGATCCTCTGTGAACCTATATCAATAACAGAGTAGAAAAAGGTTTGTAATATGCTGATCAAACAAGAACTGGAGAGTACCAAATGTGTAGAAAGTTGCTGATTGATAAGTGTCGTAGAGTGTAAATTATTGAGGATTGATAAATGGACAAAGTTAATGTATCTACAGTTGTCTTCTCTTCTCTTGATTGTTTATTTACTTTTCATTTATCTATTTTTTAAAAGTTTTTCATTGTATTTGTAAACGAAAATAATGAATGCTGTAATTAATGGTAAAGTGAAAGATGTAAACAAAGTTGTAAATAAAATAAAATAAATAATAAATAAAACATAGAGAATTTAAGCCTCAAATAGATTCAAACATTGCAATGTCAATGCTATAACAGAGGAATTATTATGCTTATTGAGGTCAATAATTCAGTGGAATTATGGCAGAAACCAATTGTAGTCTTTTAGCGATGCGTCTATCGAGTTATAGCACGAGGTAGATAAATATGGAACATTGAAAGTAGAAATGATTCATTCAGTAAATGTAAGTAGTTGGGTATCACTTTAAGGAATGTGAAAGCATAATTCACGCATTAGAAAACAGGCAGATAAGGAAATTAAGAAATATAGAAAGGGGCCTAAAATGGGAAGTAGTTGGACATCAAGGCCAAAGTGCAAGGATAGGAAAATGATCTGGATAAAAAGGAAGGAAGATACCAGCATTCCAAAATAAGGTGGAAGGATAAGATACCAAGGTAAACGTTTTAGAGAACATTATCTATATATTCCTTAAAAAAAGAGTGTTTAAATATTCACCTTTGTTAATATCAGAGGAACATTGTTTATAGTAACCAAAAATAGATGCTGGTGACCAAGTGGTTGTTTAAATGGCCAGCAAACAAATGAGCAATTTTCTGTATGACAAGTGCCTTAATGACGGTGACAGAAGTAACTTATGGCGTAATGAAACTGATCGTAATTAATATGTAACAAATATTTGTGCCTTCTTAATAGTCTGCTACTGGGTCCATATAACATAAAACGGAACTAGGCTCTTTGAAAACTCGAAGCTGCTCGTTGAGTTTCACTGTACTGCAAAAATTCATGTTCCAAATTGGCTATAATAATCAACTATAATGACTGGCCAAAGAAGATAACAACAAAACCTAGACTTTAGGACTGATTTTAAAAATCCGGTTAAACAGAAATTCTATCTCGCAAAGGAAGAGTCAGACAAATGCAAACCACACAATATGGTTAGGGAGGCAGCAGGGTTTAAAGTGGAGCAAAGGTGGAATGATGTCCCCCCCCCCCAGTTAAGAGAATTCTCATAACGCATCCCCAGCGCAAGGATATTTTGAATAGGCACTTAATCTGCGTCTTTCACGACACCTCTCGTCTATGTTTTTAACGCTACATTTTCAAAATGTTAATTGTAGGAAGTCTTTCCAGATATCTCAGGAGGAACAAATGCCCCCACTGGTCCTTCCAGATATCTCAGGAAGGGCAAGTACCCCCACTGCTCCTCCTCTGCGCAAATTTGCATAGTTCTTTCTACACTTTAAAAGGAAAATGAATTAATTAATGAATAAAAATCAAGGACAGAAAATGCATTAAATAAACGAATAAAAATCAAGGGCAGAAAATTTGTATTGATTGGATTAGGTTACTTTATGTCGTTTTTCTTCAACTTTTGGCTAATCGCAACGATGAGGATGAGTGATAATATTGTGAAGGGGTACTCACAAGGAACACACATGCCCAGGCCGGAACCCATCGCGTCGTAGCGCGCTGTGACAACCACAACACTACGGAGGTTGGCAAACAGTGAAGATGCAATAAGAAGCGTAGAATTAGTTCAAGCAAGTGAAAATAATATTTGGGATTGTAGGAAAGCACTCGATTCTTGTAGCTACTTCAATTGAATTGTTTCAAAAGACATCTGCCGCCTGTGCATTCAGCCATGCAGTAACACTGTCCTTGAGCAACTGTGTTTTGGGACAGAAAAGGGATACTGTTGGTGGAGTTCCTGGAACGAGACACATCAATGAACGCTCAAGTGCGAAACCTTGAAAAAATTGAGACGAACTATTCAAAACAGGCGACGTGGCATGTTGAGTTCTGGAATTGTTCTCGTGCATGAACGCTCGCCCGCATACTGCTGCTCAAGACAAGGACCTTCCCCAGTATTTTCAGTTGGAATTGTTTGACCCCGCTCCTTACAGCCCAGATTTGGCCCCTAGCGATTATCACCTCTTTCCACAAATGAAAAACTGGCTAGAGGCACAGCGCTTCAACAATGACCAGGAGCTCAAGGACAGTGTTACTGCATGGCTGAATGCACAGGCGGCAGATGTCTTTGACATGGGCATTGTAAACCTTCTTTGCTGATATGGTAAGTGTCTCAACAGAAACGGTGCTAATGTAGAAAAATAGCTTAGAGTTGTCTCTTTCAGTTGTATATAATTAAAACTCTCACAATTTTCTGGTGTTTCTTTTATACCTACACGGAAGTTACTTTCCGAATGACCCTCGTATATTGCCTGACTTCTACCACCGCCGTATAGTTAGGCAACACACTAACGCGTTGCAGGGAAGAGAGTATTTCAGGATCTAGGTGTCCCATTTTTATTGTAGGTGACTGTACAGAGCATCTTCGTTGTGGTGCAATATATCCACAGTACCTTCACAGAAAAGCGTCTGGCAGGAAAGCATTTTTATGTTGGTCTGGGGGCGGAAACGAATTTTTAATCATACTCTGATTCACAACAGGTTCTATGATCTGTGGAACGGTTTTCGCGATGTTTCGTCTCGCATCATTAACCAGTCACATGATGCGTATGAAGCGTATCTCCCCCGGTTCTGTTCTACGCATGAGCGTGTTGGGAAGCTTTTTACTCAGATAAAGGGACATCGACTCAACCACATATCGGAAATTGCAAGTGAATAAGGATTCCATTTCATTCAATTTCGAAAGGGAGGTCCCAAAGGTTTGAAACCCGAACATAGTGCCAGGCACGTATCTAGAACTGTTTTTTTTTTTTAGGGGGACGGGAGTCCGAACCAAGTGTTTCGAAATAATAATAATAATGTTTAATCAAAAATAATAATTATATTAATTTAATTAAAATAGTATTCATTAGAATGTTCAAATTAATTAATATCATAATACATGAATAAGTAAAAGGATGGTGTATGAATAGTGACATAACAGCATATATTTATTAACTAGCTTACGTGTAGTTAACATCGGCAAAATTTGTACAAAAAAACTGCCCTGGCAACGAAATTAATGTCATATATAGATAAAGAACTGAATATTTATTAAATATATAAAAAATGTTATTTGATCCGTTAATGAAATTTTAAGTTCCTGGTGTATTTTATGATTGTTACGTTATAAGTAGTAATTAATCTTGCATAAATCTCCACTGTCATTTAAAGAAGTATGATTACAATATAATCCTTGTCTTCCAATAAGTTTGGCGGAAATTAATAAACATCGATTAAATAACAAGTATATTTTCATTATATAATATTATTTATTATTTTCATTACTTAATTTTTGTAATTAATAAGTCTTTCGGGGGCCCCAGACCCCCCTGGACCCCCCTAAATACGTCCTTGTATAGTGCGTGTGCATCAAGAGATCTTGAAATAAATGATTTCGAAAGACGTTTTAAGGACATACGAACCATTTGCATGCGCATTGCATATTTTGTTATTTTACGTCACTTTTCTGCCCCTTTGGCTGTTCGTGACGATAAGGATGAGCGAAAGTTAGAAGTACTTGATGCATAGACACTCCCAAAACATGGATGCCCAGTCCGGGACTCGAACACAGGAACTTCAGTCGTGAGATCGAAACTCCACCACTTAAGGCGCCTTGCGACATACGAATCGAAAACAGAAATGGATTTATTCTATATCCAATCTTTGAAAAGTTTGTAGACAGTCTAAGGTTGATAAATTCAAAACTATAACTAATCAGGTGATAAGAACATTGAAGAAATAAAATTTCGGAAATTACACAATAATGAATCTGAACTTTACATTTGTACGAAATATGAAATACGGAAACACATTCTACACTCGGAAGGCAAGAGAGAAGAAGGCAAGAGAGAGAAAGAGGGATAGCAAGGCAAACGATGGAAAACAGGAGTAAGGAAAAGAGATAGCGGAACAGAGAAAGGAAGAAAGATACTGTAACATTCCAAATATAATATATTCAATTTGGGAATATTACTCGTACCTTGTCGTACGTCTATAGAGTTTATTTTGGAGAAAACAAACTCTCCACCGCAAAATACGATAACGCTACGGCATTTCGATGGTGTTGCCATCTGTCGTAGATAAGCTAAACTATACTCTCCTCCCCCCTTCCCCTTTTTTCTTGCACGATACCCGATCGTGAGTAACACAGTTCGCATCCGGTCTTCGAAACAGCCACATACAGTCGACTGACAGCGGAACAGGATCGCCTTGCCTGGTCGCAATTCCTTCGCCCACGTATTGCAATGGTGAGATGGGAATACAACTTTGGAAGCCACGATTTCTAGACTCGTGAAGAGGCGCACGAATGCAGTTACGTGATCCAGACCATGTACTAGTGATTGTGATAAGGACCATCAGAAGGATTGCATTAAGGTATAGTGGACGTTTATAGATTTCGATCCTGTTGCCGACTTGCCCTTTTTGAACTGTACAATTACCCCCCTCTCTTGTGATTGTCGAGCGAGCTGTTTGTTTGGAGTTTGTTCTCCAACACATCACCCCCCCCCCTTTTTGACTCTTGGATATAAATTAACGTGCCGAGTATATTGGTACAGTGCTTCGGATAGTGAACTTTAATAAATTATGCACGCATTTTTGGAACCGATAATATTAACAAGTCAAAGCACGCCCAACACGAAGCGTCAGGCATTTTTACTCCAATATTTCGTATAAAAGTCCAATCCCAAAGAAAGAGTGATTAGCTGACTATTCTCATGCCTTTTGGAGACTGAATAATCGATTGTGACACAAAAGAAAATAAATTTGTTTTCTTTACGCAAGGAATTGCTGTATAGATCCTGTTGAAAGATAGGAAGCGGCGGTTTAAATCGCGTTCGTCAAATGACACTGCTCATTTTTTTGTAATTCTTCCCCTTTTCCCTCTTTAATAAGTCATATCCCCCGAACACCTTAAGCAGTAGCCTCAAAGCCATGCACAATACATATATATAAGTAGTGTACATTTGCATGATTGTACGTAATTGTTAAGGATTCATTGTTATTGAAGAACTCCTCCGTAGATTGTTATCGGCATTGTGTTGCCTTTTGTTAAGTAGTACAGCTACGGGAACGTAGATTTACAATTGGACGTGTTCCCGGTACTTGTTTGTAAAGAATAGTCCCCCTCTTAAAAAGAGAGGTTGAGGGTCATGTAAATAATATTTTAACTTTCACGTTGTTATTAAAAAAGTTAAGATAGTCTAAAACTGTTGAAATAAAAGGAGGTTAAAATTGAAGTCCTTTTTCTTTTTATCTTTGCTTGCTTGCTTCTGTCCTGTTAGAGTTAAATCGAGCACATTGAAAGAATGCAATATATATATAAATATAGGTTTTTGAATAAGAGCAAGGATACTGTCCTTGAATGATTAAAGCCGTGTACATCTTTTGACTGCTCTACCCCCCCCTTTTTTTCTTCTTTTGAAGATTACAGTGAATGATAAATTATGCATGCCGGTTTAATCAATTAGTATTAAGAGGGTTAATTGTGATTAAGTTTTTTTTTGTGTCGTCATTTATTACAGGAAAATTTCTGTTGACAGCATAAATAAGCAAAGTACTAATTGAAACGGAATCTTCGTGATTTTTGACCGTTCCTCGGATTCCTGCGTTTAGCGGAACAGGACGTTGCCTTTCCGTTGGTGATTTGCATGTTTGAAACATACTTTCCCAACGAAAAGGTAGTGTCGGAAGGTGTTTGTGACCCTTGTATGGAGCAGGCGCTAACGAGGGTATATTTACCACGCGCTTCCATTAACTTATACATTAACGTACCGGGTTAGTTAGTTGCCTTAACCAGACAAGCGTCATAAAGTTTTGGTACCAGAGCAGGTTTAGTGATTTACTTTACCTTTTTCAAGTAACTTTGCAGAAAGAAGAAATTTTTACACAACCCCCTCCCAAATTTTTTTTTCCCTACTTAATTATTCTTGTATTTTTTTTTCCTTTTTGACATAATGACTATTGATGTACCATCCCCGTATGAACAATCAACGTTACCCCCCCTTCTCCCTCCATCTTGGATTTCCTTCAAGGTGTCATTCTTCCACAAAATTCCTCGCCTTTACGAGAAACAATTCGTTTCCAGACGGCATTCTTCCTGTTTAAGGGAGTGTCTCCTATCACCGGTGAGGATCTTATCCCTTTATATAATTTTTTGACCATTCTCCATAAAATCATTGCCTTGGATTTGATGGATATTGAATCTCTCCTTCTAATGGCGTTACCATTTACCTTACACCCTCTTCGCGAAAGTTGGATGGAAGGTCTCCGACAGAAGTTGCCGTGGCATTCATTTTTGACACTGATCTGGCTCCGACTTATACCTGCTTCAGACATGCAAACATTTCGATTTTCTATCCTTCACCGTATGCAACAACCAGACGAATCTCTGTATTATTTTCTCCGAGATGTGTACGATGCTACCCAGGTGCTGGCCGTTGAGTGGTCGGAACAACATTTACTTGAGGTTTTGCTAGAAGGGGTGAATTTCCCTGCTCGTTCTTTACTTTTATGTTATCCCCGTCCCCAAAATATCCGTGAGTTTTTTAACTTGGCTCAACAAATGTTTCAACCTGAATTAAAATGGCATACGCACATGTATTCAGAGTCCCATACAAAAACGTGCCCATCTTCTCGTTTTGTAGATGCTTCGGATAGGCCTTGTGAACCCCCCCCCCCTCATGTTCTTCAACATAGGGTCTTGGCAAGTTCGCCGCCCTCAATTTCACATATCATGGAGTCTCCCCAGGAGTACTCACACCCTTCCTCTTGTTTGCCTTTAATACAGTCTGATTGTCCTTCATTCCTTCCCTCGGTGGTACCACAAGAAGTTGTTACGGATTCTCCGTTACCAACGAGTTTAAATACCTCGTTACATGATCCTGTTCCCTCTCCTCAGCCATCCTTACGGAGTTCTGTCGGTGAGGATGCTCCTCCGCTTCAATTGCATACAGAACACCCTTTTTCCACCGACAATCGTTTGTTCCCAACGATTAAGGTTCTGTTAGGAGATCAACCGACAGTTGCACTTCTCGATACCGCTTCATCGGTGTCGCTTGTTTCTTCTGCGTTGTTGGGACAGATTAGAAGTGGTTATTCTATTGATCGAAACGCAATGATGGATTTAAAGGACGTAACAAATCGGGTTTTTTCTTTGCACGCTCGAACTGAACTTACACTCCGTTTGGATCATTTATCCTGGAAATGGTGTTTTTGGATAGTGGATTCGTTACCGTATCCGTTGATTTTGGGAATGGATTTTTTTTCTCATGCGAAGGCGACCATTTCTTTGGAATCTTGGATTATTTCCTTCCCTTATTTTCAACAGGGTCTGTCATTGGATAAAAATCCCCATCATGTGTCATTTCCCTTTTCCACAGAAAGTCCTCCTGTTTCTGGTCGAGAACCTCCGCACCTCCCTTCTTCTTCCTCTCAATTACCTCTTGATTTGCAAACTTTATTAAATAATTTCGCTGACGTCGTTACGGATAAGGTGGGTGAATGTACATTACCTCCGGTGTCCATTCCTTTAGTATCCGATATTCCCTTTCGGGCTAAGCCTTTCCAATTGAACCCTGTTCAAACGGATATTATGCGCACACAAATTAAGGAGTTACAGTCCCAAGGTATCGTGGAGGTTTGTCGGGCACCTTACGCCAGCCCGGCCTTTTTGGTGCCGAAGAAAAATGGTGGTCATCGTTTGGTTTGTTCATTCCAATCCTTAAATCGATTAATTGCATATGATCAATTTCCACAGCCTCGTATCGACCTATTATTTCAACATTTGCAAAATGCCGCAGTGTTTTCCTGCCTTGATTTATGCCAGTCCTTCCATCAGATTAGGTTGGACGAAAGGAGCAAGGACTTAACGGCATTTGTGACGTCCTTTGGTCAATTTCGATATACGCGCGTTCCCTTTGGCATCAATTTGGGTACGCAAATGTTGTCCCGCGTACTGGATGAAGTTCTGGGCAAGTTTAAATATAAATTTCTTCTTACGTATGCGGACGATTTGTTGGTGTTTTCGCCCGATGAGCAGTCCCATCTTTTGCATTTGAATGAGATACTCCTGGCTCTTCGGGAAGCTGGTCTTACGGTTAATCCGGTTAAATCAACCTGGATGGCCAAGGAAATTAAGTACTTGGGATATATTATCCGCCATAAACAAATGGTCATGGACCCCGAGCGTATTTCCGCCATTCAAGATATACCGCCCCCTAAAGCCCAGCGAGGAGTGGCGCAGGTCATGGGTCTTCTTTCATATTATTCCCGTTTTCTTCCCCGGTTCGCTGAACGGACTAGCTTCCTTACTGATAAGCGCAAAAAAGAATTTATCTTTTGTTTGGTCCAAAGAGGATCAGGTCCGTTTTGATGACCTAAAAGCTGCCTTTTTGAAACATACTGTATTGGCCTTACCTGATTTTTCCCAAGAATTTGTTCTTCAGACGGACGCTTCGAGTTTAGCCTTGGGGGCTACTCTGAACCAGCGTGATTCGGAAGGTTTTTTACGACCAATTGCATTTGCTTCCCGCAAACGTACTCTTCAGGAACGTCGGCAATCAATTTATGAAGCAGAATGCGCGGCTATTGTCTTTGGATTTAAGAAATTTGAGACGTATTTAACCTCCAAACATTTTACACTCCAAACAGATAACCAGGCGTTGTCGTGGCTGTTGAAACACCCCGAACAATTCGGTAAATTTGGACGTTGGTTATTGTACTTATCTCGTTTTTCTTACAATGTGGAACATATTCCCTCGTCCAAGAATCCTGTTGCTGATTGTTTATCACGGATGCATTCTCCGGAAGATTTTGTCATAGCTCCCTCTTCAGTTACTAGTTTGGCATGCGCCGCACCTAAGCTTAGTATTATCCCCTTTACCAAGGCCGATATTATTGCCCTTCAGGAGCAGGACTCTACCTTACGTCCCATTATGGAACAACTCCGGGATAATAAAACAGTCCCTAATTTTGGTCTTTTCCAGGATCTATTGGTTCGTTCTTCATCACGTTCTACTACTTCTCAGGTTGTTATACCTTCATTATTGCGTAACGTTATTTGTCGTTATTACCATGATACTCCGGTGGGTGGTTCTCACCTCGGAGCTAACAAAACAACAAAGAAGATTTCTGCGCTTTTCTGGTGGCCTAATTATCTTGCTGACATTCGACAGTATGTGCGCTCATGTGATGTTTGTCAAAAGGCCAAATTGGCTATTCGTAGGCCACAGGGTTTACTTTCTTCTGAAGTGATACGCCACCCTTGGCGGCGTCTTTATATTGATTTAGTGGGTCCCTTGGTTCGTTCCACTCGTGGACATACATATATTTTGGTGGTTGTGGACGCTTTTTCCAAATGGGTCTCCCTTTATCCCCTTCGTTCTGCGACTTCGTACGCCATTGTTGATAAATTGAAATCCCTTTTTCTTTCCTTTGGAGCTCCATGCGAATTAGTATCCGATAATGCTTCCTATTTTCGTTCACAAGTGTTTAATAATCTCCTATTCGAATCTAATGTTCGCCATATATATACCAGTCCCTATTATCCAAATCCTTCCTTGGCAGAGCGATTTATTCGTAACCTTAAGTCATCCTTAATTTGTTTCCACTCCAAAGATAACTCCAAATGGGATCTCCACTTAAGTAGTATTGCTTTTGCTTTTAATACTGCTATGCATGATGCCACTCATGCTACGCCGGCGAAATTGATATTTGGCCGGGATATTGACGGTCCTCTGAATTTTTTTTGGGACTTACAATCTGAGGAGGAACTGGCGGCCCCCCCATCTCCAGATCGGGCACAAGCTTGGGGTGAGGCTTACCAACACTTGCTGCGTTCCTGGCATTCACGCCGACGTAAATATGATCATCCCCGTGTTCCGGTTTCTTATAAACCTGGGGACATGGTTCTATACCGTGTTTTTCCCTTAAGCAACGCCTTTAATAAAACTTCATCTAAACTTCAGGAACGATGGTCGGGTCCCGTACAAGTATTCAAAATGTTAACACCGGTGACGGCCTTATTGGTGGATCCCGATACTCAACAGTTGATCCGTAAGGCACATGTGACTCATCTCAAACCGTATATTATACGGAACCTTGACTCTCCTGTGTCACCTGTGGTCTTGGCACATACACAGGTGGGTCAGACACTACATAATTCTGCTGCCCCCTAGACCTACTTATGTATCAATCTTTTTGGTTTTTTTTTCCAATTATTTAAATTGCCAACATAAGAAGTGTCTTAGATGTAAGGGTATTATGGTAATTTTTATATGCATTATTGTTATTAAGTGTATTATCCATTTAAATGTGTCTATTTTTCAATACAATGTTTATGGAGTGATATTATGTAAAATTCTTATTGTCTATAGTTTGGGTATTTTGGTTAATCACAAATATTTGTAATGCATGCGCTCTGTAATGATGCTACTTCCTTCTCTTCCTTTTGTAGGTTGTAGTCTTAACTTTCCTGTTTCTCTTTCTAACTTCTACCTTTATTATTCTTGATTTGATTCCTTTCCTTTTTTTTTTTCATATTTTCGCGAGACTACGACTATACTACAATTACGCCATGGGAGACTTCTGTTGCATCCTTGCTAGTGTGAACATCTTGCGACGAGTGTGTACTACGCCTCGGAACATTTCGCAGTGTTGCGCATCGCTTTAATTAATGTGTCGGCCTTTGCCTGGTAGTGATTCTGTGTTCTGGCGTCGCCCAGTTTGGAAACATTTTTTGCTATCTGTTTTGCTATTTGATCTAAATGTGATGAAATTGGTAATTTTTGCCTGTGTATGATCTCTTTGCAATATTGGATCCGGGATGGCCAATATGGAGTTCCAGGTTAATTTATGTGTCTTGTGGACTTTGATATATCATCTTTGTTGATATTTATGTAGGCATTTTCAACCGGTATGTTATTATACCTTGATGGATTTCTTTTTGCCACTATTAATATTATTCTAACTATTCTGGGTGTTATACTCTGAGCTTGATATTTATATTATGTTTTGGTTCAATTTATCATATGTAAATGCTTAGGAATTTTTTTCCCTGCAGGTTCCTTTTGGGGGATTGTACATTGTTGGTGTGCGTTTCTATTTTAATTGTATTTCTCTGCTCATATATGTATTCTTGCGTTAAAGCTGAGAAAATGGTCATTTTATAAACTATATATATTAGGGTGGTTGTTTTATGCATATTTTCATAATTTAAGTGCAACTCTTGGCTTGTAAGACTTTGAAGCTACTTGGTCGTTTAGGCCATTGTTTCCTTGTTACTTTATTTTGCGGGCAATTTTTCTTTCTTTTTCCCAGGGCCCGGGAGTTTGTAACATTCCAAATATAATATATTCAATTTGGGAATATTACTCGTACCTTGTCGTACGTCTATAGAGTTTATTTTGGAGAAAACAAACTCTCCACCGCAAAATACGATAACGCTACGGCATTTCGATGGTGTTGCCATCTGTCGTAGATAAGCTAAACTATACTCTCCTCCCCCCTTCCCCTTTTTTCTTGCACGATACCCGATCGTGAGTAACACAGTTCGCATCCGGTCTTCGAAACAGCCACATACAGTCGACTGACAGCGGAACAGGATCGCCTTGCCTGGTCGCAATTCCTTCGCCCACGTATTGCAATGGTGAGATGGGAATACAACTTTGGAAGCCACGATTTCTAGACTCGTGAAGAGGCGCACGAATGCAGTTACGTGATCCAGACCATGTACTAGTGATTGTGATAAGGACCATCAGAAGGATTGCATTAAGGTATAGTGGACGTTTATAGATTTCGATCCTGTTGCCGACTTGCCCTTTTTGAACTGTACAATTACCCCCCTCTCTTGTGATTGTCGAGCGAGCTGTTTGTTTGGAGTTTGTTCTCCAACACATCACCCCCCCCCTTTTTGACTCTTGGATATAAATTAACGTGCCGAGTATATTGGTACAGTGCTTCGGATAGTGAACTTTAATAAATTATGCACGCATTTTTGGAACCGATAATATTAACAAGTCAAAGCACGCCCAACACGAAGCGTCAGGCATTTTTACTCCAATATTTCGTATAAAAGTCCAATCCCAAAGAAAGAGTGATTAGCTGACTATTCTCATGCCTTTTGGAGACTGAATAATCGATTGTGACACAAAAGAAAATAAATTTGTTTTCTTTACGCAAGGAATTGCTGTATAGATCCTGTTGAAAGATAGGAAGCGGCGGTTTAAATCGCGTTCGTCAAATGACACTGCTCATTTTTTTGTAATTCTTCCCCTTTTCCCTCTTTAATAAGTCATATCCCCCGAACACCTTAAGCAGTAGCCTCAAAGCCATGCACAATACATATATATAAGTAGTGTACATTTGCATGATTGTACGTAATTGTTAAGGATTCATTGTTATTGAAGAACTCCTCCGTAGATTGTTATCGGCATTGTGTTGCCTTTTGTTAAGTAGTACAGCTACGGGAACGTAGATTTACAATTGGACGTGTTCCCGGTACTTGTTTGTAAAGAATAGTCCCCCTCTTAAAAAGAGAGGTTGAGGGTCATGTAAATAATATTTTAACTTTCACGTTGTTATTAAAAAAGTTAAGATAGTCTAAAACTGTTGAAATAAAAGGAGGTTAAAATTGAAGTCCTTTTTCTTTTTATCTTTGCTTGCTTGCTTCTGTCCTGTTAGAGTTAAATCGAGCACATTGAAAGAATGCAATATATATATAAATATAGGTTTTTGAATAAGAGCAAGGATACTGTCCTTGAATGATTAAAGCCGTGTACATCTTTTGACTGCTCTACCCCCCCCTTTTTTCTTCTTTTGAAGATTACAGTGAATGATAAATTATGCATGCCGGTTTAATCAATTAGTATTAAGAGGGTTAATTGTGATTAAGTTTTTTTTTGTGTCGTCATTTATTACAGGAAAATTTCTGTTGACAGCATAAATAAGCAAAGTACTAATTGGAACGGAATCTTCGTGATTTTTGACCGTTCCTCGGATTCCTGCGTTTAGCGGAACAGGACGTTGCCTTTCCGTTGGTGATTTGCATGTTTGAAACATACTTTCCCAACGAAAAGGTAGTGTCGGAAGGTGTTTGTGACCCTTGTATGGAGCAGGCGCTAACGAGGGTATATTTACCACGCGCTTCCATTAACTTATACATTAACGTACCGGGTTAAGTAGTGGGACTTGTACTCTTACTGGCTCACGAAAGTATGAACCCCCCTCCAGCAGATTTGCTTACACTTAAAACAAGCTCAACATGCCCATATGAGCTTTTTGCTCAAGTGTGGAACCCTGTCTAATCCAAGATTTTTGTAAAAAAGCCCTCATGGACTCCATCAGAAAGTATGACCCCCCTCAGATTGAAGTGCCTATACTTACAAAAGGCACTTCTGTGAGATTGTTGTCCATAATTCTGTCAAAAATATGCCCCTCTTGATATTTTTTTTGGCCACACTTAAAACTAGGCCACGACACACCCACCCACACCCACCCACACCCACCCACACATACACACACATACACACACACACACACACACACTCACATACACACACACACACACACACACACACACACATATTGACCTTGACCTTGACCCTGACCTTGACCTTGACCTTGACCTTGACCTTGACCTTGACCCCGACCTTGACCTTGACCTTGACCTTGACCCTGACCCTGACCTTGACCTTGACCTTGACCTTGACCTTGACATTGACCACACCCACCCACATACACACCCACACCCACCCACACACACATATTTACTTCCGGTCCACTTCCGGTCCACTTCCGGTCCACTTCCGGTTTGCCTACTTCCGGTCCACTTCCGGTTTGCTTACTTCCGGTCCACTTGTGGCCAAGTTGTGGCCTATTTCTGCTTTTTTTATCCAGCATAGAGTTTTGATTTGAATCCCAAGAAATTGTATATAAATACCAATGCCAAAAATATCAACACACATACACACATACACATACACACACACATACATACACATATACATACACATACACATACACATACACACATACACACACACACACAAAGCACAGTGTTGAACCCAGCTGATATTTTTTATTCAGTATAGAGTTTTGAATTGAACCCCAAGAAATTGTATATAAATACCAAAGCCAAAAATATTAAGTGTATACACACATACACAAACATACACAGTACAGTGTTGAACCCAACTGATATTTTTTATCCAGCATAAAGTTTTGAATTGAACCCCAAGAAATTGTATATAAATACCAAAGCCAAAAATATTAAGTGTATACACACATACACACATACACACACATACACAGTACAGTGTTGAACCCAACTGATATTTTTTATCCAGCATAAAGTTTTGAATTGAACCCCAAGAAATTGTATATAAATACCAAAGCCAAAAATATTAAGTGTATACACACATACACACATACACACACATACACAGTACAGTGTTGAACCCAACTGATATTTTTTATCCAGCATAAAGTTTTGAATTGAACCCCAAGAAATTGTATATAAATACCAAAGCCAAAAATATTAAGTGTATACACACATACACACATACACACACATACACAGTACAGTGTTGAACCCAACTGATATTTTTTATCCAGCATAAAGTTTTGAATTGAACCCCAAGAAATTGTATATAATAAACAACAACAAAAATGCCGAATCAAAAATATTGTAATCAATGCAATAAGAATATATCCAGCCCCAATTGGGCCAAGCACCAAAAGATTTGTGACCCAGACAAATACAGAACCCCCACAAAAATATGTCCCAAATGCCATAGAAAATACAGCATGCAATACTTCACATATACACATAAAGATACTTGTTCCGCACAGTCATCAACATTGCCCCTACAACCATCCACATCTGGTCTGAAAAGGAAGCATGAAGTACCTCTTAATGCCAGAGTAGCAAAACAGCCATGCTTTGCACCTATCCATAGCAGTTTTAATGCCCAACTTAGGGATTATCGGTTTGTATCAGAGCCAAGATGTGGTATTGAGAATTTCTTGAACAGTATAAATCCTGATGTACAGGCAATTCTAAATACACAAAATGGCTCTTATAAGCTCTCCCTCAAATTGTATACTCAATATAAGAAACCAAATGGCACAAAATTTACACAGCCCCACATGACAGAAACTGTACCGGTATATTCAAATGCAAATTCAGACACAATAATAAGCAGTTTAATAGAACAATTAAATATTAAACACTCTGAATTTGCAGCAAAAGAGTCTGGATGGAGCCTATGTGGCTCTCCACACAGGTTATATGTTAATATTTCTGAATTCAGCCCATTACAAGGATCTACATATCTGCCATTACCTGCCAATATTAAAAACAAACACGCCGTGGTTAATATTGAAAATAATGATGAGAAATGCTTTTTGTGGTGTATTTTAGCTGCTTTGTATCCAGTTTCAAGAAATTATCAGAGAATAAGTTATTACAAACAACATGAACATGATTTTGATGAAGCAATGGAGGGTTTGGAATATCCAATGTCTCTTCAGAATATTGATAAATTTGAAAAAAAGGCCCGAGATATCAATGGTGAACAATTATCTATTAATGTATATATTTGTTCTACTGGCAATTGCTTGATAGAACCTCTCAGAATCAGTACAATTGATGATGATTTTGCTGTTCCGATTGATTTGCTCTTAATTGAAGAGGATGGCAAATATCATTACACTCTGATACATAATCTTCTAGCTTTAGTGAGAACACAACTAGACAAATCCAATACAATATTCAGAATATGCAGAAGATGTTTAAGGGTATTTGATGGTAGAAAAACAGTGAATGGGGTTTGTAAAGTGAGTACAGAAATTGCCAAAAACAAGTTAATTGAGCATCTGAAATATTGTGGGAAGCATAAACCTGTTCATATGGTGATGCCTAATCCAAGTGAAAATTGCAAATTCAAAAAGTTTGAAGCCTTGTTGGAACACCCAGCATATATTGTCTGTGATTTTGAATCAATCCTCAAATCTCTTGCATTCTGCAATCCGGATCCTGAAGAATCATCTATTACACCATACCAGCTACATGAACCTTCCAGTTTTTGTTATGTGGTTGTACAGGATGGTGTTGTTACCAAAGAAAATTCATACATGGGGCCAGATGCCATCAAAATATTTGCACATAGAATAGAAAATGAGTGCCGTGACATAGCATCTAACATCTTATTAAAATCAAAACCCATGCTGCCTTTAACAGAGAAACAGATTGAGGATTTCAACAATGCAGAAAAATGCCCACTATGTGATTGTGAATTTTCAGATATAAATATCAAGGTGAAACACCATTCTCATACAGATGGTCGATATAAACAGGCCCTGTGTAATAGCTGTAATATTCAGATCAAGAGACCAAGATTTGTCCCCATATTTTGCCATGGAGCATCCAATTATGATTTCCATCATCTGATCAGGTACGAGGGGTTTGAGAAGCAGAATTTAAATATTTTAGCTGAAAATGATGAAAAATATATATCTATTAGCAAAACAATTAAAGTTAATAATGTTCCTATTCACATGAGATTTCTTGATTCTTACAGATTTTTATCTGCTAGCCTGGCTATACTGGCCACTCAATTACCTGATGATCGATTCAAAATCACACGTGCATTGTTTCCAAATCTGGATCTGAAATTAATTAGGCGGAAGGGGGTATATCCATATGATTATGTTACAGATTTTTCTAAATTTGATGAGTGTTCTCTGCCACCACAAGAAGAGTTTTACAGCAAAATCAGAGGATCTGGAATCACTGATGATGATTATCACCATGCCCAATTGATGTGGAACAATTTAAAATGCAAGAGATTTCGTGATTATCACATGGCATATTTGAAACTTGATGTGACCATCTTAGCTGATATACTTCAAGCATTCAGAAAATCATCAATGCAAAATTATGGACTGGACCCAGTGTATTTTTACAGTGCCCCGGGCCTAGCATGGTCTGCAATGTTTTTAAACACCAAAATGCAATTGGATTTGATCCAAGATCAAGATATGTATCTGTTTATGGAGGAAAATATAAAAGGAGGCATGGTGCAATGTTCTCAGAGATATGCCAGAGCAAATAACAAGCATATGCCTGATTATAATCCAGCACTGCCATCAAATTATATATTGTATGTGGATGCCAACAGCCTCTATGGTCATGCCATGATGCAAAAATTGCCATATGCAGGGCTTGAATGGGTCGAAGATTTTAATATTGAGGATCTTCAGAACTATGATGACAGAGAACATGGCCTCTTCTTAGAGGTTGATCTGACAATTCCTGATTATTTACACAACAAATTTTCTGATCTGCCCCCAATTCCCGAGGTTCAGTGCTCACCTGGCTCTAAACAGAAGAAGCTCATGATGACACTGGAGTCAAAACAGGGTTATGTCATATATTACAAGAACCTCCAGTTCCTGATGCGTCATGGTGTTCAAGTGACCAAAATTGGAAAAGTTTTGAGGTTCAGGCACTCAGAATGGTTGAAACCATACATTAATACAAACACGGAGCTTCGAACATCTGCAAAGAGCGAATTTGATAAATCTTTGTTTAAATTGATGGTTAATTCTGTATATGGCAAAACTATTGAAAATGTCAGAAAACATACCGATGTTAAAATAATTACTGACCCCAGCCTGAGCAAAAAATTGGTTGCAAAGCCCAACTTCAATTACAGAAGAATTTATGATGAAGATATGGCACTTTTCAACATGAAGAAAACAAAAATTAAGTTTGATAAACCTATTTATGTAGGGGCTGCGATATTGGAATTGTCCAAATTACATATGTTAACATTGTATTATGATGTGCTGAAACCTTTTTATGGTGATAATGTAAAATTGATGTACATGGACACGGATAGTTTTATTCTTGATATTAAAACAGAAGATGTTTATCAAGATATGTCACAGCCTGAATTGTTTCAATATTTTGATACTAGTGAACATAAAGAGATTCAACACCACCACAACAAAAAGGTGCCCGGCAAGTTAAAAGATGAGACACTTGGTGATGTTATTGTGGAATTTGCTGGGTTAAGTGCCAAGATGTACAGTTTTAAAACATGTAGTGCTGTTGTCAAAAAGGCTAAGGGCATTGGCAGAGTTACAGTGGAAAAAGAGCTCCAATTTGAAGATTATAAAAATTGCATCAAATCCCAGAGCTTAATCAAAACATCAGAATCCAGAATCCAGAGTGTGGATCACTTATTGACTAGCAATATTGTAAGAAAAGTGGCTCTGGACCCACATGATGATAAGAGATGCATTTTATCATGTGGAATACATACTCTACCATGGGGGCATTGTGATTTGAAAAATGGGAATCAATGCCCAATTCCAGAGCATGATTTGAAATAAATAAACATGCCTATGAACTTATTTGGGTTTAAAAAACAAGGTATTATGGACCTGCCAACACCACAACCCTCTCCTGATATGCTGTCTAAACTGAGTGGCTTGTTAATTATTCACCTGAACAGCATACTTACAGATATTGACGATGAAACAGGCAAAATATTGTACATATTTAACAATAATTTAAATCATTACCAATTACCTGTAGGTGGGCAATTGCAATTTATTACAACCCCTGAGGGTGATGTTAAAATTTCAGTAGGGAGAAATATTTACAGAATTAAGCACTCAAACATGGTTTCTGGCACTGTTTATACTGTTTCTGCTGGTGACTGCTTATATATTGAGGTCCCTGGATCCTATGATAAGCTTATACCCTTTTTTATAGAATTAAGAATCAGATACTCTATAATAAATAACTACTAAACAAAATGCCTAATGATATTTTTGGCCATACAAGACATGAAGATCACAGTGATGAGATTTTGATGCTTGATGTCAGAGTCAAGAAATTAAGAAGTGATTTACAAGCTTTACAAACCACTCTCAATGCCAGTCTTCAATTAGAAATTACAAATTTACAATCACAATGCATGGACCCTCTTCTTAAAATTGATTCTGAACTCAAGTTGCTGCTTCAGAAATATACTGATCTGGCTACATTGGATAATTTTCAAAGTTTAGAAGAAGCTGTAGCAGCTCTTCAAGCCAAATTTAAGACCCAGGCTAACAACTCTGAGCAATTGAAACAGCAATTGGAAGAGCAGATAAATAATGTCCAGACACAACTCCAAACAATTGTCAAAAGCATAAAATCACAAGAAGATTTTGATCTAGTGATTTCCACTCTAAAGGAACAGATTCAGTCACTCCAAATACCTAATCTGGACCCTCTGAACAATGCCATAGCCGAGGTTAAAGAAAAAATTGAGACACTTGAAAATTTTATGAACAACTTGCCATCTTCTGATGCTTTAAATGCAATAACTCGGAGTGTTGCCAACATTAAGCTGCAACTTGAAACATATGAAGATTTTGGAAAAATTCAAAGTTCCATAACCCATCTTGAAGGTACAATAGCAGCAGTGCAAAGTGATTTGGCAAATGTACTAGAATCCAGATTGCCTGGGATTGTAGATACCCTTGTCAGTGTCCAGCAACAGATCACAAAGCTTGAAAACCTCAACACTGAATCTGAACTGTCTCATTTTCATCACTTGATAGATGATATCCAAACAAAGCTTGAAATTTTACAACAATCCACACCCTCTCAGGCAGATATAGCCCTGCTCCAAAATGCAATGCAAAATGTGGCCGATGCTTCTGAATTACACAATGTAAAATTGGCACTTGAATTTTTGCAAAATACAGTATCAAATCTTCCTACATCACAGGAACTTAAAAATATAAAGAGGGCAGTGAATAGGATATTGAAATCAGAAGATATCAAGAATATCCAGGCAGAGATCAAACAACTCACTCAGACAGTGGCCACTCTACCAACAAATCAACATATTAATGAACTGCATGCCCTGTTTGAGGATATCAGAAGGCAGGTCCATGATCTTACAGCTCAAAATTCAAAATTGGCAGTTGTTGAAAATTTGCAGCAAATTGTAGCTAATATTAAGCAACAGCTAGGGACCATGGAATCCAATCAAGCAAATGCTTTGTCTGTTTTTGCTACCCAGCTTCAAGAAATTGTGCAACAATACAAAAAACTTGCTGTTGACATAAGAATCAAGCCGGGGCACGATGAGATTGTTAGGACTATCAATGAGCACCTTGAATCTGTAACAAGTAGATTGCTCACAGCAGAAAAAGAAATAACCGGCATAATTGAAAATCCTAAACATACAGTAATTCTTGAATTGTACAGCATCCCCAACAAAGAATATGATTCTCCATTTACACCAGGTGGCAAAATATATATGTTGTCCCCTGCACAATTTTATTATCAGTTTTTTGTTGGGGGCACATTGAGACCAATCAAGATCAAATATTGGCTTCAGCCACAGGCACACCACTACCCCACCTTATCAATAACAAATGCTAACAACAAAGTGAAAATCACCAGTGTAGAATTGGAGGATTTTACAGATCCCAATACATTGGAAACAGCCTATACTGAAGATGATGGCACTTTGGAATTTAAAATACAGATAGGGGACAAATTATATTTAGAAAATCCTGCAGTATCAGCTGCTGAACACCCTATAGTTGCAATATTCTTGTTTACATATTATGTCTAGAAAAATTATTGTTGATGAATTACACAGACAGGCCCGACATAATTTTAAGAGACTGCCAGTAGTTACAAAGGGCATAGATGATTTATGGCAAAGCGACTTGATTGAAATGGCAAGTGGGCAGTTGAAAAACTTAGACAAAATCAACAAGAGCTACAAGTATCTACTCACTGTCATAGATACATTTTCGAAATTTGCCTGGGCTTTGCCACTCAAATCCAAGACTGGAACATGTGTTACAGAAGCCATCAAAACAATCATCAATCAGAGTGGAAGATCACCGCGCTATTTGCAAACAGATAATGGCAAAGAATTTTATAATTCAGTGTTTCAACAATTTATTAAAAGCCAGGCAATAAAACATTATTCGAGTTACAGTGATCTCAAAGCCTCAATTGTAGAGAGATTCAACAGAACCTTAAAAAATCTTATGTATAAACAATTCACACTGCAGGGTAATTATAAATGGATTAATATTCTTCCAGAACTTCTACATAAATATAACAACTCGGTCCATTCCACAATCAACATGAAACCTTCTGAAGTAATAAGCTCATCTGATGAGCAAAAATTGATCAGCACTGTATATTATCCTAGAAACCAGCCAACAACAAGAAAGGCCAGATACAAGATTGGGGATCAAGTAAGAATAAGCAAATATAAGCACTTATTCAAGAGAGGCTTTACAAGAAACTGGAGCACTGAATTATTTACAGTGGTTCAGGTTAAACCCGGGACCCTTAACACATATATAATAAAGGATCACCGAGGAGAAATTCTCAAAGGCAGGTTCTATGAACAAGAGCTCAGCAAAACTAAACAGCCTGACACATATCTCATAGAAAAAATCATCCGCAGAAAAGGCAACAAGTTACTTGTCAAATGGCTGGGTCATCCGGAAAACAGCTGGATCGATGCAAACAAAGTGATAATATGAACACCTGGGATGTTATAAAAAGGCTGCCAGAACCTGAACAACAGAATAAGAGAAATGGGAACTTGTTACCTGATAATATTAGGTGTCTTATTGTTGGGCCATCTGCTTGTGGTAAAACTACACTATTAGTTGATAATTTTTTATTGGCACCCAACTGGTTAGACTGGAAAAACAGGCACTTGTATATCTTCTCTAAGAGCTTGGAACAATTAAAATATCAGCAGCTGATGAAGCTATATGATGGATTGGATATTGCCACTTTTGAACCAGATGTTAAGCCACTTGATGAATGTCTCGATAATTCTGTTGTTGTGTTTGATGACATTATATTGGATAATCAAAACAAGGTTAGAAATTTCTTTACACAGGGCCGGCACAAAAACATTGATTGCTTCTACCTGGCACAAACTTTTTCAAAAATACCCAAGCAACTGATCCGAGATAATAGCAATTTTATATGTGTGTTTCATCAAGACCATACCAACCTCAAACACATACATGATGAATATGTAGGTGGGGACCTGAGCTACAATGATTTTTCCAAGTTTTGCAGCAAGTGCTGGAGCCAGGACAGTTATGGGTTTGTTACAATTGATATGACAAGAACACCCAATAGTGGCAAATACAGAAATAAAATTAACAATTTTCTAGACGTTGAAACATTTTCTAGACGTTGAGACGTATATAAATAACCATGAAAAGGCCAATCATTGATGATCTTAAGTTAAGAGATTATCTTGTAAAAAGATTTAAGGGATGGAAATCAGAGAACCGTGGAATTTATGAAAAACACAAACAAACAGAACAGCCTGTAATTGATGCTATTAATAATTTAGGTAAGAATATCAAAACTGTTACAGATCAAAATCAAAATTTGCTCACAGAGCTTGTACCTGTAGCTGCTAGGAACATATTAGATTATCCATTCACCCCACTTTCTAGTATTCATACACCTAGTCCTCTTGCTCCTAGAAGAATTGAGGCTAGTCAGGATCCTATTGAATTGGGTCTTCTTGCTCAAAAATATTTAACAACACCTAAAGACAATAAAGATGAGGTGTTTGGCTTATATGCTGACACAGAGCTTGATGGCAGCATCATACATAGAATTGGCAATTTCAGAGTAACATTTATGGGAGATGATATAATTGTATATTCAGAATCTCGACTTGGAGAAAAAGGTGCTTTTGTTAAATACACCGGCACGCCTGGATTGTGGGAACTCATGACTAGGAAGAGACCTGGCAGCTATACAGATCAAGATTATGAGGATTACAAAGAAATATTAATAAAATCAGATGCTCTATACCAGAACAATGATCCCACACAAAAAAGAGTCAAGTCGAGCAGTGGGGCAAAATACAACAATTTAATCAAGCCCATATGGTCACAAATCAAGACTGGCAGTGGAATCAAACAATACAACACCCTGCCCAAAGAATTTGTGTGGGTTGATGATGTCAGGAAACTTGTAGATAGGTTATTGGTGATAGCTGGGGAGGAAAATGCTGGGAACAACAATTTTTACAATGAAAAGGTTGGAATTATGGACATGATAAGCACAAAATTGTCTAATTTTATAGTGAATGATCCTAAGGGGATTGGATATCTCATAAAAATTATTAATACTCTACCCCCCAAATTCTGGAATATTTCTGAGGGTCGGGGGTTGGTTAATGACATTATAAACAAGCTGCCATTTGAACTACATATTCCAGGCTATCAGTATTGTGGTCCAGGCACAAAACTGGACCATAGATTAAACAGAGGGGATCCTGGTGTTAATCCATTAGATGCTGCTTGTAGAGACCATGATATTGCATACAACACACATTCTGATCTTGACAAAAGACATGTTGCAGACAAGAAATTAGAAGAGGCTGCATTTGGCAGATTTGTAAGCAAAGATGCTTCTTTGAGTGAAAAAATAGCAGCATTGGGAACCACCATAGCTATGAGCACCAAACAAAAACTGGGGTGGGGGTTGTGAATATGTATATAATAAACCTACAATGAAGGCCAAGGGTGTTATGTATCAAATACCTTATGCAGGTCTCAAATCTCTTAAAACTATTGACAGTCTCTTAACCAAAAAGCAGCGCAAGAAAAGAAATTCTTGTATTGCCAAGGGGCATGGTATGAAATTGTTGCTTAGTACCCCCCAATTAAAAAAATTACAGCAATCAAGAAAAAAATCACATGTGGGGGGATTTATATTTACCATCCCTGCCATCTTAGCTGCTCTCGGGGCTGTTGGGAGCTTGGCTGGGGGTTCAGCTGCAATAGCAAAAACAGTAATAGATGCCAAGAAAAATAGGGCAGAATTAGATGAGCAGAAGCGCCATAACCTGGCAATGGAGAAAAAAGGCAAAGGTATTAAAAGAGCCATGAATAAGTTTAAAAAAAACAAGAGCCGCTTACAAACCAAGATATTGAAGCTTTAATCAAGCCATTGGGCATCAAACATTTTAGAGGTGTGTACATGTCTGATTCTTTGCCGGAACAACCACTCAACAAAGAGTGTGGCATTGTTAATTTGGATGAGTACAAAAATCAAGGCACTCACTGGATTTGTTATCTTAAATATTTAAAAGATGAGGCATTTGTGTTTGATTCATTTGGAGGTGTTCCACCTGAAAATTTAATAAAATATCTAAAATCAACTAATCTTTATTACAATAATGCCCGTGTTCAAAACTTCAAAGATGTTAATTGCGGACATTTGTGTTTATCTGTTCTTAGATATATGTCTCAAATAAATAAACCATCAATTGAAGATTTTCAAAAAGCCTTGTGGTATCTGAAACATCATGGGGGTATTCCATCTCACCAGCCAAAATTCAATATTGAAACTCAAATTACATGACGACATTGTATATCCCAAAACAATAGCTCTCAGGGCATTTTATGGCATGTACCTAATCCCCAATATTACACACCACAACAATACAATTGCAGTAGGGGAAGAAAAAATTGTCATCACTCCAGGGCAGTACAATCTATCCACTCTAAATGCTCAATTACCCAGAGGTGTAGTGTTAAGTCAAAATTCTGTCACTCACAGAGTAGAGATTGTATCTGCTACAGAAACAGTGAATCTGGGCACCATAGGAGAGCTGTTAGGCTTTGAGAACAACACAAAACTTGAACCAGGCATCAAACACACTGCTATGAATATACCTAAATTCTTGGCCATAGAGACTCTGAATATTCACTGTAATGTGGCAGAGGGTATGATCACCAAATCAAATGGTATAGGCTCTCACAAACAAACTGGCATCATTGCAACATTCAAACCTAATTCTGAATTTATGGAGCCCATCATCTACAATCCATCCCCAACATTATATTTTCCTGTGTGTCATAATAGAATAGATTATATTGAATTGATGGTCACTAATGAAAAAGAAGAATTAGTTGATTTTGCTGGAGCCACAACAACTGCAATCATAGAGATTAACATTTAAATAAAAATACATACAATGGAAAATATTGAGAGTTATGAGCTACAATCATTCCCCCCAAACAGGAGGACATTTGCAAATTTAAATCAACCCAACACAGAGATAGAGGTTGATCTTGATGTAGGGGATGGATTTATACACCCCCACAGAGCAGATCTATACATCAAATTTGATGTTGTAAAGCTCGATGGAACAGCTTATCCGGCAAACTCAAATATAAGACTTGTAGACAATTTTGTGCCGCATCTATTCTCTGAAATTGAGATCAGAAAGCATGGCGTTGTTATAAACAGAGTGGATTATCCCGGCATTACCTCCACAGCTTTGGCCACATTAAAATTATCCAAAACCGAGGCTTCATACTACAAAATAGGAGGATTCGAAGCTGGTGATAAGATAATATCTAAGAACCACACTGTGCTGTTCCCCATGCGCCTGTTGCCAGGATTCTTCTCAGATTACAAAGAAATTATGTGGAAGGGTGGGTTAAGAATCACATTTAGAAGAGCTGCAAATGATAACAATGCCTTGATGAGGTACAGCACAATAAACTCTACAGGGGAAGCTCTGCCTGATACCCTACCAGATGCAGGCAAATGCATTATTCAGACCATGGAGTTAAGAATCCCTGTTGTTGAATACGAGGCCAGTTATGGTCTTAAATACAAAGCAGATATAATAAAAAATCCACAGATTCCTCTGCAATTTTATACATATCAATGTGTACAGAAGCCCGCATCTGGTACCTATTATGAGTTTGATGCTACAAATTCATTCTCCAGCATTCAATTTGACATGCCTGATTTTGTGGTGGTACTGTTTCAGACTGGAAGACACAATAATCAGGAAAAAAATTCAAGTAAATTTGATAGCTGCAACATCAAGAACATATATCTTAAAAATGGCAGAAATGAGGTCTTTCCTAGAGAGAATTACAATTTAGACATGTCCAAGGATGATTTCCTCAAATTATATGAGGCATTTACATCCTTCAAGAGGGTCACTACAGGCAATACTGACATGTATTACACACCAGATGAATTCAAAGCACAGAGACCCATGTTTGTAATCAATGCTTCAAAAAGAAAACAAGTTGTGGTGAATGACAGAACAAATATTAAAATTATCTGTGAATTTCATGAGGCTTTACCTGATGACACCATATGTAGTGTTATTCTCATAGGGGAAAAATCATATGTTTATGATGTAAGAAATGAGAGAGTCACGGAGCAATTCTAGAGACCCTCTAGAATTGCATTGTTTTAATATTGGATAAACAAATTGAAGCTGGTATCCAATTGAACTTAAACCAGAAGTAACTATGTGTGTGTGTGGGTGGGTGTATGTGTATGTGTGTATGTGGGTGTGGGTGTGGGTGTGGGTGTGGGTGTGGGTGTGGGTATGTATGTGGGTGGGTGTGGGTGGGTGTGGGTAGGTGTGGTCAAGGTTGGGGTCAAGGTCAAGGTCAAGGTCAAGGTCAAGGTCAAGGTCAAGGTCAAGGTCAGGGTCAGGGTCAAGGTCAAGGTCAAGGTCAAGGTCAAGGTCGGGGTCAAGGTCAAGGTCAAGGTCAAGGTCAAGGTCAGGGTCAAGGTCAAGGTCAATGTGTGTGTGTGTGTGTGTGTGTGTGTATGTGAGTGTGTGTGTGTGTGTGTGTGTATGTGTGTGTATGTGTGGGTGGGTGTGGGTGGGTGTGGGTGGGTGTGTCGTGGCCTAGTTTTAAGTGTGGCCAAAAAAAATATCAAGAGGGGCATATTTTTGACAGAATTATGGACAACAATCTCACAGAAGTGCCTTTTGTAAGTATAGGCACTTCAATCTGAGGGGGGTCATACTTTCTGATGGAGTCCATGAGGGCTTTTTTACAAAAATCTTGGATTAGACAGGGTTCCACACTTGAGCAAAAAGCTCATATGGGCATGTTGAGCTTGTTTTAAGTGTAAGCAAATCTGCTGGAGGGGGGTTCATACTTTCGTGAGCCAGTAATAGTACAAGTCCCACTACTGGGTTAGTTAGTTGCCTTAACCAGACAAGCGTCATAATACATAGAGAAGGAGGAAAATGACGAAAGCGATCGAAAGAAAGGAAGAAGGAAAGAGGGAGGAAGAAAGACTAACGAATATAAATAAGTAAGAAGAAGATAAAGATAAGAAGAGGAAGTTAGAAAGAAACAGAGAAAGAAAGACAGCGATCGGAACAGACAGGAAAAAGGAAAGAGAGAGAGAGAGTGAGAGAGAGGAGAGAAAAAAGAAAGAATACGAAAGGAGAACAGAGTAAGAATAGAAAAAAGATAAACAGAGGAAGAAAGAAAGCGAAGGAGAAAAAGAATATTGAAAAAGAGAGTAAAAAAGACCGAAAGAATGAGTTAAATTAGAATATTAGAAGCTGCCATAGCCACGCCTGTAGCTAGAATTGGTCTCCAGGGGGGGCTCATGGGTTATCAGTGGGGGCTTTGTAAACCAAGTCAATTTTTCAAAAATTTAACAGTATTAAATAAAGTTAAATTATGTGTGTGTAACAGGGGATCATTAAGTTATATAAAATTTATAAATACCACACAAATACATTTTTCTACATGTTTTAAAACAGCTCTTTGAGTGTTAATTGGCTGATACTGAAATCATTGCTTAGACACCAGTAGTGGGATTGATGATATTATAAACCCAAGAAAGGATGAACCCCCCTCAAGCAGATTTGGCTACACTTAAAACAAGCTCAACATGAGCATATGAGCTTTTTGCTCAAGTGTGGAACCCTGCCTAATCCAAGATTTTTGTAAAAATGCCCTCGGAAATTTCCTGAGAAAAGATGAGCCCCCTCAGATTGATTTGCCTATACTTATAAAAGGCACTTCTGTGAGATTGTTGTCCATAATCCTGTCAAAAATATGCCCCTCTTGATATTTTTTTTGGCTACACTTAAAAGTAGACCACCCATACCCACATACACACCCATATACACACCCACATACACATATTTACTTCTGGTTTAAGTTCAATTGGATACCAGCTTCAATTTGTATATCTAGTATTAAAAATAATATAATTCTTCTAGAATTGCTCCGTGACTCTCTCATTTCTTACATCATAAACATATGATTTTTCTCCTATGAGAATAACACTACATATGGTGTCATCAGGTAATGCCTCATGGAATTCACAGATAATTTTAATATTTGTTCTGTCATTCACCACAACTTGTTTTCTTTTTGAAGCATTGATTACAAACATGGGTCTCTGTGCTTTGAATTCATCTGGTGTGTAATACATGTCAGTATTGCCAGTAGTGACCCTTTTGAAGGATGTAAATGCCTCATATAATTTAAGGAAATCATTCTTGGACATGTCTAAATTATAATTTTCTCTGGGAAATACCTCATTTCTGCCATTTTTAAGATATATGTTCTTGATGTTGCAGTTATCAAATTTGCTTGAATTTTTTTCCTGATTATTGTGTCTTCCAGTCTGAAACAATACCACCACAAAATCAGGCATGTCATATTGAATACTGGAGAATGAATTTGTGGCATCAAACTCATAATAAGCACCAGATGCGGGCTTCTGTATACATTGATATGTATAAAATTGCAGAGGAACCTGTGGATTTTTTATTATATCTGCTTTGTATTTAAGAGCATAACTGGCCTCATACTCAACAACAGGGATTCTTAACTCCATAGTCTGAATAATGCATTTGCCTGCATCTGGTAGGGTATTAGGCAGAGCTTCTCCTGTAGGGTTTATTGCACTGTACCTCATCAAAGCATTGTTATCATTTGCAGCTCTTCTAAATGTGATTCTTAACCCACCCTTCCACATAATTTCTTTATAATCTGAGAAGAATCCTGGCAATAGGCGCATAGGGAACAGCACTGTGTGGTTCTTAGATAATATTTTATCACCAGCCTCAAATCCACCTATTTTGTAGTATGAGGCCTCGGTTTTGGATAATTTTAATGTGGCCAAAGCCGTGGAGGTAATGCCGGGATAATCTATTCTGTTTATAACAACGCCATGCTTTCTGATCTCAATTTCAGAGAATAGATGAGGCACAAAATTATCTACCAATCTTATATTTGAATTTGCCGGATAATCGGTACCATCGAGCTTTACAACATCAAATTTGATGTATAGATCTGCTCTGTGGGGGTGTATAAATCCATCCCCCACATCAAGATCAACCTCAATTTCTGTGTTGGGTTGATTTAAATTTGCAAATGTCCTCCTGTTTGGGGGGAATGATTGTAGCTCATAACTCTCAATATTTTCCATTTTCTTCTTGTATGTATTTTTATTTAAATATTAATCTCTATGATTGCAGTTGGTGGCTCCAGCAAAATCAACGAATTCTTCTTTTTCATTAGTGACCATCAATTCAATATAATCTATTCTATTATGACACACAGGAAAATATAATGTTGGGGATGGATTGTAGATGATGGGCTCCATGAATTCAGAATTAGGTTTGAATGTTGCAATGATGCCTGTTTGTTTGTGAGTGCCTATGCCATTTGATTTGGTGATCATACCCTCAGCCACATTACAGTGAATATTCAGAGTCTCTATGGCTAAGAATTTAGGTATATTCATAGCAGTGTGTTTGATGCCTGGTTCAAGTTTTGTGTTGTTCTCAAATCCTAACAGCTCTCCTATAGTACCCAGATTCACTGTTTCTGTAGCAGATACAATTTCTACTCTGTGAGTGACAGAATTTTGACTTAACACTACACCTCTGGGTAATTGAGCATTTAGAGTGGATAGATTATACTGCCCTGGAGTGATGACAATTTTTTCTTCCCCTACTGCAATTGTGTTGTTGTGGTGTGTAATATTGGGGATTAGGTACATGCCATAAAATGCTCTGAGAGCTATTGTTTTGGGATACACTATGTCATCATGCAATTTGAGTTTCAATATTGAATTTTGGCTGGTGAGATGGAATACCCCCATGATGTTTCAGATACCACAAGGCTTTTTGAAAATCTTCAATTGATGGTTTATTTATTTGAGACATGTATCTAAGAACAGATAAACACAAATGTCCACAATTAACATCTTTGAAGTTTTGAACACGGGCATTATTGTAATAAAGATTAGCTGATTTTAGATATTTTATTAAATTTTCAGGTGGAACACCTCCAAATGAATCAAACACAAATGCCTCATTTTTTAAATATTTAAGATAGCAAATCCAGTGAGTGCCCTGATTTTTGTACTTATCCAAATTAACAATGCCACACTCTTTGTTGAGTGGTTGTTCTGGTAAAGAATCAGACATGTACACACCTCTAAAATGTTTGATGCCCAGTGGCTTGATTAAAGCTTCAATATCTTGGTTTGTAAGCGGCTCTTGTTTTTTTTAAACTTATTCATGGCTCTCTTAACACCTTTGCCTTGTTTCTCCATGGCCAGGTTATGGCGCCTCTGCTCATCTAATTCTGCCCTATTTTTCTTGGCATCTATTACTGTTTTTGCTATGGCGGTTGATCCCCCGGCCAAGCTCCTCACAGCCCCGAGAGCAGCTAAGATGGCAGGGATGGTAAATATAAATCCCCCCACATGTGATTTTTTTCTTGATTGTTGTAATTTTTTTAATTGGGGGGTGCTAAGCAACAATTTCATATCATGCCCCTTTGCAATACAAGAATTTTTTTTCTTGCGCTGCTTTTTGGTCAAAAGGCTGTCAATAGTTTTAAGAGATTTGAGACCTGAATAAGGTACTTGATACATAACACCCTTGGCCTTCATTGTAGGTTTATTATATACATATTCACAACCCCCACCCCAGTTTTTGTTTGGTGCTCATAGCTATGGTGGTTCCCAATGCTGCTATTTTTTCACTCAAAGAAGCATCTTTGCTTACAAATCTACCAAATGCAGCCTCTTCTAATTTCTTGTCTGCAACATGTCTCTTGTCAAGATCAGAATGTGTGTTGTATGCTATGTCATGGTCTCTACAAGCAGCATCTAAAGGATTAACACCAGGATCACCTCTGTTTAATCTATGATCCAATTTTGTGCCTGGACCACAATATTGATAGCCTGGAATGTGTAGTTCAAATGGCAGCTTGTTTATAATGTCATTAACAAGGCCCCGACCCTCAGAAATATTCCAAAATTTAGGTGGTAGAGTATTAATAATTTTTATGAGATATCCAATCCCCTTAGTGTCATTCACTATAAAATTAGACAATTTGGTGCTTATCATGTCCATAATTCCAACCTTTTCATTGTAAAAATTGTGGTTCCCAGCATTTTCTTCCCCAGCTATCACCAATAACCTATCTACAAGTTTCCTGACATCATCAACCCACACAAATTCTTTAGGCAGGGTGTTGTATTGTTTGATTCCACTGCCAGTCTTGATCTGTGACCATATGGGCTTGATTAAATTGTTGTATTTTGCCCCACTGCTCGACTTAACCCTTTTTTGTGTGGGATCATTGTTCTGGTATAGAGCATCTGATTTTATTAATATTTCTTTGTAATCCTCATAATCCTGATCTGTATAGCTGCCAGGCCTTTTCCTAGTCATCAATTCCCATAATCCAGGTGTGCCGGTGTACTTAACAAAAGCACCTTTTTCTCCAAGTCGAGATTCTGAATATACAATTATATCATCTCCCATAAATGTTACTCTGAAATTGCCAATTCTATGTATGATGCTCCCATCAAGCTCTGTGTCAGCATATAAGCCAAACACCTCATCTTTATTGTCTTTAGGTGTGGTTAAATATTTTTGAGCAAGAAGACCCAATTCAATAGGATCCTGACTAGCCTCAATTCTTCTAGGAGCAATAGGACTAGGTGTGTGAATACTTGAAAGTGGGGTGATTGGATAATCTAATATGTTCCTTGCAGCTACAGGTACAAGCTCTGTGAGCAAATTTTGATTTTGCTCTGTAACAGTTTTGATATTCTTACCTAAATTATTAATAGCATCAATTACAGGCTGTTCTGTTTGTTTGTGTTTTTCATAAATTCCACGGTTCTCTGATTTCCATCCCTTAAATCTTTTTACAAGATAATCTCTTAACTTAAGATCATCAATGATTGGCCTTTTCATGGTTATTTATTTATGTTTCAATGTCTAAAAAATTGTTGATTTTATTTCTGTATTTGCCACTATTGGGTGTTCTTGTCATATCAATTGTGACAAACCCATAACTGTCCTGGTTCCAGCACCTGCTGCAAAACTTGGAAAAATCATTGTAGCTCAAGTCCCCACCTACATATTCATCATGTATGTGTTTGAGGTTGGTATGGTCTTGATGAAACGCACATATAAAATTGCTGTTGTCTCGGATCAGTTGCTTGGGTATTTTTGAAAAAGTCTGTGCCAGGTAGAAGCAATCAATGTTTTTGTGTCGGCCCTGTGTAAAGAAATTCCTAACCTTGTTTTGATTATCCAGTATAATGTCATCAAACACAACAACAGAATTATCGAGACAATCATGAAGTGGCTTAACATCTGGTTCAAAAGTGGCTATATCCAATCCATCATATAGCTTCATCAGCTGCTGATATTTTAATTGTTCCAAGCTCTTAGAGAAGATATACAAGTGCCTGTTTTTCCAGTCTAACCAGTTGGGTGCCAATAAAAAATTATCAACCATTAGTCTAGTTTTACCACAAGCAGATGGCCCAACAATAAGACACCTAATATTATCAGGTAGCAATTTGCCATTTCTCTTATTTTGCTGTTCAGGTTCTGGCAGCCTTTTTATAACATCCCAGGTGCTCATATTATTATTTTGTTTGCATCGATCCAGCTGTGTTCTGGAAGTCCTAGCCATTTGACAAGTAACTTGTTGCCTTTTCTGCGGATATTTTTTTCTATGAGATATGTGTCAGGCTGTTTAGTTTTGCTGAGCTCTTGTTCATAGAACCTGCCTTTGAGAATTTCTCCTCGGTGATCCTTTATTATATATGTGTTAAGGGTCCCGGGTTTAACTTGAACCACTGTAAATAATTCACTGCTCCAGTTTCTTGTAAAGCCTCTCTTGAATAAGTGCTTATATTTGCTTATTCTTACTTGATCACCAATCTTGTATTTGGCCTTTCTTATTGTTGGCTGATATCTAGGATAATAAACAGTGCTGATCAATTTTTGCTCATCAGATGAAGTTACTTCAGAGGGTTTCATGTTGATTGTGGAATGGACCGAGTTGTTATATTTATGTAGAAGTTCTGGAAGAATATTAATCCATTTATAATTACCTTGAAGTGTAAATTGTTTATACATAAGATTTTTTAAGGTTCTGTTGAATCTCTCTACAATTGAGGCCTTGAGGTCACTGTAACTCGAGTAATGTTTTATTGCCTGGCTTTTAATAAATTGTTGAAACACTGAATTATAAAATTCTTTGCCATTATCTGTTTGCAAATAGCGCGGGGATCTTCCACTCTGATTGATGATTGTTCTCATGGCTTCTGTAACACATTTTCCAGTCTTGGATTTGAGTGGCACAGCCCAGGCAAATTTTGAAAATGTATCTATTACAGTGAGTAGATACTTGTAGCCCTTGTTGATTTTGTCTAAGTTTTTCAGCTGCCCACTTGCAATTTCAATCAAATCGCTTTGCCATAAATCATCTATGCCCTTTGTGACTACTGGGAGTCTCTTAAAATTATGTCTGGCCTGTCTGTGTAATTCATCAACAATAATTTTTCTAGACATAATATGTAAACAAGAATATTGCAACTATGGGGTGTTCAGCAGCTGAGACTGCAGGATTTTCTAAATATAATTTGTCCCCTATTTGTATTTTAAATTCCAGAGAGTCATCATCTTCAACATAGGCTGTTTCTAATGTATTGGGATCTGTAAAATCCTCTAATTCCACACTGGTGATTTTCACTTTATCAGCATTTGTTATTGATAAGGTGGGGTAGTGGTGTGCCTGTGGTTGAAGCCAATATTTGATCTTGATTGGTCTCAATGTGCCCCCAACAAAAAACTGGTAATAAAATTGTGCAGGGGACAGCATATATATTTTGCCACCTGGTGTAAATGGAGAATCATATTCTTTGTTGGGGATGCTGTACAATTCAAGAATTACTGATTGTTTTGGATTCTCGATTATGCCTGTTATTTCCTTTTCTGCTGTGAGCAATCTGCTTGTTACAGATTCAAGATGCTCATTGATGGTCCTAACAACATCATCATGGCCCGGCTTGATTTTTATGTCCACAACAAGTTTCTTGTATTGCTGCACAATATCTTGAAGCTGGGTGGCAAAAACAGACAGAGCATTTGCTTGATTGGATTCCATGGTCCCTAGCTGTTGCTTGATATTAGCTACAATTTGTTGCAAATTTTCAACAATTGCCAATTTTGAATTTTGAGCTGTAAGATCATGGACCTGTCTTCTGATATCCTCAAACAGGGCATGCAATTCATTAATATGTTGATTGGTTGGAAGAGTGGCCACTGTCTGTGTGAGATGTTTGATCTCTGCCTGGATATTCTTGATATCTTCTGATTTCAATATCCTATTCACTGCCCTCTTAATATTTTTAAGTTCCTGTGATGTAGGAAGATTTGACACTGTATTTTGCAAAGATTCAAGTGCCAATTTCACATTGTGTAATTCAGAAGCATCAGCCACATTTTGCATAGCATTTTGGAGCAGGGCTATATCTGCCTGAGAGGGTGTGGATTGTTGTAAAATTTCAAGTTTTGTTTGGATATCATCTATCAAGTGATGAAAATGAGATAGTTCAGATTCAGTATTGAGGTTTTCAAGCTTTGTGATTTGTTGCTGGACACTAACAAGGGTATCTACAATCCCAGGCAATCTGGATTTTAGTACATTTGCCAAATCACTTTGCACTGCTGCTATTGTACCTTCAAGATGGGTTATGGAACTTTGAATTTTTCCAAAATCTTCATATGTTTCAAGTTGCAGCTTAATATTTGCTATACTCCGAGTTATTGCATTCAAAGCATCAGAAGATGGCAAATTGTTCATAAAATTTTCAAGTGTCTCAATTTTTTCTTTAACCTCGGCTATGGCTTTGTTCAGAGGGTCCAGATTAGGTATTTGGAGTGACTGAATCTGTTCCTTTAGAGTGGAAATCACTAGATCAAAATCTTCTTGTGATTTTATGCTTTTGACAATTGTTTGGAGCTGTGCCTGGACATTATTTATTTGCTCTTCCAATTGCTGTTTCAATTGCTCAGAGTTGTTAGCCTGGGTCTTAAATTTGGCTTGAAGAGCTGCTACAGCTTCTTCCAAACTTTGAAAATTATCTAATGTGGCCAAGTCAGTATATTTCTGAAGCAATAATTTGAGTTCAGAATCAATTTTAAGAAGAGGGTCCATGCATTGTGATTGCAAATTTGTAATTTCTAATTGAAGACTGGCATTGAGTGTGGTTTGTAAAGCTTGTAAATCACTTCTTAATTTCTTGACTCTGACATCAAGCATCAGAATCTCATCACTGTGATCTTCATGTCTTGTATGGCCAAAAATATCATTAGGCATTTTGTTTAGTAGTTATTTATTATAGAGTATCTGATTCTTAATTCTATAAAAAAGGGTATAAGCTTGTCATAAGATCCAGGGACCTCAATATATAAGCAGTCACCAGCAGAAACAGTATAAACAGTGCCAGAAATCATGTTTGAGTGCTTAATTCTATAAATATTTCTCCCTACTGAAATTTTAACATCACCCTCAGGAGTTGTAATAAATTGTAATTGCCCACCTACAGGTAATTGGTAATGATTTAAATTATTGTTAAATATGTACAATATTTTGCCTGTTTCATCATCAACATCTGTAAGTATGCTGTTCAGATGAATAATTAAGAAACCACTTAGTTTAGACAGTATAGACTGTATATCAGGAGAGGGTTGTGGTGCTGGCAGGTCCATAATACCTTGTTTTTTGAACCCAAATAAGTTCATAGGCATGTTTATTTATTTCAAATCATGCTCTGTGCTTGTGCATTGATTGCCATTTTTCAAATCACAATGACCCCATGGTAAAGTATGTATGCCACATGATAAAATGCATCTCTTATCATCATGTGGGTCCAGAGCCACTTTTCTTACAACATTTGAAGTCAATAAGTGATCCACACTCTGAATTCTGGATTCTGATGTTCTGGTGGTGCTACATGATTTGAGGCAATTTTTATAATCTTCAAATTGGAGCTCTTTTTCCACAGCTACTTTGCCAATACCCTTGGCTTTTTTGACAACAGCATTACATGTTTTAAAACTATACATCTTGGCACTTAACCCAGCAAATTCCACAATAACATCACCAAGTGTCTCATCTTTTAACTTGCCGGGTACCTTTTTGTTGTGGGGTTGAATATTCAAATAGCCTGGCAATTCACTGGTGTCAAAATATTTAAACAATTCAGGCTGTGACATATCTTGATAAACATCTTCTGTTTGAATATCAAGAACAAAACTATCCGTGTCCATGTACATCAATTTTACACGATCCTTATAAAAAGGTTTCAACACATCATAATACAATGTCAACATATGTGATTTGGCCAATTCCAATATTGCAGCCCCTACATAAATAGGTTTATCAAACTTAATTTTTGTTTTTTTCATGTTGAAAAGTGCCATATTTTCATCATAAATTCTTCTATAATTGAAATTAGGCTTTGCAACCAATTTTTTGCTCAGGCTGGGGTCAGTAATTATTTTAACATCGGTATGTTTTCTGACATTTTCAATTGTTTTGCCATACACAGAATTAACCATCAATTTAAACAAGGCCTTATCAAATTGGCTCTTTGCAGATGTTCGAAGCTCCGTGTTTGTATCAATATATGATTTCAACCATTCTGAGTGCCTGAACCTCAAAACTTTTTTAATTATGGTCACTTGGACACCATGTTTCATCAGGAACTGGAGGTTCTTGTAATATATGACATAGCCCTGTTTTGGCTCCAGTGTCATCATGAGCTTCTTCTGTTTAGAGCCAGGTGAGCACTGAACCTCGGGAATTGGGGGCAGATCAGAAAATTTGTTTTGTAAATCATCAGGAATTATCAGATCAACCTCTAAGAAGAGGCCATAATTACTGTCATCAAAGTTCTGAAAATCCTCAATATTGAAATCTTCATCCCATTCAAGCCCTGCATATGGCAGTTTTTGCATCATGGCGTGACCATAGAGGCTGTTGGCATCTACATACACTATATAATTTGATGGCCGTGCTGGATCATGATCAGGCATATATTTGTTATTTGCTCTGGCATATCTCTGAGAGCATTGCACCATGCCTCCTCTTATACATTGCTCCATAAACAGATACATGTCTTGATCTTGGATCAGATCCAATTGCATTTTAGTGTTCAAAAACATTGCAGACCATGCTAGGCCCGGAGCACTGTAGAAATATATTGGGTCCAGTTTATAATTTTGCATCGAAGATTTTCTGAATGCCTGCAATATATCAGCTAAGAGGGTCACATCAAGTTTTAAATATGCCATGTGATAATCACCAAATGTCTGGCATTTTAAATTGTTCCACATCAATTGGGCATGGTGATAATCATCATCACTGATTCCAGATCCTCTGATTTTGCTGTAAAACTCTTCTTGTGGTGGCAGGGAACACTCATCAAATTTAGAAAAATCTGTAACATAGTCATATGGATATACACCCTTCCGCCTAATTAATTTCAGGTCCTGATTTGGAAACAATGCACATGTGATTTTGAATTGATCATCAGATAATTGAGTGGCAAGTGTAGCCAGGCTAGCAGATAAAATTCTGTAAGAATCAAGAAATCTTATGTAAATAGGAACACCATTAACTTTAATTATTTTACTAATAGATATATATTTCTCATCATTTTCAGCTAAAATATTTAAATTCTGCTTCTCAAACCCCTCGTACCTGATCAAATGATGAAAATCATAATTGGATGCTCCATGGCAAAATATGGGGACAAATCTTGGTCTCTTGATCTTAATATTACAGCTATTACACAGGGCCATTAAGAATTTACCATCTGTATGAGAATGGTGTTTCACTTTGATATTTGTATCTGAAAATGCAGAATCACATACCGGGCATTTTTCTGCATTGTTGAAATCTTCAATCTGTTTCTCTGTTAAAGGCAACATGGGTTTTGATTTTAATAAGATGTTAGATGCTATGTCATGGCACTCATTTTCTATTCTATGTGCAAATATTTTGATGGCATCTGGTCCCATGTATGAATCTTTTTTAGTAACAACACCATCCTGTACAACAACATAATAAAAACTAGAAGGTTGATGTAGCTGGTATGATGTACTTGAAGATTCATCAGGATCTGGGCTGCAGAATGCAAGGGGTTTGAGGTTTGATTCAAAATCACAGACAATATATGCTGGGTGTTCCAACAAGGCTTCAAACTTATTGAATTTTGCTTTTTCACTTGGATTGGGCATCACCATATGAACAGGTTTATGGTTGCCACAATATTTCAGATGCTCAATTAACTTGTTTTTTGCAATTTCTGCATTTTCTTCCCGAACCCTATTTACCATTTTTTGACCATCAAATACAGTTAAACATCTTCTGCACAACTTAAATATTCTATTAGATTTGTCTAGTTGTGTTCTCACTAAAGCTTCAAGATTATGTATCAGAGTGTAATGATATGTGCCATCCCCTTCAATTAAGAGCAGATCAATTGGAATAGCAGATTCATCATCAATTGTACTGATTCTGAGAGGTTCTATCGGGCAATTGCCACGGCCAGTGGAACAAATAAATACATTAATAGATAATTGTTTGCCATTCATATCCCTGGCCCTTTTTTCAAATTTATCAATATTCTGAACAGACATTGGATATTCTAAACCCTCCATTGCATCGTCAAAAATATGTTCATGCTGTTTATAATAACTTATTCTCTCAGGATGCCTTGAAACTAGAAACAAAGCAGCTAATATACACCACAAAAAGCATTTCTGGTCGGTATTTTCAATATTAACCACGGCTCTTTTGTTTTTAATATTGTCAGGTAATGGCAGATATGTAGATCCTTGTAATGGGCTGAATTCAGAAATATTAACATATAACTTGTGTGGAGAGCCGCATAGGCTCCATCCAGACTCTTTTGCTGCAAATTCAGAGTGTTTAATATTCAATTGATCCATTAAACTGCTTATTATTGTGTCTGAATTTGCATTTGAATATACCGGTACAGTTTCTGTTATGTGGGGCTGTGTAAATTTTGTGCCATTTGGCTTCTTATATTGAGTATACAATTTGAGGGACAGCTTATAAGAGCCATTTTGTGCATTTAGAATTGCCTGCAGATCAGGATTTATACTGTTTAAAAAATTCTCAATACCACATCTTGGCTCTGATACAAACCGGTAATCTCTTAATTGGCTATTAAAACTGCTATGGATAGGTTCATAGCGTGGCTGCTTTGCAGGTCCAGCATTAACAGGTGCTTCATGCTTCCTTTTCAGACCAGATGTAGATGGTTGCGGGGGCAATATTGATGACTGTGCAGAACAAGTATCTTTATGTGTATATGTGAAGTATTGCATGTTATATTTTCTATTGCATTTGGGGCAAATTTTTGTGGGAGTTCTGTATTTGTCTGGGTTACAATTCCTTTGGTGCCTGGCCCAATTGGAGCTGGATATATTCTTATTGCATTGATTACAATATTTTTGATTCGGCATTTTTGTTGTTGTTTATTATATACAATTTCTTGGGATTCAAATCAAAATTCTATGCTGGATCAGTTGGGTTCAGCACTGTGCTTTGTGTGTGTGTGTATGTGTGTGTGTTAATATTTTTGGCTTTGGTATTTATATAAAATTTCTTGGGGTTCAAATCAAAACTCTATGCTGGATCAGTTGGGTTCAGCACTGTGCTTTGTGTGTGTGTGTGTGTGTGTGTGTGTGTGTTAATATTTTTGGCCTTGGTATTTATATAAAATTTCTTGGGGTTCAAATCAAAACTCTATACTGGGTAATAATTTGTTGCACAGCATGATGCAATATAAATAAACCAGAAATAGGCCACAACTTGGCCACAAATAGACCGGAAGTAGTCAAACCGGAAGTGGACCGGAAGTAGTCAAACCGGAAGTGGACCGGAAGTGGACCGGAAGTGGACCGGAAGTGGACCGGAAGTGGACCGCAAGTAAATATGTGTGTGTGTGGGTGTATGTGGGTGGGTGTGGGTGTGTGTGTGGGTGATATACAAGTTGAGCCTGGTGCCCAATTGAACTTAAACCGGAAGTAAATATGTGTGTAGGTGTGTATATGGGTGTGTATGTGGGTATGGGTGGTCTACTTTTAAGTGTAGCCAAAAAAAAATATCAAGAGGGGCATATTTTTGACAGGATTATGGACAACAATCTCACAGAAGTGCCTTTTATAAGTATAGGCAAATCAATCTGAGGGGGCTCATCTTTTCTCAGGAAATTCCCGAGGGCATTTTTACAAAAATCTTGGATTAGGCAGGGTTCCACACTTGAGCAAAAAGCTCATATGCTCATGTTGAGCTTGTTTTAAGTGTAGCCAAATCTGCTTGAGGGAGGTTCATCCTTTCTTGGGTTTATAATATCATCAATCCCACTACTGACACCCCATACTATTTTAGATGATACAGATATGTATATCACACACAAAAATTGCACATATTCAATCACAGTGCCTACAGTACGTTCCACCCTCGGCCGAAGCAATGAAACTCCCCTTCGTTCCCAATACTTGGGAGCTGTTCACCTTTGATGTAGATGCGAAGGGGTAGCGAAAGTACAGGTAAAGAGAATCTTCTAAATAAGAGTTGGGCTGAAAAGTTCGTAGGCTAACATAGTAAAAAATATTTTTTTGACAAAATTCGATTTTATTATTCAATATAGTTGCCTTTGAGGGCGATACAACGATTAAAGCGGTCATACAATTTTTCGATGCCATTTTTATAGTACGATTTCTCTTTAGCCTCAAAATAGGCCTCAGTTTCGGCGATTACCTCTTCATCAGTGCTAAATTTCTTTCCAGCGAGCATTCTTTTAAGGTCTGCAAACAGGAAAAAGTCACTGGGGGCCAGATCTGGAGAATATGCTGGATGGGGAAGCAATTCGTAGTCTAATTCATATAATTTTGCCATCGTTTTCATTGATTTGTGACACGGTGCATTGTCTTGATGAAACAGCACTTTTTTCTTCTTCAAATGGGGCCGGTTTTTCGTGATTTCATCCTTTAAACGTTCCAACAACGCTATGTAATAATCTCAGCTATCTCGATCAACTTCACTTTACGATCATTTAAAATTATTTTGTGGACTTTTTTGATGTTTTCGTCGGTAACAGCCTCTTTGGGGAGTCCACTGCGTGCATCGTCTTCGATGCTCATTTCGCCTCGTTTAAATTTAGCAAACCACTTCTCAACGGTTGATTTTCCTGGTGCAGAGTCCGAATAATGTTTATCAAGCCAAGCCTTGGCTTCAACAGTATTTTTTTCGCCAAAAAGCAATGCTTTATTAACACACGAAATTCTTTTTTTTTTATCCATTTTTTCACAATGACAAAAGCTGCTTCACTCACAATGCTATATCTCACGAACTAATTATCCGGCAGCTGTGAAATTTATACACGTATCTTTTGAAGGTTAGTACTAAGTAAAAACCACATGGATTTAATTCTAGTAACGCCATCTATGAGTCAGCCTACGAACTTTTCAGCCCAACTGTTACTTGCAGCTACTTAGACTTCAGCTCATAAACAAGATGATCGAATGTAATAGTAACAAATGTTCATGTTCTGTTAATTTATCCCTAAAGTTGCGAGCTGTCTACAATTTCACTCTTCACTGCAAACAAAGTATACAAAAAAGTTTACCTAATGCCAAAGGGGGCTGATGGCAGTGCCAGGTGAGGCTGAGCCCCCCCCCCTGGCCCCTTCCTGGCTACGGGCCTGGTCATAGCTCTGAATCACACCTTACCTGAAAAAAAAATCATTCATCCTTGAGCCCCCGCCCCTCAAAGTATTTTGGCGCCCCCCCTGGATCCAGAGCCTCATTGGTCATAAAAAATGAAGCTTCTAGCGTGTACTACGTGCAACAGAGAAAGATAATACATTTCTTGATGATTGTTAACAACGAGAACGATGGTTAGCGTGAAGTCATTACGAATGCAAATATGAATTCAATAAGGTTAGTTGATGCAACGAGATATTCCAAGCATATTTGGGAGCACATATTCACATACCGTTACTTCTTATTTTCTCATATATGATAAAAAATAACAGATTTACCCTTGTTCCGGAAAAAGTGTAAAATATGGAAAAAAAAATTATAAAACATTATTTATTTTGACAATAAGCGTTGGTATAGAATACTTTAGATCGTATATATTAATCGCAACACACACACAAACACACACACACACACACAGCTATCTGTTTTGGATATTTTACGTCGTTTCTTTTTTTTTACATAGTAAATTTTAAAAGCAGTGTTGAATCCAGCCACTTTCCTGCGGGGGAAAGGGGGCATCATACATCCCGAGGGGATGTCGAAGGCAACAAATTATAATACTAATAAAACAATACCAATATTGTAAAATTGCTCCTTATCTTTTATACGTAGTTAAATTAAGTGTACATTTTGATAAGACTGCGCAAGCCCATTCCTCAGCAAACGGTTGGCTCACTAGCCGTTAAAATAAATGTAAGAAGTTAAATTTTTTTACAACAATTGAAGCTTACATTACACCATCCCTGCCGCTCTACACGTGTCCATTGTTGAGTTTCAATTAAATTGAATTTTAATATAACTAGTTAGCAGTTATCAAAACGGACGAAAATTTTAATTCGTTCATTATTTTGACCTTTAAAAGGTCAGAAAAAGTATGTTCTTCGAAAAAGTGATTGAAAAAAGGTCAAAGTGTACATGGTTGACAAATTTTTTAGCTCTTTTCCCACTCGTGTGACGATTTCCTGGTCCTGGCACCGTATATTGAATTGAATTTAAACCGCAAACTACTTTAACCGGAAAGTTCCATAAACAGGATTGTCTATAAACTACGTTTAACTACTGAATTGTGCATATGATCGCCATATACTGGAGGCCTTTAACCTACAGGGTGATCGGAAAGTGGTCGTACCCCCTTTTTTTTTCGACACGACGATGGTAATAGTTGGAATACTTGATCTGAACACACATCTGTGTCATTGATTAACCATCTCTGGGACGTCTTGGAGGACCTTCAGAACGTTATCGAGGGGAACGCCACCGCCCTGAAATAGGCTTTATTCACCTTTGCATCGAGAAGTGTGCCACAATATGGCGCAGAGTTCGACCGTTCTACGAAAAAGACGGTCTGTTCCGGACACTTAAACCATCAGGCATGTGTTCATATCAAGCATTCAACCATAACCATCGTAGTGCCGAAAATACAGGGGGGTGCACCCACTTTGTGACCTCCCTGTAGAGGCATTGCAACTATCTCATTAACAGTACAATTAATGGTAAATAATGACCGGAAAATCTAATTAAATTAAGAATCACCTAAAGTACCCTTACATGCACTGGCGTATGCAGGAGAAGCTGATCGGGCTACAGCCCCTCCCGAAACTTTTAGAAAAACATAATTTTCAAATGAAAGCATTAAATAAATCGGGAGAAACTTAATAGGTGAATGCAAACCCGCTTTTAAATGGTCCCCAGTACCATTCTTGTCTTGGAACAACTTTCAAAACGAAGGTTGACAATGGTAATTACTATGCTAGTACTTACATGCTACTTAAAACTACTGACACATTACTATATTTGAATAAGACAATGCTGTATTTTCCAAACTGGTACACAAATAGCAATTTTCTTTCGGAAAATGAAAGAAAAAGCTACTGGTTTCATTTGATTTTTGTTACTTAACGTCGCATTCATGCTTCTTTTGACTAATCGCGAAGATGAGGATGATTGATGAAATTAATGAAAGGACACTTACAAAGAACACCCGTGTCCAGCCCAAGATATTGTGCTAAGCACTCCGCCACAGAGACCTGCGAAAAGGTGCTAGTAGCCATTTATTTATTTAAATACTCGATAAACGAACACTTGTTCACAGTGGCGGCGATTGGGTTCCAAAACTTGGGGGGGGGGGGGGAGAACAGTTTACTTGCTCTTGATACATAAGGTTTAGCCAGTGGCGTAGCGTGACTTTTTCAAAAGTGTTACCGGCTATCAGTACGACAATTATGCCTGCTAGACGTTATCACCCCCACCCCCCGGTAAAGAAAACATGTCTTCGAGCTAGATATTTGTTCATTTCGTTCTTGTTTTGCAATCAGCACAGAGATTTAGCCACAAACACTCCTAGAAAGAACTACCATTCGTGAGACAGTTACCACGAAAATCCAATGAATAGTGATAGACCCTTGTCAATTCTTCATCTGTCTCTGTTTCTTTGCAATGAGCTGCGAAGGGGAAGAAGAACAACCACACTTTTCTCGGGTCAGTTTGACGTTTGTGTGGTGAGCACTGAGTAGACGACAGAACTCCGCTCCTTTATGGAAGGGTGATGGCTGTACGTACTACTGTTGCCAACTTAGTATTCTGGAGCAATGTTTGTCCAGATCAGGAATCACACCAAGGAACTATGTTTTCGTCTATTGCCTAACTGGTCTCAGTTGTAGTTAAATCCAGCCTTGGCTCTGCAGTCTATCTCTAGTTGCTTCACAGAAATTGTATTCCTATTTAGGCGGGATTTAGCTCTTTTCTGCCAATCCGATGTGACAACACTGGCTGATCCGGTAGGCCTGGACGGCAACAGAGCCCCTTAACAGGCATATGAATAACCCCAAAGTCCTTCCCCGCTCTTTCCTTGCATTGGCGCCCTCTTCTCCCTTGTTGCCTCTTCAGGGTAGCGGAACGGCCTCCCTCTTCGCTTCTGTCGGCTGCAGAAAACATGTCCTAGGCAATATCTACTCGACGGCAACGGTGTTCATTAACGTATTTAATAATGTTGTCATTTTATTGAAACAACTTTTTAATTCTTTACATTTTGCTGTTACCTGCGGTAACACCGGCTACCTACACGCCACGTCTCCGGGTTTAGCATAGTTTGGGAGCAAAAGTGGAAAAAATTGTGGGGCAACTGCCGCCCTTCGTCCCCCCTAATCGCCGCCACTGCTTGTTCACAAACACCATTTTGTAGTAATTATAAATAAATCAGGTAAATTTGTTAAGAGTTTCCAAGTAATTTAGAGTACCATGCATATATATACGTATCATACTTGTAAAATTCCAATTTAAAATAACAAAGGCTAGTTATTACATGTGTGTGTGTGTGTGTTTAGTATTATTAGCTATATTCTGTAGATATGTATTTCTGACAAGGGGCGATGAATAAATTAACTCACCAAACAATGCTCTCTTGCAACGCATCTCAACTTTACAGTCATTCTTTAAATCAGTGGTAATCGATCAGATGTTTCAAATATGAGATAAATATTATGAAAAGCTATTATAAGAGCGAGGCGAACGTGTTCCCCCTCCCGCGCTAATGTTGAAAAATGACATCATGCCTCTTCAACCTCCTCTAAAACTCTTCCCAAACTAACATTATATCATATCTGAACACAATAATAATTGGCGATTTACAACCCCAGACACGACGTCTACAACTAACAGTAAAACTGTAATGTAAAACGTTCCTATTCTCTTTCTTTGTCCTTTATCAAAGAGAGTGAAAGTAAAAAAAAAAAAAGTAAAGTGTTCCCCTGTGCATAGCACCACGCCATGAAGGCGTATAGGGGGTGTGGGGGTAACGCCCCACACTTTCTTGATCCGGTCGTGAGTGGGGGTGATGTGATCAGCATCACGCCCCTGACCGCCTTTACCCCCCAGGGTTTCCCCCAGGTACCCATGTTATTCGACGCTGGGTAGGCGCCGGGGCCGCTTCCACCGTTAGAAAAGTTCCCGGATTTGAACCGGCCGGGGATCGAACCCGGGACCTTGAGCATGGTAGTCAGACGCGTTACTGACTGAGCCAAATAAACGAAATGTAAGGAGAGAATGAAAACTTACCAGTCTCTTGCTTCTATATCAGGCGGTTGTCTTCAGTACAGTCATATTCCGACGTGACATTGCTTTCGACATGTATACATGCGGCAAATGATTTTTTTAAAAAATAAATAAATGCATAGTTCTATCCCTTGGCGTGGAAGGAAATCCAAACCAATCACTACAATTTCCAGAAAGTAACTGCCATCAACTGTCGTTCAAAGAAAATTATTCCCTTGCCGTGTTCCCTGTGCCCAAACACGCATGTTGAAACCCATTTATGCAGGTCGAGACAACAAAGTCTAAAGTTGGAAAGGAAAAGGGGGTTTAGCCCAGGTATTTGAGGCTCTGTGCGAAAGGTACAAAGCATATACTTGGTAGGCTTACCATATTTTTTTGGGTCCAACCCAGGTCATATTGGCGATCAACTCGTTACTGCTGAATTTCATTTTTTTTTACAAAAATAAATTGAAATTACTTAAAAGCCTTAATATTTTATTGGAATATTAAACTAAAAATTGTACAAGAAAAAAATATTAACATTATTTTCTAAAATCAATCAATTAATTTTCAAATCTTTAATTGAATAATACATTTTCTGATGTTTAGGAAACCTCTCTGTTAATTGACTCAGTTGTACTTTTCACTAGACATAACTATTTTCAGAAATGGCTTGTTTGTTTTAATAACATCATAAAATTCATAACATGAAAGTTCTGAATTCATTTTGACATTCAACAGATGTTTAACAGTGGATACTAGAAGTCTACCTCTTTCTGCAGACCAAATATTCCCAATAATTGAAAATACTCTCTCAACTGGAGCAGATGTTCCTTGTATCAAACACGCTTGCAAGACCACCAAGACGCTCACGGAAGTACGGAAACGGAAACGCTCGGAAGTCGATATCTCGAAGAAAGAAAAGGTATAATCGATCCTTATAATCGATCGATCCTTGGCGGTCATAAATTCTAGTCGTGAATATTCAATACCGGTAGCTATTTTCACGTTCAAATTCTCAAAACCCCGGACATATTGCAATCCCGGACAGCACTAAAAAAACAGGACTGTCCGGGCTAATCCCGGACGTATGGTAAGCCTAATACCTGGAGTATGGTCTTGGCAGATGTGACGTCACCTATTACAGTTCGAAAGCGTCAAGTTCACAATGTATCAAGACCACAGTACAGAGCACGCCAAGATTGCAGGCTCGGTCACGTGACAAGCGCACTTGTTCATTTGTTTGAAATCGCGTAGGTAGAAAGCCAGCTAGTTGTTTGTTGTAGTTCTTCTAATGTGTGGAAATGTATGTATAAGTACATTTGCAAATGCTATGTGATTTCTGTGGTGAAAAGCAAGTGTTTTAATCGTGGAAAACCCATATGTCCTCGGTTATATCTACTGATTGTATTTGGCGCTGCAGTCGAAGTGCATTTCGAAAGATCTTCACTTTCAGTTCACAACTTCAAGACCGCACTGCGAGACCATTCTCGCTTCAAGTACGGTCTTGCAGCTTTCGGACAAGGCCTGAGTTTCCAGGAATATGCTATATAGTATGTCTGAGACACGTGCACCACTCATATAGGCGATGACTGTTTTGACTGCGTGAGGTCTTTAAAGAGGCCACAATACACCAGGTGCCTCGTTGGCTACAGGGACCTCATTGGGATTACTTTTACACGAGACCGCATCTGTGGGAACAAATCCTGTCGGACTTCGAAGGAACTCCTATGGGGATAATTTCAAGTTATCCTTCATTTGCAAGATACTGAACCGCGAGTCTAAAGCCTGAATCACACGGAACTGACGCAGGACTGGCTACCCATTTGCTAGTTTTCATGTCACACGATACTTGTTACACTACTTGTAGACTTTTGTTCGCATAAGACATTGCGCAGAGCAGACAATCTGTAAAGATGGACGAGCAATTTGAAGAATGTTGTAGGAGATTACTGCTTTGTGCTTCTATTAAAAATTAAAGGAAGAAAAAAGTATGAACTAGAGATTGGCTCGAAATAAATATGGTAATCAATGCGTACCAAACAAGCTTTTATAATTTACTCGGGTATGCATGTTAATACATGAGATTCGCAGGATTCATTCACAAATTTTAAAAAAAATTAAACATTTAATTTAATACACTTGTAATAATAAGTATTTTTATTTTCGGCTAATCATATTTGTCACGTACACATCTCATCGCTTTGCATAAATACCTAAATATTAATTAACTGAACACGAATGCGCTGCACGTCATTTTTCCTTTTTTTATCGAGAAACTAACAAAAACAGCCAACGCTCGGAAACCACAGACAAAAAACTCCCCCTTTCCAAACTCACATATTATCTTCACAAGGCCAAACTTTGTTCTGATTGCCTGTTCCACAGAATCCAGTCGAGGAAAGCCAGTAGCAATTAAAACATGTCCTATTGCTCCCAACCCCCCGCCAGGCAGCCTTCACATCCGGGCAGGTAGCCAGTTCAGCGCCAACTAACTGGATATCCAGTTCCGTGTGATTCGGCCTTTATCTGCGTATGGATCTTTGTCACGTACTTGTTGTTCACGGAAATTGAATCCACGTTCAAATTAACAAATGCACAAATACGTATTTTTCATTTTTCTTCAAAGCCAAAGGTGTTGGGAAAAGTGAACGTACTTTGAAAACAAAGAAATGTTGATTTTGGCCGCGGTTCTAGCGACTAAAAAACAATGGTATGGACTGGTATCTGTGGCACAATTTCAACCGATACTTTCCGATACCGATACATCGGTATTAGCTCAGCCCTAGTTTCATGTGATGGTTTGCAAACACATTTTTTAACAAAATAGTCCAGTATTTATTTAAATGTATCCAGTATTTTCAACAAGATTGTGAGGTACTTTTTACTGCATGCATTGTTTCACTTTGATTCATGCTGTTATCTCAGGAATTACTAAATAATAACTTATTCATAAGATATAAAAATTACTCTTTAATAATAAATTAGCTACGAACCACATCTACTAAAATTGCAGCTGCGTGATGCTTGTTTCATGGAAGTACAGTGAATGGGATACTATTCATTTTCAAATCACGCAGAAAGAAATGTTGATTCTAGGAAACAGGTAGCTGCTACTTAGTGAAAAATACTCAAGTTATAATCAATAGACAATAGTAAGGTCGAGTTTTACAAATTACATTCATTATTTTCTGAATAAAAATATATGTTATGAATCCACTACTACCAATGAGGGTAGAATGGTAGTATAATTGCGTAATAAAATTTAAAATTAATTATGCTTATCGACTTTAATTGCAATAAATATAATTTTAACAGTACAATGGGGATTTAAGCATGGAACTTGAGCTGAAAAAGGCTTTACAAAAATGACAGATAGAACTGTTGCTAATTTATGAAGAGGCGATGAAGCCTACAGTCAGGAAAGGCACTGAAGAAGATTGATGAGCTAAGAGAAGAAGAGAGGGTGAAGAATGAACTGTCCATCATTATTCACTTCAATATGATCCACTGTCTCAGTATTCCAGCGAGGTTTACTGTCCTTTCAGCAGTGCTCCATTTACATTTTCAGAGCGAGAGATCCCTTTTGTAAAAACTTGGAGCAAACCATGATTCAAGATTACAACAATAACGTCAATGCATATTCTGATACTCAGTGGAGAATATTTTTAAAATGTGGAAGCAGGTTTCATCTGTTTTTATTAGACAACTTGTTGAAAATGCGAAGAATTCACTACTTTATGTAGACCCCAGTCACTAAAACATCTATCTCTTAACTGGCTTCTCAAACAGATTGGTGATTAAGCCTTTCGTACTGTAATCAAAGGATTCTGGATAAACTGAAGATAAAGTTTCTTGTCAGAAACACAAAAGAATGAAAGTTTAGCCATCTATAAGAAACACGAATGGTTCAAAGTATGGTTGTGAAAGTTCCAGGAACAAATAAATTCTAATGGGTCTTATCCGCTGCAGGACCGGAATCTTTTTTCTCGCACAATTTAAATTCCGTCCAAGTTGCGTATTGTTTCATTGAAAAAAAGGATCCTGGATCGAACTTAAATTGATCCGGAAAAAAGTTCCTGGACCGGATTTAAATTGATTCAGAAAAAGTTTCCTGGACCGGATTTCAATTGAGCCGGAAAAAAGTACCTGGACCGTATTTAAATTGAGCCGGAAAAAGGTTCCTGGACCGTATTTAAATTGATCCAAAAAATGTTCCTGGACCGTATTTAAATTGATCTTGGAAATAGTTCCTGGACCGTATTTAAATTGAGCCGGAAAAAAAGTTCCTGGACCGTATTTAAATTGAGCCGGAAAAAAGTTCCTGGACCGTATATAAATTGATCTGGGAAATAGTTCCTGGACCATATTTAAATTGAGCCGGAAAAAACGTTCCTGGACCGGATTTGAATTGAGCCGGAAAAATGTTCCTGGACCGTATTTAAATTGAGCCGGAGAAAAGGTTCCTGGACCGTATTCAAATTGATCCAAAAAATGTTCCTGGACCGTATTTAAATTGATCTGGGAAATAGTTCCTGGACCGTATTTAAATTGAGCCGGAAAAAGGTTCCTGGACCGTATTTAAATTGATAAAAAAATGTTCCTGGACCGTATTTAAATTGATCCGGGAAAAATGTTCCTGGATCGAACTGAAATACTTTATACATAAAAAAAGGTTCTTACGGCCTACAACCCATTTACCAGAGGCGTCTGCTGAGCGCATGCGTCAATTGTGGGAAAAGAATGATTACTTTCTATCACTTCAGATCAAAGAAGTATAATATAGAAATAATTCTATATGCGCTCAGCAGACGCCTCTGCCATTTACACTTGCTGATTTTTCTCTTCCGGACAGGAATTGAATTTATTTACAATTCCTGAAAATTAACTAGCCTGGATTATTAAGGATTCAGATATCCACTGCTTTCTAATGGGTTCCAATTGGTTCCGTAACAGGACGGGAACAGTCTTTCTCGCACAATTGAAATTAGATCCAAGTTGCGTTTTGTTTAATTGAAAAATACGTTCCTGGATAGTATTTAGATTGATCCGGAAAAAAAAGGTTCCTGGACCGTATTTAAATTAAGTCGGAAAAAAGGTTGCTGGACCGAATTTAAACTGAGTCGGAAAAAAGGTTGATGGACCGAATTTAAATTTAGTCTGAAAACAAGTTCCTGGACCGAATTGAAATACTTTACAGATAAAAAAGGTTCTTTACGGTCCAGAACCCATTTACGCTTGCTGATTTTCTCTCCTGGACCGGAATTGAATTTATTTAAAATTCCTGGACCTTCAACAACCCTGCTTCAAAGTCTACTCTGTTTGAGTTTATTTCTAAGCCCACTTTATGCACAGCAAGGAGAATGAGGCTGGGCCTGCAGTTTAAGGTTGGACCCGAACCACGGGGTACCAAACCTGGACCAATTAATTACAAGGTGACGACTTTATCACTGTAGCTACCATGAAAAATTTACTCTGCTCTAAATGTAAGTGGATGAAAATGAAAGTTCATTGTGCGAGCAGTGAAAGTTTAGTGTGCGAGAAAATTCACCAGTGAAACAAATTTGAGTGCGCTTGTAATTTTTATAATGATTATATTTAATAAATAACTGTACTCGTATAATCAACAAAGGAAGCAGTGATTGAGTAACAAAATGAGTTATTGAATTTTAGTGATAAAAAGTGTGGGCCTGTAAGCCCCCCCCCCCCAGTCAGGTAAGTAAGTTTCTCGTACGGCAGGGGAAAGCTAGGATTAATGATAGAAGAAAAGTGTAACCAATAATCGTAACATTAAAATGGAAAAAAAATCGCTGTTTTAAAAGGAAATGGTATTGGAAAAGGATAGACAGAATTTTTCATGTGTGTGATTTTGATTTTGCATAGGAGTAACAATAATTTTGGAGAGGGAGGGATTAGGGTAGTCTATGACGAAAACAAAAGCCAGGCTGTCGTCTGCACCCCGGGGTTCATAATGACAGGAGAAGTTAATTAGCCGACAAGCGAAAAGAAAATTCTTGTGCAACTCGTTTCCGCTTTTTGCAAAGACATGTCAAAATCAGACTTCAGTTCGTGGGAGGTGCAATGTAGTAGGAAATCAATTACGAAGCCAAATTCCTTATTTGAAGGGAACCAACGTGACCAACATTTGAGCTTTCTGGAAAAGGAAAACTTTTTCCATCACCGTCCCCTTACAGTCTACCCCGGTCCAGGGGTGTGCTCTTCAAATCAAAATCGTGGTTGGATTTTGACGATGTGTGTGGCTCTATATTTGTATAAAAGAAAGGCATTTTATTTATTGGGAATTGTATCGCACGGTAATGGAATAATATTCTTGCATTCCTTAAAAGTACCGCGGATCTCCGTTGTGAAGTGCATAGTAGGCAACGACGCTAAGGGTCCCGGTTCGAACCTCGGCCTGGCATGGGTTTTCTTTGTGAGTGTCCCTTCATTAATTTCATCATACATTACGGCCGTAGGCCGGGAGCGCACAAACAAAAGGCTGCGTACGCTCGTGGTTATGTATACCACGAGCGCACAAAATCCAGCGACGTTGCCACGTTGTGTAAACTGTTTTTGCCTAACCTAACCTATCCTAAGATTCCTTAAAGTTATGGGGTATCTTTTCAGCGTTAACAAATAAGTTACAAACAAAGTTATTCAATGTATTCATGAAAGTTTTGTTAAAATAAACATGTGTATTTGACTTTTTATGCAATTAAATTATCCTCTGCACAGGCCAGTCAATACACAATCATAGATGTAGCAACGCAGCATTGGATGTTGTGCGCTAGTGGACTGCACCCTACACCACACATCCTCATCTTTGCGATTAACCAAAAGTGTCAGAAAAGCGAAGTAAAATAAATACTCTATCTATCTGGTGTACGAGAAACCATGAACCTTGTTGTGACAATCTCGCCCTCACACAGCCACTATCGTCCGACAGTTTCTGGCTAAGAAGGGGGTGGTGCAAATTGATCATCCACCATACTCGCTAGATCTGAATCTTCCAGATTTCTTTCTCTTCCCACACTTCAAATTCGCTTTGAAAGGTCAGAGATTTGAGGATGTTCCGGTTATTCAACGGAACGTGACGAGGGTCTTGAACACCATCCCGAAAGAAGACTTTTCTAAAAGTTTCCAGGACATGTACAGCCGTTCTCAACGGTGGATAGTCATGGGAGGGGGACTACTTCGAAGGACAGTAAGGTAGGTTTCATTAAGAATTCGTTTACTTTCGATATTCAGGATCATTCACCGAACTTTATTGTCAGAGGTTGTATTATGTACAAATGCTTATCCTGGTGATATTTCTCGCCAACTTTCTCTACAAAAGTGGATGATTAAGAATTAAGCCTGAATCACACGGAACTCTAGTTGACGCTGAACTGACTACCCATTTGCTAGTTTTCGCCTCACACGATACTTTTTACACCGTACTTGTCGATAGTCTTTTGTTCCCATTATGGCGGCCGCGTGAGATGTAAACAACGTATCACTTCACACTTTTAAAATACGATAACTATTCAACCGAGAGGAATATCGCTTCGTATTAAATGGTTTTAGGTAGAGAAGAATGGCGCTGATTAAATACATACTTTACAACGTTTACTATACACGTATGGAAGAATATTTTAGCTTTTTCAATTGTAAACACCGTGTACTCACCATAGACGGTGTAACTCGACGAGCCTTTGGTGCTGTATGTATTATACATTGTAATTGGAACAGCTAATCGAAATGATCCATGAAATGCTTTGGTGTAAAACTGTAAAATACTATCTGTTATAAGATTTTTGGAAGCATTTACGTAGCATTTATGCTAGCAAAAATGTTAATGGAAATGCTTTCGTCTAAAGCCGGCTTAAAGGTGGACGTCGACGAGCAATTTGAAGAATGTTGTAGGAGAATTACTGCTTCGTGCTTTTATTAAAAAAAGGAAAAGTATGAACTAGAAATTGGCTCGAAAAAAATATGGTAATCAAACCGAACAAGCTCTTTTAACTCGGGTTTGCATTATTCATACTATTCATACATGAGATTCATTCACAAAAAAATCAAACACTTGTAATAATAAGGATTTTCATTTTCAGCTAATCATATTTGTCACGTACACATCTCATCGCTTTGCATAAATACCTAAATATTAATGAACTAAACACGAATGCACTGCACACCATCTCTTTACTTTTTTTATCAAGAAATGGAGAAACTATAACATAAACAAAACAGCCAGCACTCGGAAACCACAGACAAAAAACGCTGCTTTGCAAACTCACAGATTATCTTCACATGGCCAAACTTTGCTCTGATTGGCTGTTCCACAGAATCCAGTCGAGGAAAGCTAGTAGCAATTAGAACATGTCCTATTCCTCCAAACCAGTCAAGCAGTCAGCCAGCCGGCCACAATTTCTACCTAGAAAGTCAGTTCAGCGCCAACTAGGGCATTCCTACTAGAAATCCAGTTCCGTGTGATAGGGGCTTTATTTATTGAAACTCGTGCCACTTTATGTCCAAGTTCACTCGTAGGATATTTAATACTTAAGCGACACGTATCACCACTTTGGTACAAGACAATTTTTGAGGTAATAATTTTTTGGACGTTGCTGTACTAACAGTATGCAATATTATTCCCAAAAGAGAAAGAAACTGAATTATATTTGGTGTAAAGATGAAGAGTGAGGGAAACATATCTGCAGAGTGAAACTGCCGCATGATGCTCAGAGTTTCCAACCCAGTGATTCAATTTTCTGCTTGTACTGTGGGGTGATATGCCCACAGAAATTAAGTGCAATATGCCCATGGGCATTATTATGATAAGAAAGGACCACAATGTGACTGGATCCAGTGTATTCGTTGTAGTATGTGGATGCATGAAATGTGTATCAAATTCATGTCCATGAGTCCAAAGTGCAATGAAATTTCTCACAAATGTAAACAGTAAAAGAGGCTATGGTAAATTCAAAATAAATGTTGTTAGAAACATTTGTCTGTACAAATGATGTTCTGTTTACGGAACAAACGTTAATAATCTTCCAGTTAATGCTGTGTATTATTTTCCTTTAAATATGTCATGTCAAGTATTACAACAATTGTTTCTTGTATTGTGCATTTTACCCCTAATGGGTGGGCATTTTGCCCTGAACACGTGGTGATTTGCCCAAATTGACGTTCATCTGTTTATTTTTCTATGGTTCTTTTGCTATAAGACTTACAGTAATAAAACTTATAGGTAACAATAATAAAACATGTAGCATTCATTTGACATTCTTTTCATTGCGACACTCCTTCATTTCGCGAAGCTATAAACCGCCAAAAAAAGTTGGGCGTATTCCCCCGAGTGACTCTATGTATTATTGCACATTGGGCTCTGTCCGAGCCTACGAGCTAAAGGTGTGGTATGCACAATAACTAGCAATTTTAACGCATTTCTTTAAAGCTATTAGAACACAGTTATGCATTGTATGTGTGCATAAGTGTAGTTCGCTTACTTTGTTACCGCCTTTTATAGTTCAGTAAGTACTGGACTATTCCGTCCAAGAAAATTATTTACGTAATTGGTGTTGTAATGTGAAATTGTCAACAGCAAGTTTTAAGTTCTCTCGTCAGATGGTTCGAACATATAGTAGAAAAAGCCTGGCCCTAAATGGTCAGAAGATATTTTATTTTATTTCGGCTTTATATACATGGCGAAATTAAGGCTATTTTACCTTTTCTCCCACTTAACCATCTACTCGATTTCTTACATAGCTTTTCTAATAAAATAGGAAATAGAAAACGAAAGAATTATAAGGACACACAGACACATGCTCACCATTTCACGCACATAAACAAAACGACCGTACTGTTTATATTACACACACATACACACACACGCACACACACGTACGATCAAATACATAACGTTACGCTTGAAACATAGTCCAAACGGTAGGGGAGAGTCGTACAGTACCGGCCGTCCTACAGTATCGGCCAATTGCTAGTTCGGACATTTGACGCTACATAGCAGTAGTTGCAACGTCCACCCACGCAGTGCTCAGCACCACGGCGCAGGAGTACTGGTACTGGCTGCGTTCAACACGCTAAACACTGCAGTTGGGTGGTCGGCAAAAGTTTACCCATATGTGCTAACTGATTCAGTTGTAGTACAAAGACTCAGAAATATCTCAGGGCTTGCTGGGTGTAAAGAAAGACTAAACCAGGTTTATATATAGAGGTAACAGTTTATTATAATCGTATCACAAGGATGTCCGTTAGCACACTTACTCACGTGTCTTTACCTTTACCCTTACCACTCACGTGCATTTACCTGTACCACCTTTATACTCGAAGAGATAAGGGGGGAAGCAGGGAACATCCAATTCACTCCTCAAAGTGAGGCGCCAATGGGGAGTATGGGGACCTAATTTTATTTAGGGCCTGGTCGCCGTAGGTTGTCTGGAAACCCAACGCCACACTACCCTGGCGGGGTGCCGCAGGTTGATAGGGGAAGGAAACCTCTCGCAGCAAGCGGAGCGGGTCCTCTCACTCTAAAGTGGAGTTGTTCTCTCTCGCCAATAAGCGGAGCGGGGTATCTCTCACTCGAAAGTGGAGTGGGTTCTCTTGCCAAAGGCAGAGTTCAACCTCTCTCTCGCTGGAAAGCGGAGCGCGGCTTCTCTCGCCCGCAGGCGGAGGACAACTTCTCTTGGGTGCTTGGTCTCTCGCAAGAGCGGAGTGCAACTTCCTTCCTTCCTTCCTTCCTTCCTTAGGATGCTTGGACTCTCGCAAGAGCGGAGTGATCCTTCTTCCAGGTCCGTTGGTAAGAGAGATCTTATCGGGAGCCGACCTGAAAGCCAACTGAATTCCGGGCCTCGCTGCGCTGGCTTTATACTCGCGGTGGCGCATGGGTGGTGAAAATAGTAACTACAAGTACGCGTTGCTAACTCATTTTTTTACATATTGCAACCTTCGTACTGAGAATCATCCAAGAAGTAACATTAAGAAAACACTAGTGGGAAAATCACTAGTTGCATGTGTCAATATAAACTAAAACTGTGTGCATTCAGACAATACAATTAATAATAAGCCTCGCAGGACTCTGTAATCCTAAATATCGAGTTGAACAGTGTAATTGACAATAAATAATAACATTTACCAAATACAACGACCACGCAGGGTCTAATAGTGAGCGAAGTTAATAAACGTAGAGGTGGACCCGTCAACATTTACAGAATACATCGACCACGCAGGTTCAAATAATAATAAGCGAAACTAATAAACGTAGAGGTGGATCCGTTAACACATTTAAACTTTTAGCATGCATTCTTCATCCATCCTTCTTAACAAAATATAATATTGCGACCGCGCAGGGTCGTTAAATGTGGCGACCACGCAGGGTCGTTACATACGCCCCTTCCTCGGGCAAACATTTTGGTAGAAATTTAAAACTTACAATTTCTGGAAAAATTTTACATGAAATATTAAAGATCAAGACTGGTAAGAGTCTCTGTCTCTTCTACACTTCAGTCACTTGGTCCTCTTCTTCCCCTACTACTTCTTTCTTCCTCCTTTCTTCCTTCTGGGATGGCAGCTTGGCTATGGAAAATGGGGAGACACTTTGGTGGGTGACTAGTTGGTTTGGCAACTTTGTGACCTCTGGTTACTGGTAAACTCTCGAACTGTCCCAAGAGGGTCTAGCTGCTCCACAGTCTGCACTTCTCCAGGATCAGGGGGTTCACTACTGCGATCTGAGTTTCTAGAAGAGTACCTTCTGGAACTATGTTGGACTGGACTTCCTTCTCTTCCGATCGAGGATCTCCAATTTCTGTCTTGGTCTCTCTGGAAATTGCCCCTGGGAAAGTCTCTTCTTGAACGCCCTTGATTTGGTCGATAAGGTTCCCATCGACCATTCTGGTTACGGTTCAGTCCTCTGTTACCTCCACCTCTATTAAAATTTTGAGTTCTCCAAGAGTTTTCTTGTTTAGTGTCACCCTTGGTCTCAATGCTTCGCACTTTGAAATTCTTATTGGGAAGTTCTTTACCTTTGAAGTCCTCTTTATTTCTCCAGAAGTCGGGATCATCGTATATTTCAAAGTCCTTGAGGAAGCTGGTCAATTCGTCGACTGTTCTGGGAGAGTGCGCAAGGCAGAGATTTCGAGTTTTATAAGGTAACTGACCTATGATTAAATTCAGCACCTCGCTCTCGCTGAAGTTGTCACTTAGATTCCTATAGGCGGCGTAAATGCTCCAAGCGAAGCTCTCCATATTTTCATGTACGGGACGGGAATATCTTCTATTTCTTATTGCAGTTAATTGTCTCTGCTTAGCCTTCTCGGAGGCAAACTCTTCTTTAAACTTTATGCAGAAATCTGCATAGCTAGCAAAACTGTCTATGTTACCTGCCAGCCAATGTTCAGCTTTACCTGTGAATACTCTAGGTAGCAATTCGAGTCTGTAATTGTCAGGCACTTGCATGAGCTCGAAGCTTACATTGAGCTCACGAAGATATTTCTCAGCTGACTGAGCTTCGATATCACCCTTGAACTTGGGGATGTGTGCGATGTCAGCCATTCTAGGCATCTTAAATTCGGTTCTTCGCCGAGGAGATGTCCCGTCGAAACTATCTGCTTCTCTAGGCCGCTTACGGTTATCTGATTGAATGGTTCCCAGATAGAAAGGATTCTGCACCACTCTAGGAGGTTCATAAGAGGCTGCTTCAGGATTCAGACTTCTATCCCGTTCAATGGAATCGGGGAGAACATCAGAAGTGACTCCCGGTTGTAGCTGCAACCGTTCAATTTTATCTTGCAGTTCACCTACTCTTCGGACTATAGACCCAGTCTGCTCATGTATTTCTTGCCGAAGAGATACTTCCAATTTCTGTGTCTCTCCTCGGAGAGAGTTCACCTTTTCGCCGGTTGCTTTGGCCATCGTTTCTGCAGCTACTTTCTGTTCTTCGACCGCCTTCTCCATAACTACGGCCTGCTCACTCAGAGTCTTTACTGCTGCTTCTATCTGCTTAACTCTCTCTGGTTCTTCACTTCCACTTTCCGTCGTAGACTGGGCTACCAATTGTAGACAGGTATCTAAATTTTTCTCAATTTCACCACGCCAGGCAGCTAAAGGTTCTAATTGTTCTTCCACTACTTTCACTACTTCCAGCTGACAAGAGATTCTAATTTTCTCTAATTCCTCCCTAAGACTTTCTAACTGGTCTGTCTTATGTTGGGAGAAAAGAGTCTGTAGTTCTGCTCTGCTTCTTTCAGCTTCTTGCTGTCTTATCTCATTCTCCTCTTCTTTTTCTTTCATTCTCTTTTCTTCTTGTCTTTCAACCAACGCACGGAGAATTTCTAATTCTCTTTCTCTTTTCTCTTCTGCTTCTCGTTTTTCAAATTCTCTTTTCTCTTCTGCTTCTCGTTTTTCAATTTCTCTTTTCTTTTCAAGAGACTCTATTAGCGACCTAAATTCTTGTGTCTCTAGTTTTCTTTTAGCTTCTTCTTCTGCTTTCTCAAGTGTCTTTTTAGCTTCTTCTTCTGCTTTTTCAAGTGTCTTTTTAGCTTCTTCTTCAGCTTTTTCATGAAGCCTTTTCTCCTCCATGGACTCCACTACTTGTCTTAGCTCCATTACCTCTTTCTTTCTAGCTCTCTCTAATTGAGCCATATCTTTCTTTCTCTGCTTCTCTTCCTCTATTCTTTCCTTTCGTCTATGTTCTTCTTCCTCCGATTTCTCTTTCTTTCTCTCTTCTTTATCTTTCATCAGCCATTCTAATAACCAATGGTCTGATGGGGTCGTACTAGGAGCACTTGGTTCTTGCCCGGAAACCTTCAAGGGTACTGTTGAGCACGTCTTGCATCTGGACTCTGCAGTGGACACTGAGGTCTCTTCTTGCCCCTCACATATCCAATGGAACTTCTGGAGACATTGGCAACACTGGAAATACTCCATCTCTCCTCCGGTATCCTCACAGCATCCGAACCCAGTCTCTTCATCTACGGTTTTCCTCCCTCTGCTTCTTAAGTTCATACTTGACGCGTCCCTTTCCATTTTGGCACACCGTCTATGGTTTCTTCCACTACACAACACTATATCTTCTCCTTCGTGAATTCTTTGGACGAACACTAACACTGACACTTATGAGCCCCTTCTAGTCCTTGTAGCTAAAAGGCCCCTACTGGCTTTCTGGTTTAAGTCTTTACAATCTCTCGGGCCCCACGTTATGAGCGCCAAAAACTTTATGCAACGTCCACCCACGCAGTGCTCAGCACCACGGCGCAGGAGTACTGGTACTGGCTGCGTTCAACACGCTAAACACTGCAGTTGGGTGGTCGGCAAAAGTTTACCCATATGTGCTAACTGATTCAGTTGTAGTACAAAGACTCAGAAATATCTCAGGGCTTGCTGGGTGTAAAGAAAGACTAAACCAGGTTTATATATAGAGGTAACAGTTTATTATAATCGTATCACAAGGATGTCCGTTAGCACACTTACTCACGTGTCTTTACCTTTACCCTTACCACTCACGTGCATTTACCTGTACCACCTTTATACTCGAAGAGATAAGGGGGGAAGCAGGGAACATCCAATTCACTCCTCAAAGTGAGGCGCCAATGGGGAGTATGGGGACCTAATTTTATTTAGGGCCTGGTCGCCGTAGGTTGTCTGGAAACCCAACGCCACACTACCCTGGCGGGGTGCCGCAGGTTGATAGGGGAAGGAAACCTCTCGCAGCAAGCGGAGCGGGTCCTCTCACTCTAAAGTGGAGTTGTTCTCTCTCGCCAATAAGCGGAGCGGGGTATCTCTCACTCGAAAGTGGAGTGGGTTCTCTTGCCAAAGGCAGAGTTCAACCTCTCTCTCGCTGGAAAGCGGAGCGCGGCTTCTCTCGCCCGCAGGCGGAGGACAACTTCTCTTGGGTGCTTGGTCTCTCGCAAGAGCGGAGTGCAACTTCCTTCCTTCCTTCCTTCCTTCCTTAGGATGCTTGGACTCTCGCAAGAGCGGAGTGATCCTTCTTCCAGGTCCGTTGGTAAGAGAGATCCTATCGTGAGCCGACCTGAAAGCCAACTGAATTCCGGGCCTCGCTGCGCTGGCTTTATACTCGCGGTGGCGCATGGGTGGTGAAAATAGTAACTACAAGTACGCGTTGCTAACTCATTTTTTTACATATTGCAACCTTCGTACTGAGAATCATCCAAGAAGTAACATTAAGAAAACACTAGTGGGAAAATCACTAGTTGCATGTGTCAATATAAACTAAAACTGTGTGCATTCAGACAATACAATTAATAATAAGCCTCGCAGGACTCTGTAATCCTAAATATCGAGTTGAACAGTGTAATTGACAATAAATAATAACATTTACCAAATACAACGACCACGCAGGGTCTAATAGTGAGCGAAGTTAATAAACGTAGAGGTGGACCCGTCAACATTTACAGAATACATCGACCACGCAGGTTCAAATAATAATAAGCGAAACTAATAAACGTAGAGGTGGATCCGTTAACACATTTAAACTTTTAGCATGCATTCTTCATCCATCCTTCTTAACAAAATATAATATTGCGACCGCGCAGGGTCGTTAAATGTGGCGACCACGCAGGGTCGTTACATAGTTCACGGGAGTAGGAGGGAAGGGTATGTATTCGTGTGCGCTATAGTTCTGGATCACCCACTTTCACGCAGTATTGTGAGAGCTGTGCCTGTGTTACTGTGAAGAGTCAAGTGGCTGCGTGAGTGAAGTTATTTCTAGGGCCCTGGTATTCATGTTAGAGTTAAGTGTTTGATTTTATTGTCAGAGTCAGTTTATCGGTATTCTATAAGTATACGAAAACCAGCAAATAGTTTAGCAAATTGATTATGAACAACGTGTAATCGGAACTTTTGTCACCACCTAATGATCGTACAGTATCGGCCAGCGAAGTGTCGTCCAGTATCGGCCACACAGAATTTCGTACGCACCTACTGCAGTCCTGCTTGCTTTTGTTTTCAGAGTAAGATGACAGACGAGGAGGGCAACAAAAGAGCTATATGAACTGAAGAGGCCATGGAAGCGGCGGTAAATGAGGTAATGACAAACAAAATTACAGCAAGAAAAGCAGCTAGTATATTTTGTTTACCTAGAAACACATTAGGATATAGATTGAGAGCAATTCAACGTCGTATGGATGTGGACCTGACACCTCAGATGGGCAGATTTAAGAAGACGTTTGATGACGAAATTGAAAAACAATTACTTTCGCATATGAAAGACTTGGACAATAAGTTTATGCCCCTCAGTAAACTAGAAGACAACTATAGAAACTGCACAATGCATAATTTGTCTAGTCCTTTGAGGAAGATTGGGTTCAGTGTACCGGATGTGGAGTTTGGTACATGTTGAATGCGTAGACTAAGAAAATATATTGTATTTTTGTAACTATTGTAAAAATGTGATTTCAACTCCGCTTTAACGGACTCTATTTCCACATTTATTAACACGCTCTTGGTTTACATTGCTCGCCACTATATTTACAACTCTGTCTTAATCTAGTCGCGAAGGAACAAAAAACTCGAGCTCGGATATTTCGGATTGCAAGGAAGCTCACGAAAACCATTCACTTTTATCGGTTACGTCTGCAGTGTAATCCTGATACAGTGTTGCACATTTGAAACCTCCAAACGATTCCCATGGCCACAAAACCCTTTCAAGGATATAAACTTAAACAGGACGTTACTGGTCAAAACTATGATTAAAATGCTTTATTATCTGTGGCTCTTAACATCGTTTCTATAGCGTATTTATTTGTGTATATAAGAGCAGAACTTGGATGAATTACAGAAGAACTTTTGCGTGTTATAACACAGGTTAGTGATCGTTTTGCAATATTTATATAAATGTCTGCATATGTCTATAAAAATAAGCGGGCATTACAGGCCGCAAATGTCGGCATCTCCGTCAGCGCCGCCCGCCACGCTTCTCCCGATCACTCGGCTGCAGATCGAAATGGACGCACGGTACATTCATATTTACTTTCTTTTTTCACCGCACTGTGTCTCCATTCCCCCTATCTCAGCCATACTACTCCCTCTCTTGCTGCATTGCTTACTTTCTTCATATAATTTGCTTGTCCCCATTCCCGAATGTCCCTTGCCTGAGGGTCTAGTAATAGTGTCGTTGCAGTTTCCATCATTATTTCTTGCCGATCTATATCTTCTAGTCGCTGTTTAACGAGTTCAAGTGTTCCTTGGTCTACGTGCTCTTCTCCCCATACCCATCCCAACCCGATTTTGAATAGTTTGCCTTTAACTTCCTTTTCCCAAGAGCCCATTTCCTCTCCCCTTACTTGTTGTATGAGAGCCTTCCCTTTGATAGTGTCTCCATCTGCTATTATCAGAGTTGCCCAATATTTAACCCTTCTCCACGTTAGTCTGGTACTCTCCCTCGCTAGCCCGAGTTCCACTAGTACCCCGCTGCTTGTTGTGCCTGTGATTCAGTGCTTCTTTGAAGTAGCTGCGCTGTATTTGGTTAATTATGTTTTCCCAACAAAGAAACTTCAAAACTATGAAATGAGCTTCGTAGATAAGCTATATTAAGCTATATTAATAGCTTCCGTTGGGTACGGGTGCGAAATCTGGGGGCCAAAGGGGGAATACAGAGTTGTCTAAGAGGAGGCGTGAGTATGAGAGGAGCTGCTGCATTGTTTGCAATTCCGTACTTCACACTTAAATGATCGAGCAAAGGCTTGAAAATCTGACCTGGCATTGGTAGAAAAAAATAGCAAATAGAACAGCCGGCCGTGCAACAGTGTTCAGCCCATAAGAAGACCAGGAGTCGACGTCTAGATTGAAGCATTTACCGTCCACCCTCTTCGGTTCTCCCAGGTCGACTGGCGCTGAGCTACGCAAGTGCTCATGGGAGAACTCACATGATCGCAGCGGCGCCAGCCATTGGCTGTACACCGGATCAAGTTCGTATAGCAGCATATGCAACAATAATAAAATATTCGACATCCTTGGTGCATGAAAGGCATGACTGCAGGTAAAAACTGTTTTTTTTTTCGGATTCCTGAAAATAAACAGTGACATATCTCTCAGAAAACCGTAATGATTAGCAAAGTCGAGAGCTTAGGGAATTAATAAGTTGGCTGTTACTAAATGCATTGACTTGTATGGGAATCTGTGTGAGGAGATTTGTAATATTGATCAGCCTCACCAGATCTTTAATGTTGGCGAAACTGGTTTGCCCCTAACAACACTAAAATAGTGGCAGGAAAAGCGTGCTGGGCGGAATAGCCAGCTGTTTTTGTGAATTCTGATTTCTGCACTCCTCAAATATATCTTTAATAAGAAGAGTATGTATTACCTTTTTAGTTATTATGTATAGTAATCTGGTCCTATCATGAATGTATTACAACTATCGATTTCTTTTCAAACGTTTCAATTAATCTTTTATAGATTTAAAGTTGAAATGAGCGGAATATCCACGCTGTACCCCATAGTTTCGTGGAAAGTTATACAAAGAATTAACACACTGTGCAACAAGGTACAATCACATTTGATGTTTTCGTATGATTCCACTTTGGCAGTTTTAGTCATTTTACGATGGGTAGAACGTAATAAAAACTTCATAATGGGCATATAGAAACTTGCAATGTGCAACACTGTCATACTTAACTGTTAAAGTGAATTTAGATGTTATATATGGAGCACTGGTGTTTGTGTTTTGTTTCTGGGAAACTTTAAATTGCATACATGTTTCCATCAAGGACAAAAAACTCGGAACTCTTTCATTTAACAACAATGTACAAACTGCTATCACAAAGTCGAAGTTGAGTTGTAGGGATTATGGGGAAACAAACGTAAAAACTTCTCTGCCTCGTTATCTGTTTGCAATGCATTTTTTTCATTAAGGATAACACACTGCATTATGCATAAACAGTTTAGGTGCTAGGTCTGTTTTCATATTTTAATAACTAAATAAGGTTTGCGGGCACAACTGCATCCTCAATATTTGTATTTATATTTGTATAGAGCCGAGCTCTGAAAGTTCACATCGCTTACGTTTTTTGTGTCTGTATCAGAATGAACACTTGGTTGGACCTGGTAACACTTGGTCGCTGCTTGTTCCAGACAGGTCAAGATTTAGACCTGGTGGCGCACGAATTTGAGCCGGTAAAATTTTCTATACATAATTATTATATGCACATATTATGGGTGTCCGAATTGAAACGCCCTAATTTCAAATACTTGTATTGAACATAACATACAGGCAATAACAGTGTGGTAGGTGGTATATGGTAGCTTAGCTGTGAAAATTGTAAATAAGTAATGAATAGTAAGGATTCGTTTCTTTTGTATCGTTCAAGGGGGTGAAAAGTGAAAATGACAACCAGTGCTGAAAAAGCGCAAACTGTGTGGTGGTACGCAGAATTGGGATCCATTATTGCAAGAAATCCGTTCGTACACAAAATTTTGGAGAGCAATCTCACGTGACGCCGTACGAACGGATTTCTTGGGACTTCGTGCAAATGCATCTGCAATGCGTTGAACGGCTTTCCTCTGATGTTGGTGATCGGCCACCACCATGCCTCTTAGCGAGAGATCCTGTTTCTAGAAACGCTGCTTTCCACGCCTTGATTCTCTTGGCATCGGCCCGTGGCGGAGTGGTTAGCACATCGCGCTACGATGCTAGGAGTCCCGGGTTCGAATTCCAGCCTGTTTGTGAGTGTCCATTCATCAATTTCATCATGTCATCACTGATCTCCATCTTCGCAAATTAGCCAAAAGTGGCACAAAAAGCGAAGTAAAATAAAGCATATCAAAATTAAAAAAAATAAAAATCTTGTCATCGGGAGGGTCTCTGTGATACTCTGCATGAAACCGTCATTGAACTGCAATAATGGATCCCAATTCTGCGTACAACCATACAGTTTGCACTTTTTCAACATTGGTTGTCATTTTCAGTTTTCACCCCCTGGAACGATACAAAATAAACGAATCCTTACTATTCATTACCTATTTAAAATTTTCACAGCTAAGCTACCATATACCACCTACCAAACTGGTCTTGCCTGTATATTATGTTTAATATAAGTATTTGAAATTAGGGCGTTTCAATTCGGACACCCGGTATATTGTATTAACTATATGTGTATATCTGTAGGTCATCTGCTAAATTATATGTAAAGTTTTCAGAGTGCTGTTTGAACATTGCAGTGTTTCTTCCTTTTTCGTGTTATTTTTTTATAAACATAATGTAAAATGTTTACTAAACAAATGTTTTGGGACCCACTGAACCATACATTCCAATACTGCTGTGACTGCACGGAGATTTAGAGTGTAAGTGCATGGAATAGCTAAACTAATTTTTTGTGAACTTGGAAGGAATTTCAAACGACAGAAAGAAGACAACAGTCCATAGATTCCTTTCATATATCACCCTGGAATAGAACTAGGAGTGAGCAAATTGAAATTAGCGAAAAAATAAATTATAAATTAACCTTACTCACATTTTTTAACTACTTCAAATATCGTGGTGTTTTGAATGATTGATTTAGTATATTTTACTTCGATTTTTGACTAATCGCGAAGATGTAGCTGGATGAGTGATGATATGATGAAGAGAGCCTCACAAAAAAAAAAGGTTGGGATTCACACCCGGGACCCCTAGCGTCGTAGCGCGCTGTGACAACCAAATCTGCTACGGATTGTGGTGTTAAAAATATTAATAAAGTAAAATGCTCCCCTATGCTTTGCACCACGCCATGAAGGCGTATAGGGGGTGTGGAGTTACGGCTCCACACTTTCTTGATCACGGCCGAAGGTGGAGGTGATGTGATCAGCACCACGCCTCTGGCCGCCTTTACTCCCCAGAACTTCCTACTGACACCTTATGGCCAAGAGGTTCCTGGTTCCATCCCTGGTGGAGGCAGTGCCTCTGACCCAACTTTAAACTGTTGGCTCAGTCCTGATTAGTCTGCCCGAATTCATAGTGGACTTAAAATACAAAATTTTGAAAATTTTATTACTAAAGTAATGTAAATAAATCAGTGACAGAGACTTGGAGCCGTCAAACTCACCCAATAGAATACTCAGGATTTTTCCCCCCGGAAGGGCTGGGATTGTAAAAATGGATAGCATATAGCTAGGGAGGCTGCATACACAACAAGATATATTCTATTTTCAGAACTTTCCAATCTCGAGGTGATTTTAAAGGGGATTACATTTATCACTGTAGTTCTTCCCTGCATTTATTTAAAAATATTGATTTTCTGAAAATTTCGGAGATGGCTGTAGCCCCACCAGCCTCCCCTCTGCGTACGCCAGTGAACTCACCCCTTATAAGCGTCATGTGTGCCCCCTTGAGATTTGCCAACTCTATTTTTTTGAGAGATTTCTTTTCGAATTGTGCATAGTTCCCGGTATATTCACTAATAGTCCTGGCAACAATGAGAAGCGGGGAGATTAAGTGCTATCTGAAAGCATTATCACATTGTTGAATTCTTGCATTCCGGTTGGAGCCCATCTTCAGCGATTGAGGGTATGGGGATGTCCTCACGTAAAATGCTTCCAGCGAGTAAGAAGCTTATTGCGGGGATATAGCGGAGGAGGACTGGAAGCGAAATTTTTGTTCATCCCCTGCTTTAACAACCCTGTCCCTAATCCTCGCTTGAAACTCCCGGACTGAAATTTCATATTAATGAAGTCCAGGACATGTTGGATCGATGCGAGAGAGGAAGAGACACACAACAAGATGCACATCTCGTACGATGCTCTGAGGTTGCAATTGGCGTTACTGGGATGCTGGAGGCATTGCTTGGTTTCCGTTTCTGCCATCCGCGTGGATTATTTCGTAGAAGTTTCGTTCTTGGAATGTTGTTAAGGTGGTTCTACGATCGACCTCTCCACTCACAACGCATGCTAACGATTGCTTCAATGGTTCTAACACGTCACATATTCTAAAGAGTCTTCGCCACTCAAATACAGGGTTGTTAAAAGTTTATTAACACCTTATTTTCTAATGGGTTCTATTGGGTTCTGCAATAGCACCGGAAACTTTCTCCTCGCACAATTTAAATTCGGTCCAAGTTGCGTATTTTTGATTTGAATACGGAACTTAGACCGGATTTTAAATTGATCCGGAGAAAAGGTTCCTGGACCGTAATTAAATTAATTAAAAAAAGGTTTCTGGATCGAATTGAAATACTAAGCATAAAATGGATCTTTACGATCTCGAACAAACTTATACTTGCTGATTTTCTCTACCGGACAGGAATTAAATTTAATTTAAAATTCCTGGACCTTTAACCCCCCCCCCCCTTCCCTGCCGGCCCCCGTGGCGGAGTGGTTAGCACATCGCGCTACGACGCCAGGGTCCCGGGTTCGAATCCTGGCCTGAGCATGGATGTTTTTGAGTGTTAATTCATCAATGTCATCATATCATCACTCATCCCCATCTTCGCAAAATTAGCCAAAAGTAGCACAAAAGATGAAGGTAAATAAAGCAAATCAAAATGGAAAAAAAAATAACCGCCTCCCAACCCTGGGATTGTCAAAGATCCAGGGACCCATACATTCTAATAGGTTCCGTAAGAGGACCGGAACCTTCTTTCTCGCAGAGTTCAAATTCGGTCCAAGTTGCTTGTTGTTTCATTTCAATTCGGAACTTGGACCCTAATTAAACTGATCCTGAAAAAAAGGTTCCTGGACCGTATTAAAATTCTTTAAACACAAATAGTTTATTTACGGTCCAGAACCAATTTACGCTTGCTGATTTTCTTTCCTGGACCGGAATGAAATGTAATTTAAAATTTCTGGACCTTTAACAACACTGCTTAAATAGACTACACCATAAATTTTCAGAATAATAGTAGAGGAGGGACTTCCACATAGCCAAAGCTTTCTTAAAAGATGTCTACCATACAATCCCTGTTTTAACGCGCAAATTGTCCCTTACCGGACGAGACTTTAAATGTCTAGTTTTCCCCGGAGACCAGTTTCTTGCTTTCAGAAACTCGTAGAGTTATTATTTAACATTTTTTTTTCTAAAATATACAACACGTCATCTTTCATCATATATATATATTACGTTGCATTTTACATTAATTTTCTCACATTTATGAATTTTTCTGTGACAATTTTTTGAATGAAGAAGAATGGAAGTTACCAAATTGTATAGTTAATAAAAACATATTTTCAATGGATATTATGGAATTAATTAATGAAAATAACCTAAGAACTTCCGATTAGAACTCAACTCTTTACTATCTGCGAAATGTAAAGCTCAATCTTCGTATAACATTTCTACAACTTGCATATACATTATTTAATGCTATTCTCAAAAGTAAAAGAAAACACATAATTCGACAAGAGCCCAAATAAAATTAAGCAACAAAGAAAGCGTGACATCTAGTGGTTGGAATTTGAACAAGGTGGTTATAACAAACGTGCACAAGAGACGTGGTGCGATTATAGCCCGTCGTTCATTCACAATGGAATTTTATGAAAAACTCAATATGCTGACCAAGACAGAAATTTATTTTATTATAAAACATAAACTAAACGTAACGTTTCAACCTTCTAGCAAGGTCTTCTTCAGACTATGTACCAAGTACAACTGAAACGAGATACAGAATAGGACGATATATACAGGGTGTTTCGTAAGTTCGATTACAACGCTTGGGAGGTGATTGTACGAGTGAAAATAAGGTGGAAAGTTCATGTAACAAAATTCCGGAAACGGCTTTGTTGCCGAGTTATTGAAGTTTGAAAACGTGGGAAAATGATTTTCCGAAGTGAATAATGGCAAAACGGGTGGAGAGAAGTCGTCGGTGTTGGGCGGTCCACTAAGAAATTGGGTACGCTCTTGTCAAAAAATCACGCGGCAATGTTGTGCAATGTCGGCGCAAGGGATTCCCCAAAGGACGCGAACGAAGATGTTGACGGGAGTAGTGTGGGTGTGCGTATTGCGTGAGCTGGTATCGACGAAAATTGGCACGTGTTGAATGGCACCAAAAAACAAAGAAAATTTCCTGATCGAAGGGCACCATGACGTAAAAACGAAAAAAAAAATGAACTGTCATAGGTTGCATACCCTGAAGGGCACACAGTATGCTTAATGGAGATGTGAAGGGAACCTCATCACAGACGGTTTTCAAAGTGTCCACCATGTACTTCCAAGCAGAGGCGACAACGGCGAATCAAGGATTGTCTAGTACGACCCAACAACCCCGGCGTTTCTGCTATCGATGCTTGCAGCAACTATTTCAGCTTCAGTTGTAGAAAGTGCCACCGCCTTCTGCAATTGACTTGTCCAAGAAACTGCTCCACCAGCAAATGTAGCAACAATACCTGTTGTTGAGCGTCTTGTCCTCTTGTCACCGACGAAATCAGCATCACTGAAAACCTTCAGTTGTGAATTTCCTTTTTTGTATGTTATGCTAAAATCCACTGTTCCTTTCAAATATCTGAAAATACGCTTCACATTGCTCCAATCCCAAGAAGAAGGCTTTTCCAGTACTCTTGCTGCCTTATTAACTGCGAATGCAATATCAGGACGACTTGCAGCAGCTAAATAAGTAAGGCATCCTACTACTTCACGATACGGAACCTTCCTGGTAACATCTTCAGTATTTTCTACTTCTTCACGGCCTACTGGAGTTGACACAGCCATCTGGAATTGTGTCAGAATCCTTTTTGTGTAAGCCTCCTGGTTTAAGGTAATCGAGCCATCTTTATTGAATTGTATTCTCATTCCCAAGAAATTTTCCAGTGATCCTACGGATATCTTAAATTCTCGTTGCAAATCATTTATGAAAGTTGCAACTTCATTTTCATTACATACAGTACATTCTCACTAAGTTTTCGATATAGAGACATGGATCAGCTGAACTGTTTTTGAGACCAGTTTTCTTCATACATTGCATGAATCTCTTATTCCAACAACGTGGAGCTTGTTTTAAGCCATACAAACTTCGTTTTAAACAACAAACACGCCCACTTCCATCATCAAACCCTTCTGGTTGTTCCATATACAAATTTTCCTCAAGTATACCATTTAAAAATGCAGTCTTTACATCAAACTGTTTTAATTTCATTTGTTTTGAAGCAGCCAAAGCTAACATCATTCGAATGGTATCATAGCGAGCTACAGGACTGAAAGTTTTACTGTAGTCAATTCCTTGTTTCTGTACAAAACCTTTAGCCACTAATCTAGCTTTGAAACGAGGAGAACCTTCACTTGAAGTCTTAACACGAAAAACCCAACGATTTTTTAGTACTTGAACATTAGAAGGACGATCAACCAGATCCCAAGTTTCATTTTCTTTCAATGAATCTAATTCTTCAAGCATAGCTTCCATCCATTTCTTGTGATTGTTTGATTCAACAGCTTCGGAATATGAATTTGGGTCTGTACCACTGTCATTTTTCGCATGAGTCATACATACAAATTCATTACCTTCCATCCAAGCTGTTTTTTTTACTGTGTTCACTTCTTCTTTCAACAGTGTGTACTGGTTGAACTTCACTTCCTTCGGATGTCAGTATGGTATATTCTTCTTCTGAAAATCCTTTGTCAAATTGTACTTCCTTCTTTCCTTCCATGATTATGAATAACTAAAAATGCTGACCAAGGCAGTAATTTATTTTATTAAAAACATAAACTAAACGTAACGTTTCAACCTTCTAGCAAGGTCTTCATCAGACTCTGTATCAAGTACAAAAGTAACAAGATACACAAAAGGGCATTATATAGACACAAACATTACTCCCTCCAGACTATTAGAAAGTTGTTAGGAACTTTCTAGCAGGTGGCTTTCGCTTTCCAACTGTACTTTCACCTAAAAAGCTAAACATAATTACTTTCATATAGAATGTGAAGAGATATTCATATAGAATATCTCACGCTCTTTTTCCTTCATTTTTCTCCCTTCTCCTCTCCTCTTTCTCTCTTGTCCTTTCCACTCTTTCTAACACCTTCTTCCATTCTTTGTTTAACTTCAGTCCCCCATTCCAGTTCATTATGTCTGCTTGACCATTCTTCTCTATTTCCTTGGCTTCCTTCCATTTTCTCACTAGCATTCTCTTCTCCCTTCCTATCTGCTTAGCCTCATCCCACTCTATGTCATGTCCTGTTTCTCTCGTGTGTTTAAATATTGCATTTCTCTCTCTCTTAAGTCGTATATCATCCCTATGTTGTTTCAACCTGTCTTTCAGCCTTTTTTTCGTTTCTCCTATGTACACACTCTGACATTCTTTACATTTCACTTCGTAGATAATCCCTTCTTCTTCCTCTTCTCTGTTCTCCTTTTTCTTGCTTGCATTCTTCGCTATTCCTAAGATGCTTCTCCCTCCCTTCCTGTAAGTTTTAATTCCCGCTTTCCTAAGCACTTTGCATATCTTTTCTGTGGTCTTCCCCATACTCTTTATTCCAAACCTTCTCTCATCTTTTTCTTTCTCTTCCAATTCTCCCCTGCCCGTTTTCTTACCTCTTCTGTTTATGTCCAGTCTATCCTGCTTCTCATAGATATTCTTTTCCAGCTGTTTCTATAGGCTATTTATTTTGCCTTCTTTTTCACATTCTTTCATGCATATTTTCTTGATTCTGTCCTCCATATTCTTTATAAAATTTCTTTTTGTCACCTCACTTACATCACTTCTTTTGTGGCAGAATACCCCTGCTGCACACTTCTTCTGATGCCAAGTGGTTTCAATTTCTTGTCCTCTCTTCCTTTGCATCAATATATCTAGGTAGCTTAATTTGTCTTCTTCTTCTATTTCAAGTTCCAATAATATCCCTCTTTCTTCATCTTGTATTTCTTTGGCAAAAATGTCGAGCTGCCTCTTCGTTCCCTTCCATATGCCAAAACAATCGTCCACATAGCTGCAAAACAGAATTATTTTGTCACCTCCTTTTTCTATCACTTTCTTTTCCCATTCATTCATAACCAATTCAGCCAATGCTGGGCTTAGGCTAGAACCTATATTTAGTCCTTCACTCATTAACATTATTTTATCTCCCATTATACTGTAACCGTTATTCCAAATGGTTTCCAGCGCCTTCACTACCCTTTCACTATCCCATTCTCCTATAATTTCTTGTCCCATTCTCTTTTTAATAATGTCCAAAACGTGTCTCCTCTTGATGCTCGGGAACATACTTTTCACGTCTAAGCTAAACATTGTCGTCTTCATCTCATTTAACTTAAGTCCTTTTATGAGGTCTACTACTTTTCCACTGTTCTTAACTGCTCTGCTTTCTTGCTGTGTTACTAACACTTCAATAACTTTCTTTAATTTCTTTTCCAAGAGACAAGATTAGAAGAAGAACAGCAGCCATACTGAAGAAATAAATGGGAAAACAAGGAAAAGTAGATAATTTGATTCAAAAAGAAAGGGAAGGGATGAAGAAAATCAAGACAAGAAATGATGTGGTGATAGAGCAGGCAGATAAAGGAGGAGCAATTGTGGTGATGGAAAGAGAATGGTACGAGAGGAAGTTTGAAGACCTAAAAGAAAACGGATATGAGGAGATTTGTGGAACAGGAGAAGAACAAACTATAAAAGAAAGGGTCATAAAAGACTGTAGGAGGAGAGGATTCAATAAATGCATAAAGGAGACAGGAAGACTACCTAGTTTGAAAGGCTTTCCAAAGATACACAAAGAGGCGATAAAGTTAAGACCAGTAATGAACTGCAGAAACAATATTTTAGAACCCTTGGAAAAGAAATTAAAGAAAGTTATTGAAGTGTTAGTAACACAGCAAGAAAGCAGAGCAGTTAAGAACAGTGGACAAGTAGTAGACCTCATAAAAGGACTTAAGTTAAATGAGATGAAGACGACAATGTTTAGCTTAGACGTGAAAAGTATGTTCCCGAGCATCAAGAGGAGACACGTTTTGGACATTATTAAAAAGAGAATGGGACAAGAAATTATAGGAGAATGGGATAGTGAAAGGGTAGTGAAGGCGCTGGAAACCATTTGGAATAACGGTTACAGTATAATGGGAGATAAAATAATGTTAATGAGTGAAGGACTAAATATAGGTTCTAGCCTAAGCCCAGCATTGGCTGAATTGGTTATGAATGAATGGGAAAAGAAAGTGATAGAAAAAGGAGGTGACAAAATAATTCTGTTTTGCAGCTATGTGGACGATTGTTTTGGCATATGGAAGGGAACGAAGAGGCAGCTCGACATTTTTGCCAAAGAAATACAAGATGAAGAAAGAGGGATATTATTGGAACTTGAAATAGAAGAAGAAGACAAATTAAGCTACCTAGATATATTGATGCAAAGGAAGAGAGGACAAGAAATTGAAACCACTTGGCATCAGAAGAAGTGTGCAGCAGGGGTATTCTGCCACAAAAGAAGTGATGTAAATGAGGTGACAAAAAGAAATTTTATAAAGAATATGGAGGACAGAATCAAGAAAATATGCATGAAAGAATGTGAAAAAGAAGGCAAAATAAATAGCCTATAGAAACAGCTGGAAAAGAATGGCTATGAGAAGCAGGATAGACTGGACATAAACAGAAGAAGTAAGAAAACGGGCAGGGGAGAATTGGAAGAGAAAGAAAAAGATGAGAGAAGGTTTGGAATAAAGAATATGGGGAAGACCACAGAAAAGATATGCAAAGTGCTTAGGAAAGCGGGAATTAAAACTTATAGGAAGGGAGGGGGAAGCATCTTAGGAATAGCGAAGAATGCAAGCAAGAAAAAGGAGAACAGAGAAGAGGAAGAAGAAGGGATTATCTACGAAGTGAAATGTAAAGAATGTCAGAGTGTGTACATAGGAGAAACGAAAAAAGGCTGAAAGACAGGTTGAAACAACATAGGGATGATGTACGACTTAAGAGAGAGAGAAATGCAAAATTTAAACACACGAGAGAAACAGGACATGACATAGAGTGGGATGAGGCTAAGCAGATAGGAAGGGAGAAGAGAATGCTAGTGAGAAAATGGAAGGAAGCCAAGGAAATAGAGAAGAAAGGTCAAGCAGACATAATGAACTGGAATGGGGGACTGAAGTTAAACAAAGAATGGAAGAAGGTGTTAGAAAGAGTGGAAAGGACAAGAGAGAAAGAGGAGAGGAGAAGGGAGAAAAATGAAGGAAAAAGAGCGTGAGATATTCTATATGAATATCTCTTCACATTCTATATGAAAGTAATTATGTTTAGCTTTTTAGGTGAAAGTACAGTTGGAAAGTGAAAGCCACCTGCTAGAAAGTTCCTAACAACTTTCTAATAGTCTGGAGGGAGTAATGTTTGTGTCTATATAATGCCCTTTTGTGTATCTTGTTACTTTTGTACTTGATACAGAGTCTGATGAAGACCTTGCTAGAAGGTTGAAACGTTACTTTTTAGTTTATGTTTTTAATAAAATAAATTACTGCCTTGGTCAGCATTTTTAGTTTTTCATAATCATGGAAACAAGGCTTAATGGTGTTATAATTGGACATTTTCCTTCCATACATTCAGTCACAGTAACATTAATGTTCTTGTTAGAATTTTGAAGTTCTTTATCATCTTCTGATATGGTAGTTTCATGGTGTAATTTACAGGTAATTTCAGCCTTGAATTTTACATCATGACTACAGTGCGGATCAATATGCAATAAAAAAGTGGAAAGTATGCATGCATCTATGCACTAGAAACAAGTAAAATATGCACTCAAATATGCAAATTATGCACTAAAGTAAAAATATAAGTACAAAAAAAATCCTCGAAATACATTTATTTTTTAAAGTACTACACACACATAGTGACCATTGAAGGTAAAGACGAAGTAACAACAGCCTCCATGTCAAGTAAGGTTGCAAAATCTTGTATTAAATTGAATTTACTATTTCCAGTTGTTAAACACAATATAACGAAAATCGTTAAGTAGTTTAGAATTTATGTAAATTGCAGTGCACTACAACATATCTCTCTAAATTGGTTATAGTGAAATTTTTCCGTTTATCAGTTAGTATATCCTTGTATGAAGAAAAACTGCGCTCGACACTACAACTTGTCACTGAACAATATTTCAATGCAGCTATGTCCTCTGGCGTGAGATCTTGTAATAGTTCTGTTAATTCACCTTGTAGCACAGCTTTCACTCTCCTATAATCCACTGTTTCAGTAAAACAATCTTCGATGATTTTTCCTTCGGCATCTTCACACAATGCAAACTACACTAATTCAACGGAGTACAGACTGTTTACGAGCAAAAATCTCCGTTGCCTTATAGGCCAAGAAAGAAGACCAGGGGAGGGGATGCATGTGTTCTCTGTGTCATTGCCAGGTATAGGGGGGACCGTCTGCCCTGCAGCGCATAAAAAGGGGTTTTCGAACACCTGTGCTTGAAAATTTTACTCTCAGAAACACTCCACAGACGAAACATTAACCAAGTAAACAAATATATTAAAAAAAACTATCAATTTAATGATTTTTTTACGTAATATGCATTTATATGCGCTAACGCAGTAAATATGCACGAACACCTTAAATATGCATCTATATGTACTTTAAAACCCCCCTACTTCGGTTCGGAATGCTTTGAAACAACTTTAGAACCCGGTTGAATATTAATTAGAGAACCGGAATAAAATATGCAAATATGCAAAATCCGCACTCTAATCATGACTAAGTACTACTTTCCTTTGCGAAGGAATCCAAACCCGATAACCATCCTTGTCATTAACATAACCAACTAGAAACCCAAAAATAGCCATATTGTCAAATTTGGAACAGAAATTCTTGTTCACATGAACATAACACAGTGTTCCAAAAATACGTAAATGCTCAAGCTTACCAACTTCTCGTCTATACCAGAGTTCGTAAGGTGCCTTACCATAAACTGGCGATTTCCCTGTACGATTCAAGATATACACTGCAGTATTACAAGCTTCAGCTCATAAAGCCTTTGGTAGTTTTGTAGGATTTAGCATTGAACGAGCTGCCTCAACAATAGCGCGGTTTTCTCGTTCAGCAGCACCATTTTGCTCAGGAGTATATGGAGGATATGGAGGATACGCAATACCACGACTGGCTAACAATTCTGCAATTTTCTTGTTATCAAATTCTTTTCCACCATCACACCTGAAAGTTTTTATCACATGACCATTAGTGCTTGCTTCATTCAAAAAGGTTTCAAGAACTGCTGAAACTTCATCCTTATGTTTTAATAAAAACACTCTGCGAAATTTACTGTAGTCATCCTTAAAACAAACATATTAACGAGCACCTCCTAGAGATTTTACACTCATGGTTCCATTCACATCAGCATGAATTACTTCACCAATTTCTTTAGGTCGATTCAAACGTTTCTTAAATGATAACCTATGCATTTTCCCTAAAGCATACCCGTCACAAAACTGTTCATCTCCATCTTTTACATCAATGTTAATTTGTTTCAACACTTGTTTCACATGCTGTTTATTTTGATGAGCAAAACGTTCATGATATATCTGCAATGTATCACTAGTAGTAATCAAATTTATTTGTAGAACATGCTTAGGCTTCAAAACATGCATGTTTAAAGCATACAGTCCATTACTGACAAACCCATTCATAACTACATTACCAGTTTTTGAATTACGAATGGTAATACCCCTATTGTTCATTGTAATGCTATATCCATTCTGTGTAGCTGCTTTTACTGAAAATAAATGTGCACTTGCATCAGGTACATAGAGCACATTTCTCATTTCAGCATCATGCCAAGCATCATCACGACGAACCTGAATCTTAATTGTACCTTGTCCATGTGCCTGCATTATTATATTTTGCTTTCCTAATAAAATTATTTCAGGAGCTGCAAATTTGATAAATGAAGTAAAGTACTGTTTGTTTGTAGTAATGTGTTTTGATGCACCACTATCACAATACCATCTATCTGCACTAATGTTTTTACCAACTGATGCCCCCATTACACATGAAAAAATGCATCACCACTAACTGCTAGTTTTCGTTTGCTGGCTGTTCTTTTCTTTGGACATTCTGCTGCCCAATGACCTACCTGCTTGCATTTATTACAGGGATACTTTTTCTTAGCACGATCAACACTACTTTTCCCAAATTTCCTGGAACTGGAACTGTCCAATTTATATTCACACGCTTTGGTTTTACTTTTACTTTCACCATGTGCATAAAGTGTTGTAGCTTCAGACGTAGTCTTTTCACTTTGGATGTCACGCAGTTCAATGGCACATAACTTCTGAATAAGTAAGTTCGAAGTTTGGTTTTCTGCTGGAATTGTATCCCACAGATCCTTGAAATGATCATATTCCTTACCTAAGTTGACAAAATTCGACCATTCACCATACGTTCAGATAATGTATTTTCATCGTGTTTCTTTAGCTCATCATTTGAGTCCACAAATAGTTTTTGCAACTTGGCCACATGTGCACTAATGTCTTCTTTTTCATCACGCTGGATTCGGAAAAGGTCTCTATCAGCATGTTCAGGCGTTCTGAACTGCTGCGCTCAAACCTGGCACACAATTTATCCCACAGTTGTTTTGCATGATTACACGTCAACACGAGTTCTGCAATCGGTTTGCTTAATGCACCGGCTATTACAATTAATGCTTTTGCATCGTCTTTTTGCCATTCCGCGAATGCTGCCTTCTGTTCGCTCGTTGGTTCTACCGGTAATTCAACAAATTTTCGCGAACCGTCCACAGTTGTTTCAAGTCCATATGCACGCAACACCATGTTCATATGCCACTTCCATTTTGCCCAATCATCAGGACCTTCCAATTTGTCGATGGATACTTCGTATTCACTGCATGCAGCCATGTTTACGTGTGCACTCACGACGAAACAAACTTCAAAACTTTAACGCACAACGTGTCCTGTTGCCCATAACCTGTTAAAGTTATTTGAAGAAATAGTCAAAGTATCAATTTCAAGCACTAGCATACAAGAATATTACGGACAGAAAAGAAACGAACAAGAAAAATCAACGTCCATGCAGTCGAGACTGATAATACAGAATACTCCGTGATTTACCACACATACTACTCACCAACATTGATAAGTTCTACACTCAGCCACCAGTTGGCAGCACCAAACAAATACACATCATAGAATGCAGTGTTTCTATTATTTTTAACAGTAACATATGGTCAGCCATTTCACGTCTTCGTTGAAGTGTATCACATGAGAACTGGCCTCAATCATGGCTGCTCGATCCCACAATGCAACAGTTTGTGACGTAGGTGAAACACAGCTATAGGAAGCCCAGAATTACGAAGTGGGACAGTTACGGTATAATTTGTGTATCGATTGCGGTGCCAAAGGAGAAGTGTGAAACAAGAATCAGATCCCTGCACGCTAAAACGCATGGCGCAACATGACAGCACGACACATATGTTACGTATACACATATATACAAGAAGTCAAGATGGCGGCAACTAGTAGAAGCTGCGCTGATCGTCGTCCCGTTTTTCGAGATTTTTCAGTGTTTTTTCTGAGTTTATCTTTAATCCTGGTGTACTCGTGCCTCCGCTATAGTGTTTCCTCACCGATGTCAAAAGATTTCCATGATCTATCGCGATGGAGATGTGCTGAGAGAGACTTTTCATTTTCGGCACTCGCGGCAACAGGTATGCGTGTCTCCGCCATGGCTTCACCCAGCAGCAGGGAGCAGCGCTCGGCAGGTAAGGGGACCCCAGCCCGGTACTTTCACTTCCTATGCATGGCTTTAATCTGTGGGGACATACAAGTGAATCCGGGACCTGTGAAAACGTTGGCAAATTTCTCTGTGTATTACCAAAATACACAGAGCATTAAGAACAAGCTTTCTGACTGTGCTGCTTTTGCGTGTGAACTAATGACATACGATTGCTTGATATTTACGGAAACGTGGTTAACTGAAAATGTTAGTGACAGTGAACTACCATTCGCAAGCCATTTTAACATATATAGAAAAGATCGTGCGACTCGCGGTGGTGGTGTAATGATATGTGTTAGCACAAAATGGCCCAGTAAAGTACGCAATGACCTAAAGCGGAACTGTGAATTACTGTGGGTCGAGGTTTCAGTATCCAATGCAATTAATCTTCTCCTTGGTTCGTACTATAGACCGAATAAAAATAGTCCACTGTACCTTCTCGAAGAATGTCGAGATTCGTTACTTGCAGCAATTGCCTTGGGGGACGTTGCACTTTTCGGAGACTTCAACCTGTCTATTGAGTGGCAAGATCCTGGTCATGGAATCGCGAAGTGTGCAAATGACCTATGGTTCATCGAAACTTTCATTTCTGGTTTAAAGCTAAGGCAGCATAATTTATTCAACACCAGGAAGGACAGTAATCTAGATTATGTTGTGTCCACATTGAACAATGTAAACATTACGCCGCGTAAGAACCTCCTCAGTTCTGACCACGATAGTTTGGACGTGTCCATTTCCATCCCCCCACCTACTAAAAGAGGTCATCGCCCATCGATCCAGAAGAAGCGCCACCTATGGAACCGAGCACCGTGGGAGGAGATAAGACGTACCCTCGAATGTTTCCCCTGGGGGCTTTTGGAAGATGGGACAGTCGACGACGCAGGTGAGCTATTTACAGCTGCCATTCATGCAACGGTGAATGACCTTGTCCCTTCGGAAAGAATAGCATCTCGCCGATTTCCAAGTTGGTTCGACTCCGAAGTGCGCGCTGTACTGGCTAACAAGAATCGAGCCTGGCAAGTTTGGAAGGACTTCCCGAGTGAGCACACTTACAATACTTTCGCTGTTCTTCGAAGGCACTCAAAGTACCTACTCCGAAACAAATACAAAGAATACATAAACAGTATCAATGCAACAATCCAGGAAAATCCAAAGAACTTCTTCAGTCTAATAAACTCGAGAAGAAACAACAGCAGAATTCCTCTTGAAATTACACACAATAGTGAAAGTGCGAAAGGTGACCGAAGGGCTGAACTCTTAAATGCTTATTTCCACAGTAACTTCTGTCCGCCTGCCCCCCTTGCAACGTTGCCAAACGTAAGATCAGTCTGTTCTTCCTCTCTAACAAAGCTTGCCACTACAACCGATGAAGTAAAAAGTATATTGTCGTCTCTCCCAGCTCACCGTGCCCTAGCGCCGGACAATATTACCACCATGTTCCTGAAGAAAACTGGGGAATCCCTTTCTTATCCCCTCTGCATTCTTCTGAATAGATGTTTCTCGGAGGGCGTCTTTCCTCACGCTTGGAAGCAAGCTAACATCACTCCCATTCACAAAAATGGCAACAAAAACCTTGCTTCTTCCTATAGGCCAATCTCGTTACTCTCTCCTCTGTCCATTATTTGTGAAAAAATCATCAAAGACAGGCTATGTAAATTTGTTTCTCCGTACCTTAGCTCAAATCAACATGGTTTTCTTTCTGGTAGTTCCTGTCTTACGAACCTGTCCGTTTTTCTATCACATGCTATGAAATGTATTTCAAACAATTCACAACTGGACGTTATATATTTTGATCTAGCCAAAGCTTTCGATACTGTCAGTCATCGTCTTTTGATTCATAAATTATGCAATAGATTCAACATTCATGGTAACTTTCTTAACTTGCTCACAGATTACCTTAGCGATCGCCAACAACGTGTAGTCCTTCCAGGAACTCTATCTAACTTTCTTCCCGTCCTTTCTGGAGTACCACAGGGCAGTGTTCTAGGACCCCTCTTGTTCATATTATTCGTCGATGACCTTACCGACCATCTCACAGCCGCCTCTAGTAATCGCTAAGTACTAAAATTAAATAATGGAAATAAAATAAATAAAATTAAATAAAGAAAATAATTAAATAATAAAATAAATTAAATAATGAAAATATGCTTGTTTTTTAATCGAGGGTTATTTATTTTCACCGAAGGGAAAGTTCATACGACTTTGAATGACAGTACCAAAGATGATTCATGCTTACAATAATATGCATAAAATTTTACTAGGAGCTTTACATTTCGTCAACTGGATTTAACATCCTGTTTTGATATTCAATAAAGATTCAATTTTTAATCTACTTGACATTAATTTCCTTGCCACGGACTACAAATCTTGCTGACCTTAACTACACGTAAGCTAGATAATGAATACGTGCTGTTATATCACTATCCTTGTACCGTCTATTTTCCTATTCATGTAATAAAAATATAATAATAATTAATTTTGAATATTTTAATTAATACGGTTTTAATTCAATATAATTATAATTATTTAAATTTAAACATTATTATTATTATTATTTTGAGACACTTGGTTCCGACCCCTCCCCCCTACCCGAAATAGATTTCTAGATACGTGCCTGCAACCAAACTATTCAGTGAATTACAACCGCGGTAGCTCAGACGTTCGCTCCGAGCCGGTGCGCGCTGAGCATTTACGTGCACGCGAGCGAGTTCCTGTGAAGTCTACCTTACGTGTTCTGAATCATGTCTGTAGTCGCCTATTGCCATTTGACCCCAGTGAAAAGGTAAAAGCCTGGATCATGTACTCCAAGAAAGAAAGCGTGGTGCAAGGCAATTAGTTCACAAGATAACAGATGACGTCAGCAATGAATATCATACCTATTCTGAAATTCAAAATGTCATTTTGCTCCCTCAATCAAGAACCCGTCAAGTCAATTCCACAAGTGAGTCCTTTTTTAAAAAAAATGTCCCGAATATTATGTCTGAGGCTGAAAACATTACACTAGAAGCAGACTTTACTTTTGACGAGGCCGCAGTTATGCACGCAAAAACGAACTCTTTGCCCCAAATTCCTTCTTCCAGAAAATGTGGCCCATAATATGTACCTGTCTGACAGAATGGGTAAATAAAGTTTTCGTTATCTTCGCTTTGGAAACTCAAATAACGTTGGTGTCGGAGTTACAAAGTTCCTAATCCTTCACAAGTTCATTATTATCGCCCGATCTCACTGCTTTGTGCCGATTATAAAATATACGCAAGGTGTCTACTCCGAAGGTTGCTGCCACATGTAGACCAACGTGTGGGCAGCGGCAGTTTTGTTATGCAACAAATATAAACATTGCACACGTCCTTCAAACCTTACGTGATGTATTAATTAGTCTGAACACATTAATAATATATGTGATTACATCTATTATACATATCAATTTTTTCCGCCTGTTATTAAAGAACGACTTGTACAAACTTTGGTCCTCTCACATCTTGACTATTTCGATAGTGTATATGCTGATTGTAATGAAATGCTGGCAATGAGAATTCAAAACATTCAGAACTCATGCATAAGACATATATTTAACCTTAAGAAGTGTGACCACTTAACTCAATATTATAATATATTAGGCTGGATTAAAATGAAAGAAAGACGGAGGTACAGAAAACTAGTGTTGCTATATAAGTTACTTTATACAGGAAGTCCTTTATATCTCACAGACAGATTGCTTCCCTTAGGAAACCCAGAGTTATCACACACAAAATCCCAAAGTTCCAATCTTCTGACAATTAAAACTCACAAAACTGAATTTTTTAGTAACTCTTTTACTGTATCAGTGGTTAGGGACTGGAATGCACTTTAAAATGAAATGAGAAAATTAGTTTCCATATGTATCTTCAAAAGAAGATTAAGAGAAAGTTTCATGGAGTGATTTTTTTGTTTTTGTCAAGTAATTGATACATGTTTAATAAATATTTGTAGTGGCCTGTTATGTATATAAACCTATGTATGAGAGTGTGTACATGTATATATATATATATATATATATATATATATATATATATATGTGTTTTATGTATTTCTTTGAATTGCATATTTTTACCGCGGTTGGTTTGACATGAAAGGTATAGGGTAAGGACGGGGCAAACGGACACCGGGGCAAACGGACAGTCCCTAAGAAAAATACGAATAATTTGGCTTTGAAGTTTGCAACAGTGCATTGGTTGGCGTTGTGATTTGAAGCAGAACGTTGGCGAGAAGGTGTGTTGAACATCGGTTGAAATCTTGAATAAGAACGCCAATCCAGCCGTAAAACCTGACCAGGTAAGGATATTTGTACTAGCAAAAACCTAAACAGTAAAAATCTGTGTGCGGAACATAAGGATTGCTTGGATTATGATGGTCCCGCCAAAGTTGCGCTTTGTAGTGTCGATATGTCATTGCCTCCTCGACATACACAGCCTGTGTCAAGATGCTGCTGCCATCTGGTGGGCTTTTTCGAAAATCTAAAGCCCAAGGCTAAAGGCGGGGCGAACGGACAGGCTTGTGTTGGGGCAAACGGACATGCATAAAGTGCATATCATCTAAATACTATAAGGTATTATGTAATTCAGCAACTAATCTACATTTAACTCAAAGACGAAAGGGCATGTGTGAATTGTATGTAATGCATGTTTTACCCTTCAGATGTATGGCTTTCTAAAATAATGTGTCCTTGTTACAGGATAGTGCGACATCGTGAACGATCCACAGACCGCTGTTCCTGGACAGATGACAATATGCAGAGGGCTGTTAATGCAGTACAAGATGGCATGCCTCTAGCTACAGCCGAAAGAACATTGTCTGTTCCGCGGATCACTTTACATAGACGGGTGAGTAGCAACGTGCAAATTCCGAAATTTGGCCAGCACACTACGCTTTCAAATGCAGTGGAGGTACAACTGGTGGAGCACCTTCTGAAACTTGATTCTATAGGATATGGTCTGACCTATAAGGAACTCCGCAGTTTGGTATATCGGTATGCATTGACAAATGGTGTGCCACATTCCTTTAATGATCTACAAATGGCAGGGAAGGACTGGATAAAAGGATTTTTAGCTCGTCACAAGTAACTCAGCTTGCGTGTTGCAGAGGCTCTGTCATATGCTCGCGCTAAAGGATTATCTAAGGCAAGTGTTAACATCTTTTACAATAATTTATCAAAGTTGCTAGACGAACACAATATGTGGGACAAACCTGCCAACATATACAACTGTGACGTGACAGGCATGTAACTGATCTACAAACCAAAACGAGTCATATCAATGCGGGGCAAGAGAAGTCGTGAGCCAAACGAATTGTGAAAGGGAAGAAACAATCAGTGTTATGGCATGTGTATCTGCAACTGGCCACTATGTGCCTCCTTTTGTTATCATGAAGGGTTAAAGATATAACGAGAACTATGAAATTGGCATGCCTCCTGGGACGAAAATAGTTCTTTCGGATAGTGGCTACATGCAATGGGAATAGTTTGCTCATTTTATTAGTGTCAAACCCCTGCTCCTGTAGTGCTCATTCTTGATGGACACGGATCGCATTGTTCAGATCCCCAACTCTGAAGAAGGCATTAGCCAATGACATGTACCTTCTGTGTTTACCTCCACACAGCACACACAAACTTCAGCCGCTCGACGTTTCGTTCTTTGGGCCACTTAAAACATTTTACAACGACGCCTGTAGAGTTTACGTGCGAAGAAATCCGGGGAATGGTATCAATAAAGTGGCCTTTGGTGGCTTTTTTGCAGAGGCTTGGAATCGTGCGGCCACAGTGGGGAATGCAGTAAATGGGTTTCATGCGTGTGGGATTCATCCATTTAATCCACAACGCCTGCCTGAGCACGCATTTATTCCTGGAACTGTCCATGAAGTGAATGGTCAAGATCAGCGATCACCAGAACCTTTAGCGACAGACGATGCCTCATCCCAAGGAAGATGACAAGAACTCAACCCCTTGACATCCACTTCTGGGACCTCGAGCAGGAAACGAAAAACGGGGGAATCGCACTTATTAACGGACCCTTCTTTCATCGCTCGTCAAAAAGAGAAAAACTGACTGCAGCTAATCAAACAACAAGACTGGGAAAGCATGTTAAACGCACCGCAAAGATGTGTGCCGTGTATGCAACGTTGTGTACAAGCAGGGTCAACACTGGGTGCAGTGCTTAGTGTGTTCTGTCTGGTTCCACGTAAAGTGCGTTGCGAATGGAAATGACCCATACTTTGTGTGTTCTTCTTCTGAGAGACATGCCAGTCCATAAATGAGCTAGTGTCCATTTGCCCCTCTCACATGTCCGTTTGCCCCGCCATAGTGGGGCAAACGGACACTGCTACACACACTGATTCATTTAACAATTTGGAGGACAACGTTCATTATTTTGAATTATACATTGTACTATTTGTTAGCTCAATGTTCACACTTTCTATATCGACCATAATTGTAATTTTTCAATAAACAGTTTGATAGTTATTTTGCAATATATCCTTAGGGTGTCCGTTTGCCCCGTCCTTACCCTATGTGTGATCGTTATTTTCAATGTTTATATATGAATATGTTCTACATTATGAACTTTTGTATGTGGTTGAGTGTAAGAAAAGGTATGAGCCTTAATCTCCCCCACAAATAAATAAGACACAAATAAATAAAGAAATAAAAATTATCCACGAACTGATACAGACGGTCAAAATGCAATAATTGCTCTGGTTTTTCAACGTGCCTTCGACACGGTAAACAGAGATTTCTTGTATAATGTTTATGACAAACTTGGTTAATTTCGTTAATGCTTGTGTTAAAATCAATGGTCTCCTTACAAAAACTTTTCCAATTAAAATAGGTCATACGAGGCGACTCCCTGGCAATGTTAAACTTTTGCGTTGCGATAATTCTATTCTTAAAGGAACTGGAAATGAGACTTAACGGTGTGACCATTCACTCGGTCACTTTAAAACTACTGGCTTACGCAGACGATGTTACGGTGTTGACCTCGTAGCACATGACATGCAGGTTCTCGAAGCGGTCGAAGAGTTTGCATTAACGGCAGGATTACGGCTGAACATTGGTAAAAAACACTGCTTATATCTGAGTGACCCTTGTGATTCTATAACCTTTTAACAAGTTACGGTACTGAAAATCCTCGGTGTAACATTTACAAGAAATCTGGCAACAATGATTGAAAGCAATTATTCTGCCTGTATCCAGTCGATCAAGGCGCTCCTAACAAAAGCTACGTGACCTCAGTGTGAAATCACGTGCAACTTACGTAAACTTGTTTGCATGCTCAAAGTTGCGGTTCGTGGCCAAAATACTACCCATGAGGAAATGTGATGAGGTAAAGCTACGAAGTGCGAGAAACTGGTTTATTTGGTCTCAGCACATCCTTCGGGTGAGTCACTAGACACTGTGCCTACCTGTGCTGCAAGGTGGTCTGAACCTCACTCACTTCTAGTCTAAATGCAAGGCACTGCGAATTCAAACGGACATTGCAATGGTATTGAATCATCCATTTAGCTTAACAAGTACGATCATTACAGACATATTACATAATGTTGAACTTGCTCCACCTATCTGTATAAATACGTAATATTCCGTCTCACTACAATGCAAGACTCCATTCTAGAAATGTACTATATCTTGTTACACAAAAACGATCCTGAAGTACCCACTGTAAAGTCTATTTACCAACAACGATGTAAACATGTACTCCCTGCCTGCAAAATTGTAAAATGTTATCCTGATAACAACTGGAACGCAATATGGTCGACAGTGCATGCAAGGCATTTATCACCGCTCATACAATCAACTTGGTACATTGTTGTGCACGATATTGTTATGACGGAAACTAGACTCTGTAAAATAAAATTAAGTACTAGAAGAACCTACGTGTGGAATATTGAAACAAGAAAGAACCCTCAGTGTAAAAGGACAATAGAAACTTGGAAATATCTATGCATAATGTTAGGCAAAATATGTAGAACTCACCCACACAGTTTTACAGTGCATACTATTGTATTGCCAACTTTCTCCTACTATCCCGGAACAAAAATGCGCAGTGTACAGTGGCTGATGGGACACTATGTATGGTTTGTCTGTAAATGTACAAAATTGGACTTTCATGAACAGTTCAAAATAAAAATTCAACAGGAATTATATATTGTACCCCAAGACTTGCGAAAGTCATATATGCAAACTTCCATAATGTTATTTTTGAAATTTAAGTTTGTGCTGTAGTACTCAGGTAGTTGAATGTAAACTGATTTGTTGAATTAATAATAATAAAAAAGTTGGTAGAGGATCTGCCTACCATGAAGAAGACCCGGGTTCGAATCCCAGGGAAGGTGATCTGGAATTTCTCCAGTCATTTCCCTGTTTCTGCGCGACTCTGAGGTCCACCCATCCTCGTATAAACGGGTGCACTGGGCGGCTGGGAATGATGCTGATCACACCATCCCAATTATGGCCGAGATCAAGAATATGTGGAGCTCTACCTTTACATCACCCCATATGCCTTCATGGCATAAGTGCGCACGCACAGTGGTACCCTTACCAGCCAATTGTGTACAACCATTTCAGAATTATACTCAAACTGAACATTCACTACTTAACAATCATGAAAAACGGTGTTTGTATGCAAATATTTTACAAAATGTAATAATTGCATTACAACAACACCTGGAACGAATGTTTCCTCAACAGATATTGATGAACGAAATCCATGGTATAACATATGTAAAATTCTGTATCCTTTTTAAATTATTGTATATTTCACTATGCAGAATTTTGTTTTCTCTCTAAATCACTTTGTGTGATATATTGTATATTGTATATAAATGGATAATAAATTATGCAAAAACAAGAAAAAACGTGCTAGCGCTTTACCCTTTGGTGAGAGCGGTCTCGAGTTCGGTGGAAACTGAAAACTCTTTGGTATTTATCCAGCATTGTGCAGATATCGGTCTCGGAAGGCAGAAAACAACGGCGATGGGTCTCGATGCGCTGACCACGGCGTCACCAAAGGAATAACCGCTTGGCAGTTCTTGGCTTCCAGAGAGTTGTTGAGTAGAGTTGAGTTTCCGAGTTGTAGAGGAAGAATCACACACCGGAGGAGCGGAATAGGAAGTGAGAGATGGAGATAGAAAACACAGGAAGAAAATACAGATAAAAAGAGGAAGAAGAAAGGATAAAGAGGAATACTTACAGAGGAAGAGAGAGAGAGAGAGAGAGAGAAACATGTGTTGCCAGTTTTAAATTTGGGTGGGCAAAATATTTTAAAGTGATCTCTGTTACGGTAGTAATGGTAACTGAGAGTAAGTTTCTCAGTCTTCCTTTGATTTGATTTTGGTTATTTATCGTCGCTTTTCTGCATTTTTTGCTAATCGCGACGATGAGGATGGGTGATGATATGATTAAATTTCTGTGCATAAAGTGAACTTAAAAATAAACTCAAACAAAGAACTAGCCACAAATAAGATGTTGGTGCTAATCAAGCCCCCACTTCCGCCCTGGGAGTCGTCCGGCCCTTAAGCCGCTCCTACCCACTTTGTCTCACTACCAGTGATATGCTGCAGACTATGAGTCTATGTACAGTGGGATCCATGAGTATTACCGTGCAAATTGTCCATCACCATGTTCATGCGCTTTATTTGACCCAATAAGAGTTTCAAAAATTAAAAGAAATCTCAAATCAAAACAAGTTGTTGACAGCTTCTGCACCAGCATACATAAAATCCATCATTTAAAAACATATAGGATGTAACAGAAAAATTAATGAAAATAGTCGTGGACAATTTTCCGTGCAATACTAGTGGATCCCACTGTACGTATATGCATGTTATGAATTTATGATAGGATTTTTTACCTTCTGTAACTGGAGATTTATCTCTGTTGGAAATCAATAAGTAAATAAATAAACACTAGAAATGAATAGGTACAATGCTGTTTTGAAGAAAATGTGCCACTTTCAATCATTTTTATTTATACTTAGTTGAAAAACTCCTATTTATAACCAAAAAATCACTTACTTTTTCAAGCCTCAACGGTTGGTAAAATTTTACATAATGAACATGTGACAACCGTGAGAGACATAGGTTGTACATTTCTTCCGTGCAACTTGAGAAGCTTTTCTCATATTGTGTTCGATACTTGGTGAAAATAAGGTGCAAGGTAGACCTGACAATTCGTCAATAAAAGCATTAAGCTGTTTGTACAAGATCACGAACAACTCGTTGAATTGAACGCAATTGAAAGTCGTTGAACAGTGGTCCTATTGGAAATCTTGAATGGTTCGAAATTTCACATGTACAAGATCAAAGAAAAAATTGACAAGTTAACATTTTACCAAAACGTGGCAGTGTGTAGGCATGAACATTAATAAATAGGCTAGCGATAAGCCGTAACAAAGATAATAATTTTATTTCAAAAGCAAGAAGTAGGTCATATTAGAAACTGGAAAAAAGTGATGTTGATGTATTTTCTCAGTATTAATAGTCTAAATGTAATCCGAGACACCAGAAAAAATGTGAAAACAATAAAATAATTTTATAAAGATCTCACTTCCACACATCCTACAGACAGTTGTTTTTCTTTGTGTTTATCATAGAACAACCCAAATATCTGAATTTTATCAACAAGTTTTTCACAATACACTTTGAATTCGGGATCTTTAAGTTGCCACGAAATTTCTGCACAACTTCTTTAAAACCATTCCTGCCCTCTTTTTCAACTGTGTTCACCGTAGCTTCAAAATCGTAGTCCTCTATTAGTTTCCTAACATCTGGCCCATTAAATACACTTTCTTTTAATTTAGCTTCTGAAATTTCCGAAGATTTCCTTTCCATGTACTTAAAATATGAAGTGGAGGAAGCAGGACTTTACTAGGATCAACCAGACTTTATTGTATTACATTTTTAATCCCAGGTTTCAACGAAGCCCTAGGTGGCCACACTTTTTTTAATCCAATGATGAGCCCTATCCTGGCTATCCCATTCGCACAGGAAGCAAGGGTACTTCGTGCTTGGTGTAAGCTGTATGTTGTCAGGGTTGTTAAAGGTCCAGGAATTTTAAATAAATTCAATTCCGGTCCAGGAGAGAAAATCAGCAAGCGTAAATGGGTTCTGGACCGTAAACAACCTTTCTTTATCTGTAAAGTATTTTAATTCGGTCCAGGAACATTTTTCCGGATGAATTTAAATACGGTCCAGGAACCTTTTTTCAGGATTAATTAAAATACGTTTCAGGAAACTCTCTTCAATGAAACAATACGCAACTTGGACAGACTTTCTCTATTGGGTAGTCCTACAAATACAATATTGGTCTTGTTTTGAAGCTCTTTGCATCTGTTTTTAAAATTCATTATCGCTGTCAATTCACGTTGAGAAACCGATTTTATACAGATTTTTATACAACGAAATAAAGATGTACGTGGAACGTTGCAATACTGCACACAGCGATGTCCATTGAATCGTGCTAACTGCCGGCTGGCACTGCGGTGTTGCCACGTTCTGCGAACAACTTTACACCGATGAATAAAAAAGTGTATAAAATCGGTTTCTCAATGTGAATTAACAATGATAATGGATTTTAAAAACAGATTCAAAGAGGGTAAAAACAATACCAATATTGTATTCGTAGGACTACCCAATACTAAGAAAAAGTTGTTTCGCAAAATTGAGAACAGTTTTTTGACAAATTTTAAAAATCTGAAAATTAAGAATTGTGTTTAAAACCTTCCTGCCTGCACCGTGTTAAAAAGTGTCATCATCATCGGACAAGCGGCTTTTTAATTATAGAATTTCAAAGAGATCGATCGTTTGGAAAACTAAAAAAAAGGGCCCTTTTTTGTTTTCACGGCGATAAAAAATATAAGGCACACTCGGAAAAAAAATAATTGGTTAGAATAGCTTAACGCAGAATTGAATATGCGAAATTTAGGTGTAACTCGTTTTTATACAGATCTACTGGTTAATTTTTAATTGCAGCTCAAACTCGAGTATCTATAATTTTTCATCCGACGGTAGACCCCCTTCTTCGGAAAAGTATGGAATGGAATCTGCTTGTGACTTTCTAAACCCTGAGAAAGAGGTACCCGATGCCAATAGATTATTTTCATTTAGTTGAGGACCTAGGAGTCTGCGGATTCTTTTGAGACACGTGTCATTGGAACAGTTTAGTGGATATATATATGAGATAGGTTAAAATAAATCATGGACTGTTTGATGTTGCAGATAAATGACATCTTAATTTCTGATTGGAGTATTTAATTCTGTCAAATACACAGTATAAGATAATGTTGTGTAATAATTTTAATATTTTTAATTTCATTATTTTTGTCTATTACTACAAGTTTAACGTGTGCTTATAATCTTGGAGTAATGAAGCGGAGAAAATAATTTTACACTAAATAGAAATCCATAGAATCTATTAGGTTTCTACATGTTGTATCTTTGGCCTAGATTAATAAAATAAGGTATTAGAAATTTTCAAATTCAGTATTGTTATCTATTCGTATGGAATTTTGAAAAATAAAGATTATTTTGCACAAAATATTTTACTAAATTCAAGCACAAAATAATTATAGTAACATAACTGACATGTTTGATATACAATTCAACACTAAAGCTGCCCTCTGTGACCTGTAAAAGTATTAACCTCTGTGAGCTGTATGCATATGATTTTATTTATTACATATTAAATGCTTGAAATAACAATAACGATTAGATGACATCTTAATGCAAATCCGAAGTTTTGGTTAAGGAATATTATATTCAGCATTTGTGCCATTTCGCTTCCCTCCACGTGGCAGTACATGTGTCTGTGACGATCCTGTGGTAAATTACTTCTCACTTGATTGCATAGTTAGGGCCTCCCGATGGCGCAGTGGTAGCGTCGTTGCCTTGTAATCAAGTGGTCCCGGGTTCGATGCCCGGTGGAGGCACATAGTGGTTCGGATCCCACTTTAAACTATAGGTCCAGTCCCAATTACCTTACTGTGCATAAAGTGGCAAAACAGCAAATCAATTTATTACATGGTTAGTAGGCGATATACAGATTGTGTAAATTCTGACCTCATAATGCCTTGCATTTCATTAAATCAGGCTTGAGAAACTCGTGTCCAATTCTGGAGGCCAGCGAACGTGTATTCGCGATTAAAATTACCACCTGAGCGCTAGAATCGCTTCCAATATGGCCGCTGCATGTCCACCAAGCTTTCTGAAAACTCGGAAAATATGCGAACTACAGGTTGTTGTTGTTGTAGCTTTTATATTGGCTCACATCGCCTATCCTTTGGGGTTTCTAGCCATCGATACTGCTTTATGTGATCCTACTTCTGCTTGTGCCAACTACAGGAATCCCCGTAACTATAACTAGCGACACTAGCGCCACGGTTTCAGATGAGTTGGTGGATCTAAGTTGAGTTAGTAGTAGACAGTAGTAAAGTGTAGTCATGGCTGTTATGGAAGAAACGTTGAATTTAGGCGATATTTTAAAATATTGCGAGTACGATGTGATACCAAGAACTATTACGAAGTTGAAACTATGCTCAGAGCGAAGAATTTAGCTAAAATTAGCAAATATAACACAGAAAACGCAGACGAAACTAATATTTACGCACTGGTCTTTCAACGCAGTTTTGCATCATCTGCACCTCATGTTGTAACTGTGTCCCTCGGAGACAATTTGAAAATAAAGCAATTCAACTGGGACAGGGAAAAATGCAAACATATCGTTGCAGTTCTTACTCCAAATAGGCAGTCTGGTTTAATAACAATAACATTCACAATTTCATGACCAGCCTACTGAAGGAGGACATCACACCTTACGGAATCAAACAGCAATATTAACATGCCTCTTATCTTATTCTGGTTACATTATAAACGTTATTTCATTCTAAAACTGTTTTCATCTTCGCACAGTCGGCCTGCATTTGTTCCAAATTTGATGCATAATACATTGATATCCGGATGCATTGGGTAGACGCTCCATGACTTTTCAAAAAATATGTTGGTGTTTTTTTTAAAGACAATTTAAAACTTTACTTTCATGATAACATCATCTTCTTTCGAAAAATGAAGTGAGTAGTCTCGTACATTATTCGTAATATTCTTGCCACATTTCAGTATCAACCCCTTGCCAGCCACCAGTCGATCCATTTGGTTTTCCCTGATTTATTTACAAATTTAAATGTGTTGATTCCTCGGGGTGGAAACACACGAAAACTCTAGGTACACTTGTTCTGACCCATAAAACGATTTAGAGCCAAACATTGAGCAGTATAAGTTACTGTCTTGCACCTTCCCTATGCTTTGAACGACTTCAACACAGAATAGTGTCCTACATAGAGTAGTCTCAACAAATCTCACCAGATGGCATAACGGATAATTTGAATCGCGAGTGCAGCACCTCAAGGTCAGCAAGCAGTAGAGCAGGGTTGGGGAAGTCACTTTCGTTGAGAAGTAAAAATTCTGCGGTGGGGGGGGGGAGGAGGAAGGGGTGATCTACTTTTCACGGAACCATCTCCTGTTGCCACCGCCATTGTTACAATGCAACGCTCTATTGTTGCTCACGAATCGAACGACGAGAGATTGCACGCTGCACGAACGCGACCGACGAAGCCTCCTGCCTCAATCCTTTCCGTCCCTCATACAAAGCCACAGTACCGCTGCTCGCTCTGCAATCCACACGTGCATACGAAAGCGCTCTTCCATAAAGCGGCTTGCCCAGGCCAGCATTAAGTGAAAATGCAGTGCAGATTCGTACATGAGTGCAGAGCACGGGGTAAAAAGTAAAGTGCTCCCCTGTGCATTTCACCACACCATGATTCGATGTGTATTTCCCACGATATGTGACCGTTCCGAGACTTTACATATACATATATATACACACACATATACAGAACTTAGCCTCGGTAGCTCAGTCCTTAGGGAGTCTGACTACCATGCGAGAAACCCGGGTTCGATCTTCGGCGGGGAGAACTGGGAATTTTTCCACCTGTTCAAGGCGCACACCCAGCGTCGTATAAAGTGGGTACCTGGAGGAAACTCTAGGGGGTAAAGGCGGCCAGGGGCATGGTGCTGATCACATCAGCCCCACCTATGCCGTGATCAAGAAAGTGTGGGGCCCTAACCCCACACCCACAATTCGCCTTCATAGCGTGATACATAGTACAGGGAAGCATTTTACCTTTTTTTTACATATATATACACACACACACATATATATATATATAATGGCATGTGGTCATCCTGGTCCTCCCTCTCCCTGCAACCAGTTATGCTGACTAAGCCGTTACCACGACTTTGGATAAGAATAGTACAAATCCCCCCCCAAAAAACATTATGAAATTCCGAATCTTGGAGATTTTTGTTTTAGCCTGTCCTCTTATTTTGTAAATCTCATCCTTACACTAAATTTCTGTTTCTTTCTCTACTCACCATTGGCGTCCTTCGCCTCAAGTCCTTCTGCTTCTATAACCACAACGTTGAGCACTACGATAGGGGGCTGCAGAGAACAACAGAGAAAAGAAGGTTATTGCACATAGTTCCAAAGATCATTCCAGCAATACATAGGCCCTACATTTAAACACACACACAAAACCTTCTGTACATTTATTCGCATTTGAATTTGTATACGTTCCTCACAATATGTATAGTCGACGCGTTAGCTTCGTTAACGACCGGCTTGCTTTGGAGTCCACGTAGCGCGCCCACCAGCTGCAACAATCACATTCAACGCACAGTGTTGCCACACATCTACTCTTCGCCACCTTGTCCCTCCCCCGCACTAGGAACAGCGTATCCGCATTCATGTGACTGAGTCTCCACGTGGAGTAGACGAGCAGAATGTCAGCTGCGCCCAATGGCTGAAGGTTGAATGTGATTGGACGAAAACAACTCACCCGCTGTTTAACCCCACTCACGTTCGTTCCTTCAGTTCCTGGACGTTAACGAAGCAAACGCGCGGACTTTAAGCACAATAGGGAGGTAAAACTGTAATCTACAACCAGTGGCGGCGATTGCGTTCCAAAAGTAAGGGGCGAGGTGAAAAAAGTGGGTGTGGGTGTGCATGGGCGTCCGGAAGGGGGGCAAGGGGGGGCCGTGCCCTCCCCCTGGAAAATGAAAGTCAACCAAAAATTATGTATTTCACACATAAAATTTCATTTTAGCCACAATAATATATGTTAATTATTGCATGAACAAAATAAATTCAAATTTAAGCAATGTGTTTTAAGGGAACAACACTATTTTTGGAGAAAATGTGTCTTGTTTGCCCCCTAGAAAAAAATACCTTCCTTGCCCCTCCCTGGAAAAAATCCTGCGGACGTCCATGTGGGTGTGGCAAGGACAGTTTACTTTCCCGTGGGTCCTCTGCTAACTCCCGTGGGTCCTCGCACTCCCAAATCGCCGCCACTGTCTACAACAGCTGCACTGTTCTTTCAAGTTACAAAAAAAACAGGATGCTAAATAAAATTCAGTTCGTTAATATTAGTACAGAATAAAGTAAAAATGCGTTAAATCGAAAAAGTTGAGTGCAAAATGTGGGAACTAAGAGGCTTTTTTTTTTTTTTTTTCATATTTTATAATTTAATCCAAATAATAAATGTTTCCAGTTTTCAAAATTCCGAAGGAAAAAAATTGGTGTGAGAGTTTACATAACATAAATTATATGATTAAATTTCCCCCGATGTTTTGGAGCTTTTTCTTGGACAAGGTGTGGAAAAATTTTCACATGTGTAAATGCACGCATTTCAGTACGCTAACCGTATGAAATATAATAATAATAATAATAATGAAAAACATTTACTTTGGATATTCACCCATTTAATGGATCTAATAGAAATCTCTTAAAGGATATAATAATAATAACAATAAACTAATCAATAAATTACTATTATCTTTATTTTACTTATCGTTTCTGCTTCTTTTGGCTAATCGCGAAGATGAGGACAAATTGTGATAAGATTAAATGGACGAAAGGCTAATCGCAAACAAATGTGGACGACACAACACGACCCCTACAGATGCGTATACTGGTTGAGAGCATGGTTGTTAAAGGGCCACGAACCCATAAATTCTAATTGGGTTCCGCTGCAGGACCGGAACCTTTCTTCTCGCACAATTTAAATTCGGTCCAAGTTGCGTATTTTTCATTGATAAGAGGTTCCTGGACCGTATTTAAAATTCATCCGAAAAAAAGGTTCCTTGGGCTGAATTGAAATACTCTGTAGATAAAGAGGTTCTTGACCGTCCAGAACCCATTTAAGCTTGCTGATTTTCTCCCCTGGACCGGAATTGAATTTATTTAAAATTGCTGGACCTTTAACGACCCTGGCTGAGAGTCCAGACGCCACAACTTCGCTAAGCTGCATTATGGGATTCCAGCGTGTACTACATGAAAGAGAGGTTGACATTTTGGTGCTCTAAAAAAGGGCATCCTTTACACTTCAATAATAATAATAATATAATATAGTATTAATGATGACCTTAGAAAAAACTGGTTTGTTTTTATCAGTTTATAATAGTTATGATTGCATAATAATAATAATTATTATTATTTCTATCAACGGTCTGACACCCCCTACAAAAATTTCTGGTGACGCCCATGCTCACAATCCAGAAATCTGAACTCCCTGCTTCGTTTTCGATTTTCTGTTCTCATATGATCTTAAGTCCTGAAAAATGACACGGGATTTATGGGAATAAGATTGTCGCATTTTCTCGTAGGACAAGCACCAGATGATGTGGAGGGGGGGGGGGGCGTTGCTCCATATTGGCAGCTTACAAAATCCATCCCATCAACACAAGAACATCGATCGATTGTGTGTTTACGTTATCTTTCAGGAAGTGTCTCGGAAATGGGGAATATGCTGTACTTCTGCTCTCTGGACAAAAAGTGAGGAATAGGGGTTTGGGGGTGACAGAAATTCAATCTATTACCAGACGTCTTGAGAGAATGTTTCGATTAGGTGCTGCCAAGCTGTATATAGGGAAATAATGGCTAAGGGTTAACATTCAGTAGTGTAAAGATACTAAAATTCTAGTGACTTCCTTTGGGGTCATTTAAACGCGTTCATCTACTCAGTTAAGATGGAGAACCTCCAGCATCTGAAGGAACGCATTGTGCAATGTGCAGACATGATTCTGCAAAAGGTTCCGGAGAACTGAAAACGTCGCGTACACAAATGCATTGATGTTCAAAGAGCATACATTGAAGATAGGGGAAAGTCTTGCAGTACCGGACACCCTAAGTTGATTGGCAATAATTAGAAAATGAGTAGGCGGAATTATTAGTTGAAAACAAGAATATGGTACTTCAAGTTATTCTTTATTAAGAACAGGGAATCATTGCTGAAAAATTGAAACTAAAGTACAAATATAAATGCAAACAAAGAATAGTAACATTTGAAGGAGTCTGTTGATGTGGAAACTGTCAGATCATTCGACACTGGCGTTGTAGAAACATAGTCCACATCAGGCTCTGTAATGTTCTCAGAGCGAGGGAAATCCAAATCGACAAATATCTCTGGGTTCCTAGTAAAAAGACCTGTACAGCAGATAGCCGACTGTGCAAGTTCCATTCCACAGATGGAAGACAAGGCGGTATTAACAAGCACAGCAACATCTTTATGTATGATTGGTTTTGAACTTCTTTTTGTCCGGTTCTGGAAGACTCTTCGTTGTGCGGTACTGTACGATCCGAACATGATAACACCTCGTCCAATTTTACGTTGTGTGCAGATGCTATCGTGAATTCTTTATCACTTATCACGAACTAGATGCCTATATGCACACATATATAAAACAATATCTCCTGCTTATCTCTAACTGGAGTAATATCACAGTGAAAATAACTTTCGACACACACTTTTCCGACGAACTGCTTCAACCGCCCCTTTTCACACGACACTCCGCGCAGACTTGCGTGCCCAAACTACCGTATATTGAACATTGATACATACACGTCACACTGGAACCTGGAAACTGCTGCTCTGGAGCGTCCGAAGCGAGAACTAGCGTTGTCCATTACTGTAAGACTTCCCCCTATACTACAAATCTCCATGTAACTTGACTTTTTACTGCGTTTAATTTACGCTCATAATAATACACAATATACACACCTGAATAATAGATATTTGCACTAAAATGCTTCAGTTATGGTAATATAGATTACATAAAGTCTTGCACACACTTTACGCATTGCTTCCCTGAGTTCTGTGTTCTCACGAAGTAAGGCTCCCAGTGGAAGTGAAACGAGAAACAAATGACTAGCGGAATGCGAATCACACTGAATCTTGAGCACCTATTGTTAAGCATCCCCAACCAGGAATAAGGCTTTGGACTATTTGATTACAAGGCTTCAGCAATAGTTACTACGCTATCCAGAGGCCTGGTGAACACAAAATGTAGATCTGGCCCTCATATTATTGCATTGTATTAATGAAGGTGGCCTCTTAGTTACTATGTATTTCTAATCTTATAAATCTAATGATAAAAATCTCTGCATTTTCAATTCAACATCTTCTCATTTATTGGAAAATCTGTCGAGGGGGATATATATTATTGGGGGGTGGGGTAGCTCCACTTATTCTATAAACGCGAAAATGAATGCTTACAGCGAAGAAATACAAGGAGAACTATCTCCCAAACAAAATTAACAAATGTTTGTGTTTGGCGCAAGTGTTCAATTAGTTATCTCTCGTTTTTCAAATTGAACATAAACGGCAAGACATTAAACGCACTACTTAATTTTAAGTTTAACAACAATTTGCAAGAAATTCCGCACACCTTTAACTTATGCTGCGTTGGGAACTCAGTGTCACCATTGGAAGAAAAACTCTTCAAAACCGCCATTTTGTGTAAATATGTGAAGTCCCGAAGACAAACTATGTCACACGAAAATTCCCGAACAAATAAAAGTGTGGGATGGAACAATATGTAAGTATTATCAGTGGCGCAACCAAAGTGGGGGCAGGGGGGGAGGAAATCAATTCTAGGGGCAAAAATTGAAGTAAAATAGCAAGACTAGAAGAATTTAAGACCGGCAGGACAAAAGGATACTCAAGATGGAATTAGTTTTCACGTATTTCTTCCATTTTTCTTCCAGACGGCGAAGGACACCTTCAGGGGGTACAGAGGAGCAATTGCCCCCTCCCCTCGGTTTCAAATTTTATACAAATAAAAATATATTTCGTAAAATTATCTTGCTAGCTTTTCTTGCAGTCTCAAGTTCAGAGCCGAAGCTAGAGGTCGGAGGAAGTCGGGCTTGGGAGCCGAACAATCTAAATGAAAAAATTGTAAGTAAAGGAATATGCCAGGCGCCCCGCGAAATTATTTGCGCCCTATTAAAACAATACTGTTTTCAAGTTTGCAAAAATGTCCATCTAAAAATGTTCTTGCTCGCATCCCTCGCAACATGGTTCTTTTCTGTAATGCATTGTAAATAACAAGAGCGAGAAGTAAGACCAACTGTACTTCAGACTGTTGCTGCTAAATAGTTTGTGTGCTTATTTTCCATTATTTGATAATGTGAAATTGAACGTGAAGAAAAATATTTCAAATCGTTTGTTCGAACACAAATGCTTTAGCACAGACTTCTACTCCCCTTTTGCGTGATTTACGAGAATAATAACATCATTGATGCTACTACAACTATTATTACTACTACCACAACCACTGCCATAGTAACAGCAACAATGACATTATTATTATTATTGGCACGTTTATCCTGCTACTTGCCCATGGGCGTCGGGAGGGGTGGGGTCGAACGGGTCTGTGGACCCTTCTAGAAATTAACAACGTTCATTTAAAGATACAAGAAAGACGAAAGTTTGTTACTCTTATTGTTAAGAACAGAAATAAAGTGCATTTAGTTAGTATTCGAACAGAAAAATAAAAGCAAAAATTTATTGGATCGAAAACATTAAGTGAAAAATACAGGAACAAGATTATATTCTACCATTCCATCCAAAGAACAAATGGTTCCACAGTTTTCAAAATTCTAATAATTACAGTTGTAGGTGAGAGGTCACACAACAAACTTTATGAAATGAAATTCCCCATAACATTTATTAAAGCCTTTTCTTGAACGAGACGTGCAAAAAGTTAATATCAAAATACATTTCAGATACTAACTGCATAAAATGCATAAGTAATAATGGAAAATAGTTGTGCTGGTTTTCACTCGTTTAGTGGATCAAGTCTCCACATTTATATAATAATAATAATAATAATAATTATTATTATTATTATTATTATTTCGAATAAAATTTGTTTTCACTAGTTTATAGTATTTATTATTTTATAATGACATTTATAACCGTGGTAATAATGCTCATTGTTATTTTTTCTGTTATTCAACTTTCATTATTTGTCCGACCCCCTCCTCCCGAAAAAATTTCTGGCGACGCCCATGTACTTGCCCCTCCCAGACAAAAAAAATGGTGGTTGCGCCTCTGAGTATTCTACCTTACATTTTCTGATATATTCAACGTCAAGCTTGCGATTAATTAATGAGAACTAAAATTGTCATCCTTAAGGGTGCCCATAGGGGGGATTACGGCGCAGACTGCGGCATCTAAATTTTTGGGGGGGGGGGATTTTTTTCCATAATGTAATATAAAATTCAACATTTATATATTTTTACAAAATAAATGTAAAGGCGTTTACTCCTTAGGTTCACCATATTTAATTCATTAGATGAAGAAAATGAAGTATTTAGAGGTAGCGATGTCCACAGGTGGGTTTGTGGACTCACGTTATGTCCAAGCAACTTTTTTTTTTGGGGGGGGGGACGAATTTTTGTGATGGAAATTTGATGTGAAACAGTACAGCATTTGGCACAAGTTGAATTACGTTATTAACTATCCATTGCTGTTACATAAAGAGCAAATTCTAGACTGGCAAGGAAATTGTAACGGGTAATATTATTATTAAGGAAGTTGTGATATCCAACTCTACACATTGGGTCTTAAATCGACACGTGGATTCAGGTGGGGGATTGAGGATTAAACGTTGGGCATGGGGGGGGGGGGATATCCGGCTATTGAATATCAGTGTTAAATTTTAGATTATCCTTGGAATTTTAGTTAGGGGGCTGAGCATTAAATTTGGGGGAATATCCAACTCTTGTGTATTAATATTACGTCTGAGATTGTAGCGGAAAATATGGTTTGGGGACGGAGATATTTTTCTTTTGGAGGGGGTAATGTCTAGATACTCTTCAATATCAACAGTAAGTCCATAATTTTGGTTGGAGGATTGAATATTAACTTTGAGGGGAGGAGATATGGCGTTCTTAATAAAGTATAAAATCTTAGATTGTCAAGGGATTTCTTTAGGGTTAGAACATTATATTTGTGAACTATATTTAGCGATACGGTATGCGCACGTTTCGGCGCCGAACATGGGAAAAGAGAAGCTGGAAAAGAGTAAATATCGAGGGATCCTATGAAATCATTGACGTCCCATTAAATTAATATTCTTGCAAGCCTGCAAAGAAATTGATATATAAATTTTCTTGCTCGCTTCGCTCGCAATTTTGCGTTACAAAAATGCGTGTCTGGCATTTTCATGAGAAGATTGTGAAGAATTATACTGTAGCTGAATTACAACACATAAACAATATTCTCGATATTTCTTAATAATATAATTTCTTAAAATATAATGTTTAGTGTCGGTATACTACTTAATTTAAAGCAGGTGAGTCATTTTGATGATATGGTTCTATTAGCAATATTATTCTATTATTGATTCCCTGGAGGCTATGCTGCAATACTTGTACTAACTGTGTACTTCATAGTAATGCCATGCACATGACTCGATAAAACACGAAAATAAATAATGTCAAATTCGCATTTCTAACTTATTGTTGCAGGGTAATTTTGCTGTAGCAAGTGAAATTTGCACTTAAGATGAAATCCATGTAATTATTGCTATGGATTACTAAAAAAATTGTAATTACCCCAAGCAGAGGGAGTGAGTTCTTTGAAGGAGGCACCTTATTATATTCTCGTCCCGGCCTTAGGAATTTCTAGCTAGGTTCTGTAATTTTCGATCTTAAGTTGTGTAAGACTTTGTGTTAAATACCCAAATTGTGAGTTATTAAAATCTTGTTCTCCAACCACAAACATTGTTTAAATACATATTTATATAATTATGACACTTGAGATTTCTAGCTTTCCGTTATTTCGAAAATTTGAACCATTAAAAAATATGGACAGTTTAACAGGCTATTGTATTCAAATAAAATGAATTATTACGTATTCACCCAAAATATTTTGAGGGGTAATGCATCCACGGTCTAGCTGGGGGATGGAAACCTCTGTTTAAGGAGGACGGGCAGATCAAGTATATTGTTCAATGAAGCTTAAGAAAACGTTACTTTCAGTAGACACGCTTCCGTAATTAAATAATTCATGTGGATTACCACATGATTTGGGGAGGACGCATGGCGAAATTTGGGTGGGATTGCGCCATTGGGCTTGGGGGGTCAATGTATAAGTTATCTATAAGTTGCTCAAGTATGCACATAGATAAAAATGAATGCTGTACATTGTGAATATTTTCTATACATAGACACACAGAATATCACAGACTGAGTGAAAATATCACAGTCTCTGTTCCAACACAATACAAAACAAGCAGCTCATTTTGTAAAATACAATAGTTGCTCCTATGTTATGTCTGAATGCAAAAATGTAAAAAACTGTCAGGATAACTGAGGTGCTCGCTCATCCACTGCAGAGGCATTTCTAACGGGGGCTCAATCCCATGTATGACTAAACGAATGGTGGTAGTTTGACCCTGGTCATCCTAAACACTAAACAAAAGATTAAAGACAACTACATATAGCAAGAATATACGGGAAGAGATGACTTACCTTTTCTTCGCTTGCTATAGCAAGGAACTTTCTATGTTGCTCGTGGTGAATGCCAAATGCTTCTTGTGCGTAAGAAAAGAGATCCTCTTTGTAGTGTGCGTATTGGCCTTTGGAAGCCCCAACCTTGTTCGCGATCGTGTACAGCACTTCCACATACAGCTGCTCCGTCTGAAAAAACAACGGATAGATGGTGTAAGAATCGAATATAACGCATCTACCTCAATAACATTTAGCACAGCGCTGAGTAACATCCTTAAACGAACTATTAAACACATTTCTTTACGTTCATTTTAATTTTTTTCTTACAAGGGTTCATTACATATATTGCATATTAGAAAAATAACAAGTAAATATTGTATCTTGAAGTTTAAGTGCACTGTTGCAGAGCTATGTAATTCTTTGCAGAGTCCGTAAGGCATGGCAACTAAAGTGATTCCTAGTCTTGTTGGCTTTCTGCATGTCTATGTAATAATAAGCGTAACACAGATTGAAGTAACAAAAAAGAATCGAGCTAATCTTCAAATAGTAAAAGCTTAAAAATAACAACTAACGACCAGGTGACTTCAGTGACGGCGCCAGGAAAAAGTGACTGTAACACTCTCTGCCAACAGGTGTATCTGACGTCTGTGTGCAAATGGCTGCCGCCTGTTCCTGACGTGCAGCCGTGTTTACTGGTGGAAATCATGTGAATAGTGGGTGGAAAATCTGTGTAATAGATTTCACTCTATCACTAGATTACTTAAGTGTGTCTGAGAGGTAGTCTGGACTATTCTCAATTACTAAAGTGCAGTAACTGGGATCAGTGTACAGGTATGGAGAAAATCCCAAGTGACACTTCACCACGCAAACAAGGCAAGATTATGGCCCTGAAATCAGCTCGTTTTTCATATATAGACCAATAAAACATATAAAACAAGGCCCAAGATTAATCTAAAGTAAGATATGAGTGGTATAATTATCTTAGTGAAGTTCAATTCTCCTGTCGGAGAATTCTGCTACGTGTGCTTTGGAGAACGCAATGACTACCTTCGGTATGTCCAAGAGATGATATTCCTCTTTGTCAATAGCAAGGACAGTCAAATGAGATAGCTGGAATCCAGTATCCTGTTTATAGCAAGGATTTTCAAAGGTTTCAAACACGGATAAGTTCTTTCACACGCTGCATTGGAAACTAGGATTGTTACAGAGAATACAAGTAGTGTTAACCTCGTGAAATACCTATTTATATTTTCCTAGGACTACTTTCGTTCCATCCTCGTAACGCTGAAGAACTTTGGGCAAAATCTGCATTTCATCTTTCAAGGCAATGATATCACAGGAATAAAAACTAAAAAAGTTACAGTTTTCTCATAATTCAGGAAATATTCCGACCCTGGTGCACCTCTCACTCTCCCACTCGAACGCATGTTTGTGCTATACATTACAGGCATATATGGACTTCTTGGAAAGAAGTTCTTTGATTTCAATATATGCAAAGAGCGAACCTGCATCTAATGATTGAAGAGCGCCAAATCCTAAAATAATCGTTCTTTTACCTGCCCGCGATACAAATATCAGAAACCCTGGAACTTGTTGCTTCCTCACAATTCCCTTTGATTCATCTGTCATCATTGCACTTTCGCCTTTCCCACTTCCTGGCTTCTTTTGCTGAGAATAAGTGTGGACATTAAACAAATTAATTTGTTTTTAATCGAATTGTGAGCATAATTTTAAGGTTCAATACATTTCCGATTAATATCGTCTCATTTTGAAATTAACCCTCTGTTAATGATTGCCCCAGACTCATCAACATCTCGAAAAACAAGCCCCTGAATAGTAACATACCGCGATACATCCTGAGAAGTAGTGTCGGTTTCCTTGAACAACCTTGGGATATCCTTAACTAATTAGCGTTGCCACTGACGATCCACTAGGGACGGATCAACTGTAATGTCTAACAAAATATTTTTTTATGGTAACACTGTAAAGCCTTGTTTCCATGTCAATAAAACATTAAAATACTGACCAAGGCAGAATGTATTGTATAATAAATATATACACTAAAAAATATGTTTCCACCCTCTAACAGAGTGGAAATATCATTCTAGTGTGAATATTCGTCTAAAGAAGACCCTGTTAGAAGGTGGAAACGTTACCTTTTTTAGTTTATATATTTCTTACACAATAAATTCTGCGTTGTTCAGTATTTTAATGTTTTAATATTTTTTAATAAATTGTATTATTAACTTCTGGCTCATACAATGCTGTAACCATTTAGTAGAAACTACATTTAATTTTTTTGATAAAGTTTTGTGTCACTGACATTATTCGATAGGCAATAAAACGGTTGGAAACAAAAATTGATCCGTAATGCCTTGGTCTACCATATTAGAATAATTTGACCGCAGTACAGATGTTTTGTAGGCCTCTGCATGTTCATGACGTTTTAAGACCATCCACATTTAACGCTTTTTTCTAGTTCTTTAAACTGGTTAAAACTTAGGTTAATCGCGAAGATTACAGAACATAAGTGAATGAGGATTCACCTATGCCCAGGACGGCGCTGGGATCTTGAACGAAAGTCACACACACACACACATACTAAAACAAAATTAATTTTTGTTACTCAAGTTCGTGTTGTAAGCAAGACAAGTGACATATAGCATACACCACTTAGAAAATGTGAAAAGCGCCATACTCTTAGAAATGAACTCTTATCTTATTCCATATTTCATTAACGTCAGTTGGGGGGGAGGGGGCAAAGTGCCTGACTGGGGGGACTCTCACTCCCCTGCTTCCCCTCTGACGTCGTCGCTGGGTGACTTCTACAAAGGGTTTCCAAACCTTCGAGACAGAAGATGACCTTGAGTTGTTTGATATTACAGAAAACCACCGTTATCCCTTAATAGTTTACAATGGCGCATATTTTATCTACAATATAAGTTGGCAACCCTGTCGGAACGCAGGTGCGTATGTGTAGAAGTCTGTCACGGTTAGGCAGCTGCAAGTCTGGCAATCAGTCTGACATGGAATATTCACCTGTTCAGACACGAATCATAGAAGTTCGGCTTGCGGAAAAGTCACTAAAGTATAAAAAAGTATTGTAAGAAGTAATAACAAACATGGATAGAAGACAACTGTGATCGATTGCAAACATTATCGATGATCTGTGTGGATATTTATCGAACTGATAAAATAACAATAAATTTGTATGCATTACAGACGATTTTATGGGGGTAGTTACGGCTTATTCGTAAAAAGTATGTTATTTTGAAATTACAAGGTGTACTGGCAACATTGGTCGTGTCAGAAGACAGTACCACGTGTGCCCGACATCTGGCTTTATTATTCAATCAATTCCCAGATGAAAGAAAACATTTGAAATTTATCGTACAAGAAACTAACTTATTTATCTTCTTGCATGATAAATTTCAATTAATTTCTTTCATCTGGGAATTGGCGACTTTCATCTCTCACAAAACACCCTTAATGGAGGGTTATGATCTCACAAGTAAAAGGCTAGAATACCCCGCACTGAACTCTCGCATGTAGCGTCAAGATACCATTGAATCATACTTTTCAATTCATCTGAATGTTTCGAGTAAAATTATTTAAGAAAAAATAGTATTTTTACGCAGACGTAAAAGCGGTTGTCTACACCGAGTAAAGGCCGAATTACACGGAACTGGATTTCAAGCAGGAATATCCTAGTTGGCCCTGGACTGGGTACCCATCTGCTAGTTTTCGCCTCACACGATACTTGTTATCATACTTGTCGGTCAGTGACGTATACTGAGTAAAAGATCTGGGCTATCTCATTATGTCACGTAGTCCTGGGCTATAAATAGAAATACATTTACCAACTCCTAAGAAATCAGGTTGCCAACTCATAAGAAATCAGGTTGCCAACTCATAGGAAATCAGGTTGCCAACTCATAAGAAATCAGGTTGCCAACTCATAGGAAATCAGGTTGCCAACTCATAAGAAATCAGGTTGCCAACTCATAAGGAATCAGGTTGCCAACTCATAAGGAATCAGGTTGCCAACTCATAAGAAATCAGGTTGCCAACTCATAACAAATCAGGTTGCCAACTCATAGGAAATCAGGTTGCCAACTCATAAAAAATCAGGTTGCCAACTCATAGGAAATCAGGTTGCCAACTCATAAGAAATCAGGTTGCCAACTCCAGAATCAGCATCATCATCTCACTGATATGAATACTATTATTTACAATTTCTGATCGATTTTTATACTGAATTTTATTCTTTAGACTTCAGGCTTTGCAGATAGCCTAGCTAGCCCAGAATATACGCCCCTGTTGTCGGTATACTTTATATTCCCTAAGACATTGCGCAGAGCAGACAAGCTAAAAAGATGGACGAGTGATTTGAAGAACGTTGTAGGAGAATTACTGCTGTTATTGAAAATTTAAAAATAAAAGTATGGACTAGATATTGTCTCGAAAGAACATACGGTAATCAATGCATAATGAACTTGTGTGTGCATATTGATGCATGTAATTCGAAGGATTCATTCACAATCCACTGTAGCTCGGGAACGGTAAGGACTAGGGAAATGAAATTTCGTAGGTAGAAGCATTGGTCCTTTGGAAATGTCACTCAATGTATGATCCATGTGCTTCACTGCACTGCAGCCATCTTTGTTTCCATGACACGAATGCGCGTCGTAAAACTCTGAGGTTGGTCTACACCACTTTTTCACACACGCAATGAACTCGTTGTCATTTCCAAACTGTTTCCCACGCAGATGAGCCTTCAGTCGTCCAAACAGATAGAAATCCGATGGCGCTAGGTCAGGACTGTATGTGGGTTGTTGCAACACTGTCCATCCCAGATGGCCAATCTTCTGCACTGTCGTGCGTTATCGTGATGCAATGTTTTATACAGGGTAGAGCATTTTCGTCTACACAGTTTGAGGTTGGCAACACTGCAAAACAAATTCATTCGGAGGGCGGTTTCCTCCTGCCTCGTGTACACTGTGACCTTGGATTTCAGTAGCAATGAAGCGTTGGCCTCTACAGCAACGTATATTTTGTTTGGAGCAGTTTGTGTTGACGAAGTCAATTGTAGCGGTGCAGCGTGCATTCCGCAGGGAGTATGGTGATCAACAATGCCGTGGACGAGTTCCTAACAGGATAACAATCAATGAATGGTGGAAACAATGGTGTGAAGTTGGAAACGTTTAAAAATAAACCGCATGGGAGAAAAAGAACAGTCAGAACACCAGAGAACATTGAACGTGTGCACGTTGCTGTGGTTTGCAGTCCTCGGCGTTCCGCAAGCCGACATGTTCAGACATTACAAATAACACGTCGAAGCCTGTGCACATTGTTCATGTATATAATTTATGTAATCCAAAGGTGGAATGTTTGTTCTAGAAATGAAAAATGAAAGTAAATGTAATCAGCAAATCATCTGTCTTCATTATAAAATAGGCAGTCGAAAATGCTCCACCCTGTAAAATATAATAAACATTAGGTGTTGGTTAGGTGGTAAAGGACCAATGCTTCTACCTACAAAATTTCATCTCCCTAGTCCTTACCACTCCCGAACCACAGTGGTTTGTGCGTTACTTTTTAACCGAAATTTGTATCAACTAAATATATCAAATCTTGAACACGCTTATAATATGGAATTTTATTATCGGCTAATATTTGTCACGTACAAGTCTCATCGCTTTGCATAAATAACTAAATAAACTAAGAAACTAACAAAAACAACCAACAGTCGAAACTCTCCTTTGCAAACTCGCATGTTATCTTCACATGCATAGGCGGAGTTCTGGAGGGGCCACGGGGACCTGGCCCCCAACTAAAAAAGACTAAAAAAAATAACGCATGATTAAGTTCAGTTACTACATTTTTGTTGTGAAGTCATACAGCAAATCTTGCCGTTTGCCAAGATGGCATGTGCGGTAATTGTGCCGCAAAAGCGGGTCTTAGACGATTTGATTGATGTGATACAGTTTGAAGAAAGAAAAACGTAAAATGACTTTGTGTTGAGTCCACAGTTACTGCTGAGGCATCAAATGAACTTATCAATTTAATTTTTCTAAAATTACTGAAGCTTACTATTGTAACTTTTTTTACGAGTATTGTATCACTAAAAAATTAATGAAATGCAAAATGCAATAATCGTACTGTTTTGCTTCTTTTAAAACTGACAACCAATATACTAATTACTATTTGTTTACTTAAGCGAGGAAATTTAATATTTTCAAATCTAAAAGGCCTAAAACTAAGTGTTTTTAAGTTGTTGTTTTTTTTCATTTCCGGGGAATGCCTCCGGACCCCTTATAAGCTAGGGGATATTCAATAACCCTCAGGTACATCATATGCCTCTCCCAGAGTCTGCCCCCCAAAGCAAAAGCTCAAACTCCGCCCATGTTCACATGGCCACACTTCGCTCTTGATTGCCTGTTCCACATAATACAGTCGAAGAAAGCCAGTTGAAATTAGAACATGGCATATTCCTCAAAACCAGTCAAGCAGCCAGCTAGCCCGTTCAGCACCAACTAGGGCATTGTAGACACAGTTCCGTGCGATTCGGCTTTCATTTACTAGTAAATTACGCGTAATTTACGTATCGAGTGGCCTGTCTAACTCTGGTCACAGGTATGATAAACTTCGTGATAACGTTAGAACTTGTATCTCATATGACATCCAGTGCCAGCAGACTTCCAAACTAGTTGATTTAGAAGCCGAACTAATTTGTACTTGCTACCAGTGGAAGCTTGCTCAGCGGAAACCATGTCTGGAAGTGGAAGTTGTTGATAAACTCAACTGTTGATGAAAGGAAACTCCGCTCAAGTAATTAAGTCAATTTCCAACTCTCATCCCTGCTCTGGGAGCATCAGGATTGGATAGAAGTCATCTCTAGGTACGTCGCCTTTCATTTTGCTTGCTAGGGTTAACGGTGTCACGCTGAGGTAGTCTTTACACTATACAGGCTGCTTGAGATGCGGTTGTACAGAGCAAGTAAGGACGTGACATGGCTCCACCAATGAACAAGTGCGAGGGAATGGGATTGCGTGGAGGGGGAAAGCGACCGTTGTTGTAGCTCTTGTGTAGTCTTACGGCGGGCGGCCTACATGCTGGCAAGGGAAGTGGGAAGCGGGGAATACGCAGCAGACCAACCAGACAGCAGCGGTGGGGCCGAGAGTTACGACGTCGCGGGAAGAGGTGCTGCGCGCACCTTGTTCTACAGGCTGCTGCGTTTGTTATCGCGCTGGATTGGTCGTTTCCACACTCCCCACAACATGTAGGACGCCCGCCGTAAAACTGGACAAGTGTCATCGCAGCAGCGTGTACTGCTTCGCTCTGCCCACTCGATCGCCCTCCCTTTCTCTGCTGTTATGCGCGGCCTTGCTCCAGATATAACCGGGACAGAGTATAGGTGGTTGGAACAACCGACAAAGTGAAGTATCGCGCTAAATTTGTTTAGCGTTTACTCAGTTTCGCTCATAACGCGTTCGCAATTGTTGCTCTGCTGATATTTTGCTTCGCGTTTATAATTTTGGTTTCACGGTTATTCCGTTTCGTTTTTGTTCGTTTCGCGCTGAACACGTTTCTCTCTGTGATTGGTCGACAGTCGGTAAGGAAAGGCTTTAAATAGAACCGTTCCTATTTAGAAATTCTTGGACAGTAACCACGAATGCGAGAAGAAACATGACGTGTGCTCTGACGTCACATTCCTTAAGCACAACATTCAAGGACTTCGTGGGTCATTTGATCGTGTACGGGTAGCTTTAGAAATTTCCGGTTTGTTGCTCCTATTGTTGTGAACAGACTACTCTCTTTAGAAAAATGGTTTCTATGGTAGCGCATGATGTTGTAACGAGATACTGCAAAAACATTGAAATGAACTAATCCAAAGAAACAAGTCCTTCTAATAATGTTCTGGAAATGGTCTAGAGGAATTTCTTACTCTCTAGAGAAAGTCAGTTCTCTAGATGGCTGTATAATGACAATACAGTGGGCTATTTCTTCTTGTCAACAATACTGGTGCATGACTCCAGTTCTTTTCTTGAACAAATCATGGTTCTATTTGCACCAAGTAGAAGGCTTCCGTGATCTAGCTGTTAGAGTACCCCACGCAAGGACAGCAGTTATCATTCCAGGTAAGGCATGCTCTCTCGCAAATCATCATCCGTTCTCACCAACGCGGTTTACCAAAGGAAAATCTTCTGATTCTTCTTTTTGAGGCACTAGAACATCATATACTGAATGTTTTGGTCTTGTCAAAAATATCTCTCCATTTCTTCCCGTCCTGGATGGCCTTTGTCCAATTTTTAACTTTCGTATCTTTCAAATCTTTCATTATTCCATCTTTCCTTTGTTTCTTTGGCCTGCCTAAGGCTCATTATCTGAATGGTTTCCATTTATAAACAGGTCTGATGGTGGGCAATAGATTTATTTTGTTGTTACAATTATTGATTCGCTACGTACTTGCTGTTATGAATAACTGTTGTACGATTGATTCCCTGCGTAGTTAGCCTTATGACTAACTGGTGCGCGATTTATTCTTTACGTAGTTGCTATTATGACGAAATGGTGCATGATTGATTCGTTGCGTAGTTGCTGTTATGACTAACTTGTGTACGATTTATTCTCTGCGCAGTTGCTGTTATGATTAACTGGTGCGCGATTTATTCCTTGCGTAGTTGCTGTTATGACTAACTGGTGCATGATTGATTCGCTGCGTAGTTGCTGTTATGACTAACTGGTGCGCGATTTATTCTTTGCGTAGTTGCTGTTATGATTAACCGGTGCATGATTGATTCGCTACGTAGTTGCTGTTATGACTAACTGTTGTACGATTGATTCCCTGCGTAGTTAGTGTTATGACTAACTGGTGCGCGATTCATTCTCTGCATAGTTGTTGTTATGACTAACTGGTGCATGATTGATTCGTTGCGTAGTTGCTGTTATGATTAACTTGTGTACGATTTATTCTCTGCGCAGTTGCTGTTATGACTAACTGGTGCGCGATTTATTCTTTGCATAGTTGCTGTTATGACTAACTGGTGCATGATTGATTCGCTGCGTAGTTGCTGTTATGACTAACTGGTGCGCGATTTATTCTTTGCGTAGTTGCTGTTATGACTAACTGGTGCATGATTGATTCGTTGCGTAGTTGCTGTTATGACTAATTTGTGTACGATTTATTCTCTGCGCAGTTGCTGTTATGACTAACTGGTGCGCGATTTATTATTTGCTTAGTTGCTGTTATGACTAACTGGTGCATGATTGATTCGCTGCGTAGTTGCTGTTATGACTAACTGGTGCGTGATTTATTCTTTGCGTAGTTGCTGTTATGACTAACTGGTGCATGATTGATTCGCTGCGTAGTTGCTGTTATGACTAACTGGTGTTCGATTTATTCTTTGCGTAGTTGCTGTTATGACTAACCGGTGCATGATTGATTCGCTGCGTAGTTGCTGTTATGACTAACTGGTGCGCGATTTATTCTTTGCTTAGTTGCTGTTATGATTAACCGGTGCATGATTGATTCGCTGCGTAGTTGCTGTTATCACTAACTGGTGCGCGATTTATTCTTTGCGTAGTTGCTGTTATGACTAACTGGTGCATGATTGATTCGCTGCGTAGTTGCTGTTATGACTAACTGGTGTTCGATTTATTCTTTGCGTAGTTGCTATTATGACTAACCGGTGCATGATTGATTCGCTGCGTAGTTGCTGTTATGACTAACTGGTGCGCGATTTATTCTTTGCTTAGTTGCTGTTATGACTAACTGGTGCATGATTGATTCGCTGCGTAGTTGCTGTTATCACTAATTAGTGCGCGATTTATTCTTTGCGTAGTTGCTGTTATGACTAACCGGTGCATGATTGATTCGCTGCGTAGTTGCTGTTATGACTAACTTGTGTACGATTTATTCTCTGCGCAGTTGCTGTTATGACTAGCTGGTGCATGATTGATTCGCTGCATAGTTGCTGTTATGACAAACTTGTGTACGATTTATCCTCTGCGTTGTTGTTGTTATGACTAACTAGCGCATGATTGATTCGCTGCGTAGTTTCTATTATTAAACTCGTGTACGATTTATACGGTACATAGTTGCTGTAAAAATTCATTGATTAAAATTGCTTAATTATGTTGCTGCTGTATACATTCGATGGATGGTGACAAAATACTAAACCACAGGGGCCACTTTCAGTAAAACACAAGTTTCTTGGTCATTACACAAAGCTCCCCGATCCCTATGAGAGAGTGAGGCCTCCGAGGCAGAAAGACAAGATCAAAGGAGAGGATCAAAAGGCAATTACGAGAAACCCCAGCAGGAAGAGAGGTTGACAAAGACCACAGAGGAGAGGACGGCGACAGAGAAGAACAGAGGGAAAAAAATACGTGGGCATCTGAAACCTCCAAAATGCCAAGGAAGGTATCTACTTTTTAATGTAGTTTTGCCCTACATCGTGTAGATGTCATAAGGTGTGATTTGTACTGGTGGGACCCAAATATTAAACGAACATCTAATGCAGTAACAAGTTTTTGAACAAAAGAGTAATGACAAGCAAAAAATTTGGCAGATATGTTATGCTTACCTTCCTACTGAACATACGAAAAGTGACCTAGAATGAATGTTGTTGCGATGGCAATATTGGAAAATGGTGGACAATTTTTGATTAGATGTTGCAAATACGGAAAAACATTTTGGACAGAAAATGTTACGAAGGTTTTTGATGCTACTTTTTTTCTGATCTTAGTTTTCGTGCTATGATCTGTTTATTCCAACACGTTTTTGGTTTTCACTTACCTTCAAGCTGGTAGAGTATGACCGTGGGCTCCAGTAACTCAGCTATTTCCCTAGAGTGCGCGTCAAATCTCCTGCATATGGCGATAGCCAATAGCAGCGCACTGCGGCTGTTCCATGTCGAAATCTCACACGGAAAAGAGACAGCGTAGTTGAGCGAAACGCCTTGTCAAGGAGAGCACGGCAACGCCGCACGTCTGTGATTCGCTGGCGCTGTTCAGCCGTTCAAGGTCATATGCAGGAGATTTGACGCGCACTTTAGTGAATTAGTAAGACTCACTGTAACCCTTTCCAGCTTGCAAGTTAAACGTTAAGCTTCTTATGGGAAGCTATCTCTGTTTAGTTTAATAATAATGCCATGGTATTCAGTATCTGGCAATGAAACCCCATCCTTTTTTACCACTTAATCCTTAACATGTAAGAAATATATTCCAACTTGTTTCCCGGCTATTAAGGACCGGATGCCATTTCGCGTAATCCTGTTTCCCCAAATGCCTCATCAGCACCTGTCAATCAGATCTAATAGCTGTCTACCATTTTAGGCGAAATGGGATATCCCGTTCCGCCTAAACCGGTTGAAAGGGAAATTTTGCAAATTAGGGAAATTTTGACGGTGATCAACATAAACACCAAACAATTCGGAACATGTGCCCATGCTAACGACGAACAGTCACATGAGACAAATTGTCAGGTGTTGCTCCTAAAAAGGGGCATTGTCACACAATCCGGCAAACCGGAGACGTATGCTGTATTTTCTATAAGATAAAATATACACAAGGTATAAATATACACCTGACCTAAAGTAACCTAACCTGTCCTTTTTCTATTGGCTGGACCGATCGCTGGACCAGGTGCATGACAGTATCAGGAATATGCCTTACTGAAATTATTCGCAGCGGGAACCAAGTGGAATTCCGCCATATTGAATTAAACTAAAAAAAAATGGAAGGAACGGGCTGATGGGATATGTCAGTTCAAGCTAGCATTCACGAGAAATGCAGTGGCACAGTTACTTAATATATTTCATCATCCCCTCCCCATTTAAAACTTTTGAGTTGAATTCAATATGGCGGCCAACAATATGGCGGATCTGCGCCTGACAAACACAACTATGGTTTTCCCCGGGGTCTAATACATTTATATCATGACATTGTACCCTGTATAACTCATTTACATTTATATAGACGGTGTTAAGGGTCTTTTGACTAACCCTGTATGTGCGTATATAATCTACATACCGTTTAGCCTATAAAATTACAAGCATTAACATAAAAAATAAAGGAATAATCTCAAAATACTCACACAAAAAGCTCACGACTGACTCAAACATAAGAACTGAACTTTGGTTTTTAGCATTCATCGGTGAAGTGATTCATTGTGTATTTGTAGTTATTATTCGATACTTAATCGGTTAATTGAGCGATTACTGTTTACGCTGTTTAGCGATAGATGACGTTACCGTTTACTTTCACTAATTATTAAACTTAATAGGGTAGTAGATTAATATTGCAATACTTAAATATGTCAAATACTAGAGAATATTAAGTCCTAAGAAAGATGTAACCAAAGCAATGAATGCGTTAATTAGGTAAAAGAAAAGACGTTTTCTTTCTATACTTGACTCAAACTGTTTAAACCAATTGCAACATTTCAATAAAAAAGGGTAATGTAATATTTAATACCTTAAAATGCATCTGTATTCAAGCAGTTCCCAAACGTTTTCGTTTCACAGCTCCCTTAGTGTTTCAACAATTTTCCGCGGCCACAAGTCAGAATGTAGGCCTATCTAACAGTTACAACGCTCACTTAGTGTGGTTAAGTTGCTTGCTTTAAGTTACAAACATATTTCGCAATTCAGCGCCTCAGGGCGCTACGACGCACACCTCGTTAGTCAAATGCTAAAACAGAATTTGTTGGAAAGTTGGCAAAAACAATGGACAATTAGAGGGAAGACATTTGGGAAAAAGTACTGTTCAATTCAACCACATATGCCCAGTGATGTGCGTCTACGCATAAACAACGATAGTCTGCATTCTACAAGTAGACTATTTTATACACGTACTTTACGTAATCTATGTAAACAACATGGCGAAAGGTAATAACTTAGCAAAGGGCGCCGTGAAAGTAAAACAAAATTATCCTGCGTATCAGTTGCTGATGTGTGAAGAGAACTTTTCATACTCTTCCTTCCAAATTTGAACAATTTCTCACCTAGGAAAAGGATCTAATATAGGAAATATTCGTGTTTTATGGGAAGAAGAGCACTCTTGCCTAACGGCTGCCATCTGTTGTTGTCTTTTGCATACTATTTATCTTCTTCCATAGTTGATAATAAACGAGAAGAGAAATTTTGTTGTAAATAGGATCTTTTCATTTCGTTAGGAACCAATATAGTTGAATATGTCACTTTCCCTTCATGAAACCCTTGAAAATTAATTATAATGCACTTTAGATTGTCTACGTAATCTATGTAAACTACAACCCAATGTAATCTACGCGTAGATTACGTGTAGACAACGCATGTAGACGTAAACTTATAGTCTACTGCTCATCACTGCATATACCCAAAGAACCTTGCAAGATATTAATCTTTCAATAAATTCTATACCTTGGCCCTAAAGACTTTTACACTAGGAAGATTGAGCAATCCCCAATCTGTCAGTGTGGTGCAACTGAAGGAACACCTGATCATATTATATTTCAATGTCGTCTCAACAAAACTACACGTGATTATTTCTTACGAGAACTAAAAGAAGCAGGATATAATGGGGCATACGCCTTGTCAACACTTTTGAGGAACCCGACTAAGAAAATAATATACATACTTACCAATTATATTAGAAGAGAAAATATTGTATTATAAAATTATGAAATTGTAAAATTATGTAATGTAAAACAAATGTAACTGGTGCATAACTGAAAAGTTACTAGTGTAAAATATTACATAAACCATCTACCTCAGTGAGTAAAATTCAAGATGTATTATATACAGCGTGTCCACAAAGTCCTGCTACCATTACAATGAAACATAGCTCCTAAACTATATAAGATAAAGACATGCTGTGTTTTGCGACGTGTTCTACAGCTCTCAAAGTTTTAATAAGTAGTGGTATTTTATTATTATTATTATTATTATTTTTTTCCAGATTATGTTGTGAGCGACAATGACGACAGCACAAGAGAAGGCCCAATGTGTGTGGTGGTATGCTGAGTCTGGTAAATCACCAGTAACTGTCCAGCGAGAATTCCGCCGGAAGTATGTGGGGCGCATGTGGAAGTGTTGTAATTGCAAATAAAACTTTGAGAGCTGTAGACCACGCTGCAAAAAAACTGCATGTATTTATCTCATATAGTTTGGGAGTTACGTTTCATTGTAACGGTAGCAGGACTTTGTGGACACCCTGTATATTTTACTCTGCCACCTAAGTAGTTTAAAACCTAAAGACACAGACTTAAAGACAGACAAATTCTCCTCTATATCTAAAATTCTACACAAAGATTTTCCACTCCATCACTTACTGTCATTGAAAGTTCTGATAAAACTTCCTTGTTTTCCGTAGACGCAAATAATTCTCAGCTGTGTTTTTGAAATAGACTATCCTCGTTGCCATGGCTACCATAGAGAATATATCGATTCTTTAAGTAAATTAGAGGATTCAATTGTTTGTCATTGTTGCATTAAGAAATTTGTTCTCTAATTCCCTTGCATTGCTTAAATACGTAATTTCTAATTGTCTCTGACGTTTTCTTCATTTATAATGGTATTCTCATCTCATTCGTCAACCATCCATATTGTCCCTTCATCAAACGATTGTCCTGTACGAAATGTAGTGGCGTGAAAAGTTTTGCTTATTTATTGGATTATTGATTTTAGGTTTCGCGCAACAGAAGCAAATAAAAAAAAATTAACTTGTGCGTGGGATGGTTTCATTTTGATTGTTTTTTATGTTGTTCACAGAAACATCAGCTAAAAGTGAGATGAGCATATTTGGTGTTTGAATGGGGAGAAGGTGGGGGGGGGGGCATTCTCTCACATATGCACGAAAGCAATAAACATGGAAAATGCATATTTGTAGTAAACGTTTAATTATAATTTCTTATTGCCTGTTAGGGGACAAAAGGGGAGGAAATATGGAGATGCCCCACCTCTCTTCTCTGGCGTTTTCACTGTTTAGCAAACCTCCGTTGGCCTCGGCATGGATGTTCTTTGTCAGTGCCTCTTCATCCATTTCATCATGTTGATTGAGTTGGTGTTTTAAATCCACTTCATTAATTGATTTCATTGATTTATTTAGTTTATCTTACTTCGCGTTTATGCCACTTTTGGCTAATTGCAAAGATGTGGACGGGTGATGAAATTGCATGCTCACTCACAAACACCCAGGCCGGGATTCGAACCCGGCACCCTTGGCGTCGTAGCGCGATTTGCTAACCACTCCACCACGGCTAAGTCCACGTTATGCACAGTAAGGCTAATCGGGAATGGACCTACAGTTTAAAGAGCGATCCGAACCACTATGTACTTCCAGTGGGTATCGAACCCGGGACCCCTTCATTGCAAGGCAGCGACGATATCACCATCGGGGGACCATTTCAGCACTCATCTCATCGTCACGATTAGCCACATGTGGCAGAAAAGCGACGCTAAATAACAAAAATTAAATTAAATCAATAATAGATAACCTAAGCCTTAATATCTTCATTAACAAATCACATAGCGATTTGTTAGTAAAGTGACCAGACGTCCCACAACACTACGCAGACGTAAAATTTACTTTGAAATTACCGCTTCACGAGATTATAGAAGCGTTCAGTGGTTCGCTGTATGGTAACGAATAACAGAAATGTCAAGCTTCGATCTTCGGTATCGATTCACGATATTAAAAATATCGACTTTAGATCCTGATAATCGATTCTTGTCCCTTTCGGTTCCTATCCATAGCGGCTTCCTGTCTAATTAAAGCATACTCTACCACGGAAAGAAGGTGTACTATGAGCAATCGCATCATACTATACAAAAGCCAGTGATGTGCGTCTACGCGTAAACAACGATAGTCTACATTCTACACGTATACTATGTTATACACGTAGATTACGTAATCTATGTAAACAACATGGCGAAAGGTGATAACTTAGCAAAGAGCGCCGTGGAATTAAAAGAAAATTATACTGCGTATCAGTTGCTGATGTGTATGAATAACTTTTCATACTCTTTCTTTCAAATTCGAACAATTTCTCACCTTGAAACAAACCTAAGATAGGAAATATGCTAGTGTTTTATGGGGAAAAGACCACTCTTACCTCTCGACTGCCATCTGCTGTTGTTTTTTTGCATACTATTTATCTTCTTCCATAGTTGATAATAGAAGAGAAGAGAAATTTTGTTGTAAATAGGATTCTTTTCATTTCGTTAGGAACCAATATAGTTGAAAATGTCACTTTCATTTCATGAAAGCCTTGAAAATTAATTTTAATGCACTTTAGATTGTCTACGTAGTCTATGTAAACTACAACCCAATGTAATCTACGCGTAGATTACGTGTAGACAACGCATGTAGACGTAAACTTATAGTCTACGGCACATCACTGACAAAAGCCAAAAGCGGAAGTCTACAGTCGCGGACACTTCTGAATTGTAACAATACCAATTGAGACTCAGTAGAATCGTTACAACCCAAGGAGTGTACGTGATTGCACATTATGACATCTACAAAGGAAGGATACACAATAAAATATTTTGCAAGTACCATATTTCGCCAGGGGTTCCGGATTTGAATCCCCCCGGATATCTCTGGAGCAAGGGAACGAAAACAAGTCTCTGCGCAAGTAGTGACGTGTCACGGCTCCACCAATGAACACGTGAGAGGGAACGGGATTGCGTGGAGGGGGAAGCAACTGCAGTTACCAGCCTTCGCAGCAGCGTGTACTGCTTCGCTCTGCCTACTCTATCCCTCCCCTTTTCTACCGCTATGCGCGGCCTTACTCCAGAGATAACTGAGACAGAGTATATACCGTTATTAACCCTCGCTTTAAAAGTTGTTCGATGACAACGGGGTAATTTTAAGTGAGAGGTTCCATTCATCAATTTTATTTTTCGAGTTGATTTTCTCAAAATTTCGGAGGGGGCTGTGATCCCATCAGCTCCCCACCGTGTACGCCGGCGTCCGCGGCTCTAGTAGTATACAATCTAATGGACCGAGTCGGCATAAGCATCAGTTCACCTCATTAGTTCCTAAGAAAGATTTAGACCATCCCTCTGACGTCTGCAGAAGCGTTCATTGAAACTATATTTTGCAACGTCCCCCCCGGTTGTACACCAGTCGTCACAAAGTTAGTTCGCTGCTACTTTTGTCGGGAACATGAGACGCTTTTATCACTCATCAGGACTTGCTGGATAGAAAAGAAAACACAACATTCTTTTCAAAGTTAAACACAGTTTTATAATCGCTTATATTTCCTAATCACTTACCAATAAAAACACTAGAACATTCAATACTAACGTGGGCAATACACTCACATATAACAAAAGTCAAATGACATAATTAATTGTTTACTTTGAACTTATCGGCAAGAAGAAAACTCGAAAACCAAAATCTATACTTCAATTCTCTCCGTTTCCAAGTTCTTATTATTTTTCACCTTCACCTGTTTTTCAAACTCAGTCTGTCGTCAGGTGAGGAACATTCAGGTGGGTTCACTTCCTCGGCTGAGATTAGAAAGTGACGTCAACACGAACAGATTTTGATGTATTTATAAACATACATAAAAGTTCCAACTACAACTGTATCAGTCTAACTATAATTGTCTGTGACAACTTGCACATTATTTTTTAAGTAACAAACATTTTAAAAATCTTAACTTCTTACAAATATAAAATCTTAAACTCTCAGGTTCGTTACAATTTTTTAAAAAAGATCTCTCTAAAGCTTTTGAAATAGTGAGTTTGAGTTTTACTGCCGAGGAAAAGAATCACACGAGAATCATAATGGAAGAGAAGAAAAGGCAGGAAGTGCTGAAATACTTGTATACTTGTCTTCCGCTCTCATTCACTCACATCAAAAGCTCAACCTTCCCCTTAACTTCCTCGCCCTGACGGAGTGGAAATATCGAGCCAAATTTGATCAAACAGCGGGAGTCCCCTTTGATGAGGCCGCCAATTTGTAGCAAACTCTGCTCTCGCTTGCTCCAACCAAGCACGAGAGAAAGATCAGACATCGGCCGCTTTCATTCGAAGCACCTGTCGTTCCACTAATTGCCATGTGGAAAGCTGGTGTTGAAATCAGAGTTGCCAGAATCTCTACGATAGAAAAAGATAAACGCGAAGGTATACCTTATTGTTACAGCATCTGTTGGTAAATAAACAGACTGCACCGAGGGGACTTTCATCCATTACATACTGGATAAACCCGGATGAACGAGCAATTAAAGATCGAGCATAAAATTAACCCGGATGAACGAATAGCTGAACACCCTAGCTTAAAAACCTAACTCAGATAAACGAACAATTGAAGATTTGGCGTAAAATTAATCCGGATGAACGCACAGCTGAACACCCTAGCGTAAAAACTTAACTCAGATAAACGAACAATTGAAAATCTAGCGTAAAATTAACCCGGCTGAACGAGCAGCTGAACAACCTAGCGTAAGATCCTAAGTCAGATAAACGAACAAAGGAACATCCTAGCGTAAAGTAATTATCCCAGATAAACGAACAATTGAATCTCTTAGATTAAAAAAATAACCTGGATGAACAAACATCTGAACATCCTAGCATAAAACAAACTAGATGAACGAATAGTTGAGCATCCTAGCGTAAAAGTATTAACCCAGATGTACGAACAATTGAGCATCCTAGAAAAACAACAACCTGGATGATCGAACAATGGACCGTATTAGTGGTGACGTCACAGCAGACGACGTAGCACGTGTTGAGTCTAAACAAAGTGAAAACGTGTTTTTCACTTATTCAAATCCATTGAAATTTCCATCAGAAAGGGTAGCATTAATTATTGTGACAGCAGTTATGAAACAAAATTATGATGCGTATCGTACATCAATGTAAAGATAAGATTTCGGAGAATATGTCTATATATAACACATGCCTTACTGAGACTAAGATAGAGAATACAAAATCTAGACATTCCAGTTCTGAGCACAGCCGAAGCAAGTCCGAAGCTCACCCGATCTCAAGTAGGTCACGCTGCCGCTATGGATGATGGGAAACCAGCAGCCTCAGCGGCGGCGCCCATTGGCTGCGATTCCGGATCGGACATCGTTAGTAGCTTTCACTTTACTCGATTTCCTACTCCAGTTATTCTTTACATTCTCATCTGTAAGGTATGTGTTATATATAGACGCATTCTCCGAAATCTCATCTTAACATTAATGTAGAATACGCATTATTCACAATTTTGCTTCATAACTGCTGTCACAATTCTTAAAGCTAAAGCTTCCGATGGAAAATTCAATGGCTCTGGATAGGAAAAAGCACGTGGTAGATTTGTTTGTACTCATGGCGTCACACTAATATGGTACATCTACCGCCTAGCGCCGAAAATTTAAGGTAACAAGAACAGTAGAGCGATAATAATCCTCGTGAACAAAGCATTGTTCTAACTGTCCAACAGCAAACATCACATACGTGTTGGAAAATAAAAATATAGTCACTCGAGTGTTTGAATCGAACACCATTATACAGGGTATGCGGAGTAGAACTGACAGTTTTTAAAAGTGTGTTATTTTCATACGGTAAGGAGTAGCTACAAATAGAAACAGAAACATACATTTTGAAGGCAAACTCACAAAGTCTTATTGGAAGCAGTTACAGCTCAGTATAACTCCCCATGAGCTCCGTTTGTTGCACGGAGAACGTTCAGTCTGTATTTAATTTCCCTCCACGTGTTCTGCATCACCTAAAGGTTTGTAGAAGCAAGAGCATTCCGAATAAGGTCCTTCAGTTCTTGTAGATCATCTATCTTTTGGCCAGAATACACCATGTACCTTCAAAGAAAGAAGTCTAAAGGGGTAACATCAATCTTCTACAGAATGTCAATGGCGAATGTCTTTTCGGCTTGTCATCTGGCTTAATTTAGTGCAAAAACTGCACCTTGTATGTGTACAAACGTAACCTTTCGAAATAGGAATTGTAGCTTTCCTGGCGACGTGATTCGAACAAGTGTTCTAGAGAACACTTGTTCGTAACCTTTCGAGCACAACTTAGTGAAAAGTGGACCTTAGCTTCCCTAGCTTCCTGCTCTCCTCGCGTGTTGACTTATGTGGGTTACGCGTGTTTTTCCTGTACCTACGCTAGAGCGACACTAGCGCCGCCACTTCTAGTTGTAGTATGAAAATGTGTTGAACCAAACACACAAATGTACCATTGCCTTTGCAATGCGTTGTTAACAAAAAGCTTTGTTTGTTGAAATGTAATGAGTAGAGCCCGGAAGTTTGGCAAAATGCCTCTTTTTATCTACTGGATATATTGATAAAAGTTTTCCGGATATACGTTCTTTATGTTGTTTCGAATGTTTTAGAAGCCTTTTCATTTTGCCTATTTTGCCTATTTGGGACCCCACTACCTATTTTTAATTATAATACCTTTTTTTGCCTTTTTCAATGAAATTGGACCATTTTTTTAAAAAAAGAAGTGTGTATATAAATTATTTTTCTCCCAAAAAACGTTGTTGGCATTTATTTTTCTTCCGTTTATTATGTGAATAATTTTCACCTTATTTAAATAATATTGAACTCACGCATGTTTCAGCATTGCTGAAGGAGAAAAGTGTGAGAAAAAAGTATTTCATGCTGAGTTAGGATATTGCCTTTCGGTTAACATTTCCTTGTGCATGAATGACTGCTGAAAACCTGTTGCAGAGCATCTGCACAATTACGTCATCACGTCCAGCGTCCGTGTCAGGAGGTTATTGACAAGAAACAGCACTAATGCCCAAGGGCCTTTGCATGGATTCCAAAATCAAGTTCTCTATCTTTAGTTTAGTTCTGCACTTTGGAGGGAAAGGATCGTGTAGTTGTCATCATGCCGAAATGTAGTGTGCCATTAAGTGGTAAGTTACATGGTTACGTGCGTGAATTTGGTGAAAATTGAAATGCTCTTCCCAATGTAGATTTTAAAATTTGGCCAGAAATTATAGATAAAAGTAAGCGACTTCCAAATGTGCCTTTTTTTCGGTTTATTTTGCCTTTTTTTCATTTTAGTGCCTATTTTCCACATTATAAATGCCTTTTTGCCTGCCTATTTTAACGAAAATAAATGCCTGAACTTCCGGGCTCTAGTAATGACTATTTAAAAACTGAGTTACAGTCCGGACATCATATAACGTGTTGAGAATACACGATCACGCAAATAAACAAAAATAATATATAATGACATGGCTGTTTATAAAGCCGGAATAACTGTAAGACGTGCGCGGAAACAATGCAAAGGGATATAGAACATGGTGTAACATGGTGTAACATGTTCCCCTGATTTTACAATTCTTACCACTGAGAGCGTCGATTCTGATAATATTTTCTATGGTCGAAACCCCATAACGTATATTTAACCTTCACAAATTATTGACTAGTGGGGAGAGGGGATGCACACAAAGGGGTGGGCAATTACACTAAACGACATGGGCTTCGATGTCTCGCAAATGACTGTTGTCTTTGAATGCTGATTCCAAAAATGAAATCCATTTTTACCCATCACGTCTAGTTTTTTCAGAAAACAACAATATATAAACTGCCTTAATTTCACAATAAAATGTGTAGGTCCATAATTTTCCCAATAGATGGCTCTGTTCAGATGGTGGTAAAATATTGATTTTCTACAATACAAACCCTCCAGTTTTGAACAATAAATGCGTGTAAAATTATGCATTTAATCCACCTTACACCTTCACGTGACATATTGGCATGCAAATTGTATGGACTTTGATTACGTAGTATTATTTTCGAAATCCCTCATTAAAATTGCCTTCACAAAATGTCCAATACGCAATGTCATAACGTGATGGGTTGATTGAACTTAGTGACGTGGAGAAAAATCCTGACCTAAAGGAAAATCCTTACGTAATGGGAAGAAATTGATGTCATTTCCGTAATCCGAATTCACCAGAATCACATATTGGTTTGTAAACAACCGATATTTCCCTTGTATAAATTTATTTGCTTGCGTTCTGTAATGGGTATAATGGAATGGCGAATATGAGAATTTTGTTTGTGAAATTGTTGAAAATCCTGACGCGATGGGAAAAAATGGACGTTATTTCCGTGATCAGCATTCAAAATACTTCCATGAACACCTATTGATTTTAAAACATCCTATCTATTTTCTGAAAATGTTGACCATTGTTGTTATTATTATTATTGAGGAGAGTGTGGAGGCTAAACTTTCGCATATATATATATAGGTACGAGGGCCACTATTTATATTTTGAGCCTAACAATGAAAAAACAGGAATTTGGCATTGAAAACTGCTTTATTGTTTTTCGAAGTATTCTCCTTTATGGTCAATACACTTTTGCATTCGTTCGAACCATTTGTCAAAGCAGTTTTTCCAATCTTCTTGAGACACCTCCATAATATGGTTTTTGAACGCATCAACGGCGTCTTCTGCCGACGAAAATCGTTGTCCACGCAATTTATTCTTGACATTCGGGAACAAGAAGAAGTCATTGGGTGCCAAATCAGGACTGTACGGCGGATGACCCATCAATTCGATTTTTTGACTGTTCATAAAGTCGGTTGTTAGACGAGATGTGTGACAGCTGGCATTGTCTTGATGAAGAATGATCCGACGGCGTTTGTTTGTTTTCCGTATTTGACCGAAGACCTCTGGCAAACAAATTGTTGTGTACCATTCAGAGTTGACCGTTCTACGTTCCTCTAAAGGCACAGTTGCCACATGACCAGTTTTCCCGAAAAAAAACAGGCGACCATTTGTTTCGATGTGCTTCGAGCGCGAACAACTTTTGTTGGATTGGGTTCATCTTGAAACACCCATACAGTCGACTGCTGTTTACGTTCCGGCTCATATGCATATATCCATGATTCGTCACCTGTTACAATCTTATATACGTCTTTTGAAGCACCACGATTGTATTTATTGAGCATTTGTTTGCACCAATTGATGCGAGCGTCTTTTTCAGTTTTTGTCAAATTGTGTGGGATCCAACGAGAACATACCTTTCTCACAGCTAAATGATCATGTAATATTTTATATATGCTGGTGGAACTAATGCCTATGGTTGCCTCAATCTCACAGTATGTCACATGACGATCTTGCAGTATTAGGTTTTGCACAGCATCATGTTTTCTTGAACAACAACTGATTTTGGACGACCTTCGCGAATCTCGTCGGTGAGCGAATGGCGGCCACGATTAAATTCGTTATACCAGCGTTTCACAGTGGCAAAGGATGGGGCTTCATCGCCAAATGTGGAAGTAAGTTGATCGATGCACTCTTGTCTTGATAATCCACGTCGAAAATCGTAAAAAATCATCGCACGAAAATGTTCACGAGTTAATTCCATTTTATTGTTGTCGCGCAATCTCCAAGGCAACATAAACAACACAAATGAAGCTATTGACAAAACATTTGAGGTACGTTATGGTCAATAATGCCAGACGATTCCGTACAAACGTCAAATCGCGCCTAACTTCAATCAGTGTTGCCAAGGCTCAAAATATAAATAGTGACCCTCGTATGCATGTAAATATATGAAGCATCTAATTCCAACATAATTATGCCTTACCAATCCTAGAGGGGGACGAGCGTGGAAGCCCATCAGCAAATAGAGTACCTAATATACGCGTACTTATTAAATGACATACTTACGGGTAGGTTTAATGTTGACTACCCCAACAAAATATTCTCGTCTTTAATCTGATTCCACACTTAATTTATGTCATAGTTAATGCAAGTAGATTTAATTTGGTAAAATATATTCAAATAATCTATTCAAAATAAGAAATAGAAATGAACAACGTACCCTGACTAAGCAAACTGAGTACAGTTAAGAATATGAAATTTAACCAGAACCCTATGTCGAATGGTTTCGTCCAGTGATTTGGCAATCCATGTGAATAACCGAATAAGCCTGTAAGGTTGCATTCTGCATAGGATCCTGCATTACTGGGTGTTAAACACAGACCTGTTTCACAATGGACGCTCCGCGTGTACGTTGTCTCCGGGGATAATCTTATTGCAGGACAATGCTAGGCCACATACACATAACGTGCAAACTCTAGCGAAGTTAAATTGGATACCCTGACGGATCCTCCTTACAGTAAGGACCTTTCACCACATTACTATTACGTGTTGAATTACTATCTCATGTCTGTTCATATTTCATGATCTTATATTATTTTTGCATTCATTCTCATCTTTGCAATAAACAGAAAACGAAAGAATACAGATAAAAGTAATTACGGACCACCATTTCAGTATTAAAAATTTTGAACCAATCAAAACGAAGTACCTTTGAATGCGAATAAATTACAGGCAACAATTCTTAATTGACGAATGTGACGTGTTATTACATAAGCTTCTAATTAAGATCTTTTCAGAACGTAATGAGACAATTAAAGGGGGGAAAGCTACCCGTTTCACAGTTTTTCATGTGAAAACAGAACTGGAAACGGGAAATAAAACACCGAGTAATTTGCATTTGTGGTTTTCATCTCTTCATTTGTCTCGCGTCGTGATAACTGTTCACGTTTCATGCTTTTATGCTCTTTCGCTTTTGTTTGTGTTCCTTTTGCCTTTTGTTATAAGCGAAAATATTGTTTTCGTGTTCTCTTTTCCTGCAGGTGCGAAATAATGTGCAGACGAGCTTCAAGGGATAATCCGTGTTGCAAAGGAAAGCTTTATTATTACAGAGCATTGACACATCAAACGTATGAATTACTCCGTGTTACCTATTACTGAAATGAAAAAAAAAATGCAGTAGTAGCTTTCGACAACTAAGAGGACTCACACCAAATGGCACACGGAACTGCTTAATGTATATTTTGTAGCAATCATAGTTTTTACTAGACATTTCCAGTTACGCTTTTGATTTTATTACTTATCAATCATTAATCGAATTGAATTGAAAATTCTCCAAAGTTGGTTTTCGTCGACAACATTAAGCTATGCAACCAAATAACAACATACGAGGTTATTTTGTTCCTAGGGTTTTCTAATAACAACGATACGATTTTACAAAGAAATAAAATAACTATTTCACATACAACCAATCTTTTTATATTATTTTGAAGCATAGTTTATTACATTATGTTTTGAATAACACATCATTTAAGTGTCCACCTTCGTGCAAACACGAGTGAATTCGATGAACCCAATTTTCGATGACTGTGTAATAACTCGGGCCTAATGTCACGAACGCAGCGTTCGATGTTCAATCTTAATGCATCAAGGGTTCGTGGTCTGTTTGCATAACTCTAAAGAAGTTACATCACAACTTCTTGGAGGCCAACTAACAGTTGCATAGCTTGAAATTATCCTTTCACCAAACTGTTCTTGCAATACGTCGATAGTGGCATTAGCAGTGTGACATGTGGCACCGTCTTTTTGGAACCACATGTCCAAATCAATTTCATCTAAATTTGGGGACAAAAGTCTGTTAACATCAATCGGTACCGCTCACCAGTCACTGTAACTGCATCTGCTTCCTCGTTTTGGAAGAAAAAATGGTCCGATGATGCCACCATGCCATAAACCACACCATACAGTGACCTTTTGCGGATGCAAGGACTTCTCGTGAATCTCTTGTGGATTGTTTTCACACCAAAAACGACAATTTTGTTTCTTAACATATCCACTTAACCAGAAATGAGCTTCATCTGAGAAGATAATTTTTTACCCAAAATTATGATTCGTTTCAAGTTCAATAAAACGTGTATTTTCATTTTTTTTATAATAACCAAACGTTCGTGAAGCGTGTATTTAACCATGATGAATTGTCACAGTATAATAATCACAAATTACAACTAGTGACGGTTATAACATCTGAAGCATAGTTGCCAGTTCATTTCAAAATCATATCATTCTTATTGGAAAACCTTTTATAACTGGAATTCAAAGCCTTCAACATTTGCTCCTTATATAGAAATATTTTTGTATAATATTCAACATTTGATCCATACGAAAATCTACTTTCAGACAATAACTTCAGCAAACTAGCACTCCGACGTCAAGTAAGTGATTTGTTCTTTCTATACAAAATAATTAACGGTATAATAGACGATGCTAAGTTTTTATCAGCCGTAACACAGTCCCAAGCATAAAATCTTTCATTGGCAGAGAATGAAAACGTCAGTTCTTTCAACATCTCCGGTGTGAAGATTGTGCAACTCTTTCAACACGATTGCAAGCACCATTGATAGTTCAGCAATGAGTTTTTACAAACTTAACAGAAAAAAAATTCTGGAACATTGCAGTCAATCTATTGAAATAATATCATGCAATTAGAGCACTCTAATTGGACTCAGCCTGTTGGAGTGTATCAATAAATAAATAAATACATAAATAAATAGAAATATCGTGGATTTTAAGAAAATGCGACTATTTCTTACCGTTAAGGGCCCTGTAGTTGTATTCATTATAGTCATCCATCATTTCATTTATTTCTGTGATGTTATTTAGTTTCTAATTGATTTCCAGCCAATTACGTCAGGTCCACTCCTAAACTATTGACCTACAAACACAGGGTCTGGCAATATACATCTACAACTTTCAAAGGTTGGTATTCCCCACGGCCCCGCAATAGGGATGAAACCCAGCATGGTACGTGAGAGCACGAGGGATGCCATTTCTGTAGCAATGGAGCGTTGGATCCCTGAACACCCTGCTTTTGTGCTAGAGGCGCATTTTAAAAGTGATGTATGGTAGCTGCACGCCACACACAGACTGCCTGTGATTTCTTTCTCTCGGGGTATCTCAAGAGCCGAGTTTTTGAATACGTATCCCTAACTTAAGAGACTCCGAAGAGAAGAATTAGGGAAGAAATCCAGCCAATTCCACCCGGAATGGCGATGTCTGTAATGGATAATTTTGTTCGTCGACTCCGTGAGTGTACAACGCGGAACAGTGGCTGTCCACCTGATGTAATTTCCAGTGGCGGCGATTTGGGGGTCAGTTTTTGCACTTTTGCCCCTGCACTAAACCTTATATACCACGGCAAAGTAAACTGTCCTTCCGTCCCCCAGTTTTGGAACCCAATCGCCGCCACTGAGACGAAGTGTTGTGTTATCTATCAGTTACCACTATCTTGCTTCATATTAGCTGTTACTATAGGAAATACAGGGTGTCCCACGAACGGCGCAACTGGGAATTAAGAGTGGCGTTACTTTGTAACCGAAACCTGTACATACATAAGTCATACACGAAATGTTAGCCCTGTCCAAGTAGATATTTTTAAACATAGAAACAACAAACGGGGTGCAGTGTTGTTCATGCAGTGTTGCCAAATGGAAGTGAAAGTGTAAATTTATTTTTCCACAAAGCATGGAAAATTGCATGTCAAACATTCGTACGGAAATTTGGACGTGAATTTCCACCTTGGGTAGGTGGACTATTTCGCCATCTATAGTTCAGAGAAGAAAACCGATCGTTTTCGCGTATAGCCAATCCTGAAATGCCTCGTAAAGGCGTACCGGTCCAAATGGGTGTTTTAAAAAAATATGAGGTACAGTGGCAACACTGTTGATGTTTGAAGGTAACAAAAGGTGTGTTTAGTGATGGTCTATGACATGGAAGTACTGGAAACAGGAAAAAAGGAAAATTTTCATTTTCTTTTTTTCCTGTTTCCAGTATTTCCATGTCATAGACCATCACTAAATTTTCATTTTCTTTTACAGAAAACGATCGGTTTTCTTCTCTGAACTATAGATGGCGAAATAGTCCACCTACCCAAGGTGGAAATTGACGTCCAAATTTCCGTACGAATGTTTGACATGCAATTTTCCATGCTTTGTGGAAAAATAAATGTACACTTTCACTTACATTTGGCAACACTGCATGAACAACACTGCACCCCGTTTGTTGTTTCTATGTTTAAAAATATCTACTTGGACAGGGCTAATATTTGGTGTATGACTTATGTATGTACAGGTTTCGATTACAAAGTAACGCCACTCTTAATTCCCAGTTGCGCCGTTCGTGGGACACCCTATATTACCCATGTAAATGGTAACTATGTATTTGCCAGACTCTATAATCACTGAATCAGCTGGGAGAATTTACGATATATGGCAGTGATTCTCTTGATTTAAATTAGTGAAAACAAGATGGCTGACCTGTCATAACCATACAAAATTGCAGAATTCTTAAAGAAACCATATTTTGAATGTTTGTCCCACAAATAATAAGTGTGTAAAAAAAGGACTTAAAAGAAAAAAAAACTAACATATAAACAGTGATGTGCGTCTACGCGTAAACAACGATAGTCTACATTCTACACGTAGACTATTTTATACACGTAGATTACGTAATCTATGTAAACAATATGGCGAAAGGTGATAACTTAGCAAAGAGCGTCGTGGAATTAAAGAAAATTAAACTGCGCATCAGTTGCTGATGTGTAAGGAGAACTTTTCATACTATTTCTTCTAAGTCGAACAATTTTCACCATGGAAGAAACCTAATATAGGAAATATTCTAGTGTTTTGTGGGAAAAAGACCACTCTTGCCTCACGACTGCCATCTGTTGTTTGTTTTTGCATACTATTTATCTTCTTCCATCGTTGGTAATAGAAGAGAAGAGAAATTTTGTTGTAAATAGGGTTCTTTTCATTTCGTTAAAAACCAATATAGTTGAAAATGTCACTTTCCTTTCATGAAACCCTTGAAAATTAATTTTAATGCCCTTTAGATCGTCTACGTAGTCTATGTAAACTACAACCCAATGTAATCTACGCGTAGATTACGTGTAGACAACGCATGTAGACGTAAACTTATAGTCTACGGCACATCACTGCATATAACACGCGTCGTTGGAGATATCTGTTATAAACTTCACAGGGAACGTCACTACACTGTGAAATTTAGTATGTATATTATTTATATCCCAGACTGCAGTAGTATGTACGGTGGAAATATGGTAATATGTAACTTTGTACTCTAAGAACATTAGAAATAGCAACAGCAACCTGAAAATGACCCAAAAAACATTCTGCACCAACCATGAGAAGAGAGTGGGACCAAAAAGCAAACATTCGTCAATTTGATAGCGAATTCGAATGAAGTGGACAAACTTCTGTGGTTGCTAATGTTGTATGTAGACTTAATCAATCACGTGATTGCCTGTGAGGCGTCTCACATGGAACACATTTTCATAAATTCCATGAGTTCTTATGTAATTCGCATTTTTATTTTCCTAATATTTGCTGTCGCTGTATAATTATGGCTGTTTCTTTATCCTGAGTTCCTATTTTTAACCAGGGTCGAGTAACCCATAAATTCCAATGGGTTCTTTTGGGTTCCGCTGCAGGACCGGAATCTTTTTTCCTCGCACAATTTAAATTCGGTACAAGTTGCGTATTGTTTCATTGAAAATAAGGTTCCTGGACCGTATTTAAATCGATCCGGAAAAAAGGTTCGAGGACCGTATTTAAATTCATCCCTAAGAAATGTTCCTGAAATACTTTACAGAAAAAAAGGTTCCTTACGGTCCAGAACCTATTTACGCTTTGCTGATTTTCTCTCCTGGACCGGAATTGAATTTATTTAAAATTCCTGAACCTTTAACAACCCTACTTTTAACACACTGTCTGTATTATTCAATGAATTACCATATTCTATGTAAAATTATATAAGATATATAATTTTAAGATTTATGTGTATATATATTGTTCCTAAGATTGTAATTCGCAGATGGTTACCTTTTTTCTTGGTAACATGCAAAGGAAAAGATGTAATTACATTAAAATTCGGCGGATAGGCACAACACAAGAACAGCAAAATTCTTAACGATTTGATTAATAAACGTATCGTCTGGCAACACTGAAATCTACCAGGATCCGTGCAAGCCAGAGGTAGACTTTATAGAGAATAGAGCCGGCTGGAAGGTGGGATAAATGAATGAACGTAGTTGCGTCCTCCCTCCACAATGTTCTTCTTTTTGATCCACCCACCTTTTCTTTTTTTTATCAGAATGAGTTTCCTTTCAGTTCTTTTCTGTTTCGCTCGAAAGCACAGAGCTGTCGGCAACGTTCGTCTGATGCTTCGCTCTGAACGCTCTGAAAGCTCAACTTCCAATAACAGAATACTCTAGAAAACGTGCCATGCGGTAACAGCAAACCCGCAGAGAGAGGGGGAGCAGAATAGAAAGACAAAGATAGATAGGGGAGAGATAGATAGAGAGTTACAGAAAGAGCTGGGAGGAAATAAAAACAGGTCTGGGAGAGAGGGAGAGAGAGAGAGAAGGAGGGAGAGAGAGCGAGAGGGAGACAGAGAGAAGGAGAGAGAGAGAGGGGGAGAGAGAGCGAAAGAGAGATGGAGAGAGGGGGAGAGAGAGAAAGAGAGATTATCGTCGCGATTAGCCAAAAGTGAAAGAAAAACGACATATCGAACTACAAGAAACTCTTATTTTCACTATAACTCTTTGTTTCTCCCTCTCTCTCATCTTTCTCTCTCTCTCTCTCTCTCTCTCTCTCTCTCTCTCTCTCTCTCTCTCTCCTTCTATCTTTTCATTCTCTCTTTCCTAATAGTGCTTTCTTTCATTCTCCCTCTCTCTCTAGCTTTTCCCTATTATTTCTCTCTCTTTTATCTATTCTTTCTCTCTTGTTCCTTATTATCTAGCACTCTTTCCCTATTCTCTCTCTCTTTTCTCTATTCTCTGACTCTCCCTCCCTATTCTCTGACTCTCCTTGCCTATTCTCTCTCTCTCTCCTTCTATCTTTCCATTCTCTCTTTCCTAATACTGCTTTCTTCCATTCTCCCTCTCTCTCTAGCTTTTCCCTATTCGTTCTCTCTCTTTTCGCCATTCTCCAGCTTTTGCCCTAATCTTTCTCTCTTGTTCTCTATTCTCTATCTCTCTTTCCCTATTCTCTCTCTCTTTTCCATATTCTCTCACTCTCCTTCCCTATTCTCTCTCTCTCTTTCCATTCTTCCCTCTCTCTCATTTTCATTAGCCACTCCCACAGTTGAGATTTCCATGTATGTTATGTAAATAAGCATTTGTTACACCTTTTTAAGTGTCCCTCCATCCTCACCGTTGCGATTACAGGGAGGAAAGTAACGCCAAGAAAGAAAAATACCAACTGAGATTCTGATTTTGTAAACGACCCTGCTGAAATAAAATGTTCCCAAAATTTTAAGAGAGATGAAACGAGAGAATGAGAGCGGAAGAAGATGATACTTGAACCTTCCTCATCAAGGAGGAAGAAGCAGTTATATATCAACCCCCGCCCCTCAGCATTTCTGAAACATTTCAAATTGATCCAATTTTCCGCGCAGGGTATCCTCTTGGATTCATGCATCAACACGTTCTCTCCTGGTTTGGAGTAGCCTGAGGGTCCTCCTACAACCCACCCACCATGTTCAAGCATCATTTGGCGGAAACATTCTGTTTTTCCACCCCCACTTTACTCAGTTCAAGACCACCTCCACTATGGGATGTAAATCAGTGTTTCCTTCTTGTGCCATGAAGTGTTGCAACCAAGTTTGTTGCTGTAACAATCTAATCACATGGTTGATTAAAAGGATGCGTTTAATTTCTTTTGTTTTTCAATAATCGCTAACTTATGACACATAGAGAACATGGTAATAGAAGGACGAAAGGTATTAATAGAGAAACAAACAAAACAGAAAGAATTATAAATAAAATGAGGGCATAAAAAAGATAAGGAAAGTAGCGGGAGAAACAATCATGATAATAAACTTAATGAAATTGGCATTTTGAGACTGAGAAAGATGAATCAGGAATTAGAGAGGGAGAAAGATGAAAGAGGCAATTAGAGAGTGAGAAAGAAAGAAGGAATTAGAGAGGGACGAAGGTGAAAGAGGCAATTAGAGAGTGAGAAAGAAAGAAGGAATTAGAGAGGGAGAAAGATGAAAGAGGCAATTAGAGAGTGAGAAAGAAAGAAGGAATTAGAGAGGGAGAAAGATGAAAGAGGCAATTAGAGAGTGAGAAAGAAAGAAGGAATTAGAGAGGGAGAAAGATGAAAGAGGCATTTAGAGAGTGAGAAAGATAGAAGGAATTAGAGAGGGAGAAAGATGAAAGAGGCAATTAGAGAGTGAGAAAGAAAGAAGGAATTAGAGAGGGACGAAGGTGAAAGAGGCAATTAGAGAGTGAGAAAGAAAGAAGGAATTGGAGAGGGAGAAAGATGAAAGAGGCAATTAGAGAGGGAGAAAGATGAAAGAGGCAATTAGAGAGTGAGAAAGAAAGAAGGAATTAGAGAGGGACGAAGGTGAAAGAGGCAATTAGAGAGTGAGAAAGAAAGAAGGAATTAGAGAGGGAGAAAGATGAAAGAGGCAATTAGAGAATGAGAAAGAAAGAAGGAATTAGAGAGGGACGAAGGTGAAAGAGGCAATTAGAGAGTGAGAAAGAAAGAAGGAATTAGAGAGGGAGAAAGATGAAAGAGGCAATTAGAGAGTGAGAAATAAAGAAGGAATTAGAGAGGGAGAAAGATGAAAGAGGCAATTAGAGAGTGAGAAAGAAAGAAGGAATTAGAGAGGGACGAAGGTGAAAGAGGAAATTAGAGAGTAAGAAAGAAAGAAGGAATTAGAGAGGGAGAAAGATGAAAGAGGCAATTAGAGAATGAGAAAGAAAGAAGGAATTAGAGAGGGACGAAGGTGAAAGAGGAAATTAGAGAGTGAGAAAGAAAGAAGGAATTAGAGAGGGAGAAAGATGAAAGAGGCAATTAGAGAATGAGAAAGAAAGAAGGAATTAGAGAGGGACGAAGGTGAAAGAGGCAATTAGAGAGTGAGAAAGAAAGAAGGAATTAGAGAGGGAGAAAGATGAAAGAGGCAATTAGAGAATGAGAAAGAAAGAAGGAATTAGAGAGGGACGAAGGTGAAAGAGGCAATTAGAGAGTGAGAAAGAAAGAAGGAATTAAAGAGGGAGAAAGATGAAAGAGGCAATTAGAGAGTGAGAAAGAAAGAAGGAATTAGAGAGGGAGAAAGATGAAAGAGGCAATTAGAGAGTGAGAAAGAAAGAAGGAATTAGAGAGGGACGAAGGTGAAAGAGGCAATTAGAGAGTGAGAAAGAAAGAAGGAATTAGAGAGGGAGAAAGATGAAAGCGGCAATTAGAGAATGAGAAAGAAAGAAGGAATTAGAGAGGGAGAAAGATGAAAGAGGCAATTAGAGAGTGAGAAATAAAGAAGGAATTAGAGAGGGAGAAAGATGAAAGAGGCAATTAGAGAGTGAGAAAGAAAGAAGGAATTAGAGAGGGACGAAGGTGAAAGAGGCAATTAGAGAGTGAGAAAGAAAGAAGGAATTAGAGAGGGAGAAAGATGAAAGCGGCAATTAGAGAATGAGAAAGAAAGAAGGAATTAGAGAGGGACGAAGGTGAAAGAGGCAATTAGAGAGTGAGAAAGAAAGAAGGAATTAAAGAGTTAGAAAGATGAAAGAGGCAATTAGAGAGTGAGAGAAAATAAGGAATTAGAGAGGGAGAAAGATGAAAGAGGCAATTAGAGATTGAGAAAGAAAGAAGGAATTAGAGAGGGACGAAGGTGAAAGAGGCAATTAGAGAGTGAGAAAGAAAGAAGGAATTAGAGAGGGACGAAGGTGAAAGTGGCAATTAGAGAGTGAGGACGAAAGAAGGAATTAGAGAGGGAGAAAGATGAAAGAGGCAATTAGAGAGTGAGAGAAAATAAGGAATTAGAGAGGGAGAAAGATGAAAGAGGCAATTAGAGAGTGAGAAAGAAAGAAGTAATTAGAGAAGGAGAAAGATGAAAGAGGCAAGTAGAGAGGGAGAAAGAAGGAAGGAATTACAGAGGGAGAGAGATGAAAGAGGCAATTAGAGAGTGGGAAAGGGGGTACATTGAAAATGGGAAAGAAAAACGGAAGAACGAGGCTCTATTAATGAGAAACAAAGAAGAAAGTAACGTTTAGATTTTGAGAGAAACAAGAAATATGGGATTATTGGACGAAGAGACAAGACAAATGCAATAAGAGGGTTAGAAAAGAAAAAGGAAAGGAGAAATATAAAGCTGAATGTAAAGAAGAAAGGGTCAAAATAAAAGGAAAAAGGTAATGAAGGAAATATTACAGGAAAAGTCAAAATAAAGTACATACAACGAATTAAAATGAAGCAAAATTATATAATATAGTAAAATTGTAGGCGTACGATTTTTCCTTTATACAAAATAAACTATTTTCGTCCGTAAGAAAAAATGAAATTTCTAAAATAAATTTCCAAAATTCTACGATCAAATTCCTCTTCTTGTTTATTTGTTTGAGAATATTTCTTGTATAAATATTTAAACATTAAATAATTTTCAAATCCAAGCAAAATTTTGCCACATTTCATATACGTTACGTTAGGGTTAGGACTGCTTAGTGAAATTTAAGAATTAATTTCCGCATGACGTCATTTGCTTGTTTACTTGATCTGCAATAGTCTCGACAATAACAGAAGACAAGGAGAAAGGTATGTAGTCTATGGGACAAGCATCCAAAATCAAGTATAATATGAGGGTACTGACTGACTGGCACAATTGTTTGGGTGTGTCAAGATAGAAAAACACCAGTGGTCAAACAAAGATGGTAGAAGTTGACTTTTGACAAAGGGACCGTACTGTATCTCTAAAACTAATGGTTCGATTTCAATGTTACTTTTTGGGGCGCTAGGAATGTCCCTTTCCGAAGACACCCAAATCAAAACCTTCCTTCCACGTACTGTATTTGCAGGCTAGCGAAGCCCTGGCGTCTGGACTCGTCTTGTGTCGTCCATGTTTGTGATTTTCTCTTCTTCCATCTCATCTTGTCAACATTCATCCTCATCTTTGCGTTACCGGCCATACCCGGAAAATCTATCCTAAGCATTTCCCAAATCCTGAGAGCACTATATAAGGGGTTAACAACCTGCGTCAGGAGGAGAAGCCAACGAGAACGCCAATGATCGAGATCGGGTCGCGAAGAGCGCGACAGTGCCGGAAGGGGAATCGTCTACAGGGCCGGCCAGAAGCCGTGGGGCCCAAGCCGGGGCCTTTCCAGAGGCAAGACGCCTCAGGCCAGCCAGCGGGACCAGCGCCTAGCCGACCGTTCCAGCGTCCAGACGATCCTCCTTTATGGTGCTAATCCTTTCGCCCCTAACTTCTCCATTTTCATTATTCTATTGGCGTGCTTACTAAACAAAACTCAGTCAAATAGCTATTCAATTTGTGTGACGTTAATTATTTCTCTACCGCTGACTCGTCGCCCGTTGGTCAACGGGTCCTCCTCTCAATACAGAGGGTGAAATCCGATACGGCTAAGGTTTCAACGCCCCCAATTGTGCCTCCAGGGACCAGCCCTGGGTCAGACCCTTAGCTCGTAACCTTTGCGATTAGCCAAAGTGACAGAAAAACAAACTAAAATAAACTGAATCCATCAATCAATATTATTTCCTTTATTGAAAGCTTAAAATGTGGCCTATAAGGTTATCATGGGTTGATCGCCATAAGCAACCGTTAACTAGTACGTCACGGATTAGTCAAAAAAGTTCTGTGACTGTTAATAATCATTTTATGTTTATTATGAATTTACCTGAGAAGAGTTTTGCGAATTAATATTGTATTTATTTTTTAGGTATGTTTTTCTACCAATGTTAGCTGATCGCGGAGATGAGGATGATATGGTGATTGATTGAGTTAGTATTTTTGGATGCTTCGGCACTTAATGGCCATTTTGCACCCTTCTAACAAGGGAGGTTATCTAAGTGTCCCCCTCCGATTTCCATGAAACTTGGCAGGTGTATAGAGGGGCCCAAAGGAAGAAATACGTGTTTTTTTTTGTTTCGGCTAAAAAACTGTTTTAGGGGGCAACCCCCCTCAAATGTCAAGATGAGGAGAAATTGAAGTGGGGATCTGACCCCTGTGTCCCTCTCCGATTTCCATGAAACTTGGCAGGTGTATAAAGGGGCCCAAAGGAAGAAATACGTGTTTTTTTCTTTCGGCTAAAAACGGTTTCAGGGGGCAAAACCCCTCAAATGTTAAGATGAGGAGAAATTGAAGTGGGGACCTGACCCCTGTATCCCCTCCGATTTCCATGAAACTTGGCAGGTGTATAGAGGGGCTCAAAGGAAGAAATAGGTGTTTTTTTTGTTTCGGCTAAAAAACTGTTTTATGTGGCAAACACCCCCTCAAATGTAAAGATGAGGAGAAATTGAAGTGGGGATCTGACCCCTGTGCCCCCTCCGATTTCCATGAAACTTGGCAGGTGTATAGAGGGGCCCAAAGGAAGAAATGCCTGTTTTTTGTTTCGGCTAAAACAAAGGTTTTAGGGGGCAACCCCCCCCCCTCAAATGTCAAGATGAGGAGAAATGGAAGTGGGGATCTGACCCCGTAACCACGTAAATATGGCATAGGAAGAACACGCACATATAATTGGAACACACACAGCACAGAGCTGTGTTTGCCAGTGATATGCACTTCATATCCCAAGTGTCCCACTTGTGTATCTGCCAGTACTATTAGCACAGAACATCAACCGCCATCGTCCTTCACGATAGCACTTGCGTTTGGTACCGACAATCCTACAATTCTAAGAACTTCTTCAGAAACAGCCTTATCAAAAAACTAAAAATATTTGCTAAAATATTGTCATCATTTCCCAACATGGATGATGAATCACTGGGAAGGCTTAAACCTTGTCTGAGATAAGTAGAATCGACACATTCAAGAAGAATACGCCAAATACGTAAGACACCATTCCATACGCCACACATTGTAGGGTCCAGGACTTGTAGCAAATTACCATGGGTGAGACAGTTACGTGTAGGGAGGGGACACTCACCAAAAAGACCCATGCGGAGGCAGGAATTCGAACCCTGAACCCCTTGGCTCGTAGCTCGCTGTGCTAATCACTCCCCCAAGGAGGTCGGCTAATAGGTAATGGCTCATATGTATACGTATATAGTACACTACATAGCCAAAAGTCACCGTACACACAAGTGAAGGTGGTGGTGGTAGTGTCATGGTCTGGGGCTGTTTTTCCTGGCTTGATCAATGGCATTATGAACAGTGGTGTTTATGAGGACATTGTAGATAGTAGCATGCTGCTCACACTGTGACAACACTTTGGAATGGGCCCTTTTCTCTGTCAGCACGATAATGCCCCTGCCCATAAAGCAGGATCCATTGCAGCGTGGTTTGAGGACAATCAGGTGCTTAGCTGGCCCGCTCAAAGCCCTGACTGAAACCCCATGGAGAATCTTTGATATGAACTGAAGCGTCGGTTGCGTGCCAGACCCACTCGACAGAAAACCACCCATAAACTATTCACGAAGCGATAGGACGAGTGGAAAGAGACTCCACCAGCAAGGTACCAGAACTTAGTGAATAGTCTGACCCAAAGAGTAAATGCTGTAATAATAGCGAAGGGAGGTTCGACATCTTATTAGTGACCTGGCTGGTGTCCTTGGAATGAACAGCACTGGGTGTCCGGTGACTTTTGGCTATCTCTCTCTATATATAATATTGGATGTATGTGTGTGGGTGTGTGTGTATGTTTGTTTGTTCCGGCATAACTCTCGAACGCCTGGAACAATTTCAACCTAACTTGGTACACGTATCACTTGCAATTTGGAAAGAACACTTTGGGGGTAAGACTCCCCTAGGGGTGGGGTGGCAAAGGGTGACATGTAAAAATTATCGAAAAAAAAACGATATTAAATTCCGCACAGTCATCCGTGATTCTGTGCAATCCCGCACAACAATAGTGTTTCTCGGGTTGTCTAACATTCAGGTTGATATGATTATGTGTTGCGAAAACGTGTGGAATCCACTCCTAATGCGGTTCAACTTCAAGTTCATCACCTATCGGCATGGAGGGTGAGAGAGGGTGAAAAAAAATGCCACAAATGACCTAGATTAGTGTCGAATCTATAGTTTTCGGAGTCGCTAAGCTAATTGGTGACATTCACGAGCACATTTAAAATTAGTTACATTTTACACTATAGTTAGAAGTCATTATTTTCCTGTCTAATACAAGATTGGGATAAATAAATACCCGGGCAACGCCGGGTAATCAGCGAGTAGTGTATATTAGTCTGCATTTCTTTCTTACAGAGTTTTATTGCATCTCCACATTAGCTGTATGAGAACCGTCATAATCATTCACCATGCAAAGTAAATTAAAGAAACCTCTCCCTTCTCAAGATACTATGACCAATTAGTTGCAATTAGGGCTCGTTCTTCTCCAAACCACTTAATCCAACCCTTACCAGCCCTTAATTCACCCTGGAGAGGGGCCCAATTAAATTCATTAGATTATCGACTTAAGCAAAAGAACAAGAAAATGGGGGAATAACATACCTCCTTCTTGCTGATGCGGTATTCGTTCGGTTTTATACCGACAGATGTCTCCGTGGGCGGAGGTTCTTCCGCCCGCTGGTCCATCTCCTGCAGCGCCATGAGTCGCCTGTTCTCCTGTTTCCATGACAACGCCGTGAAGCTTTCGAAGAAGGATCCGTCGGTCTCCTGAACCCTGCAAAGAAACGAAATGAGGGAGAAAACTGTAATAATTTGCAAGATAGAATCTTAATGAGCATTTACGTTAATTTATGATTAGATCACGAAAACTGTGATTTCTAAGCAGTGGTGCCAACTTAAGATATTTTCACTGTTCAGAAAATAAACTGAGTTGCAGTTACTGGTGCACATGAGGATGAGTGATGATATGATGACATTGATGAAGGGGCGCTCACAAAGAACACCCATGCGCAGGCCAGGATTCGAGCCCGGGACCTCCGACATCGTAGCGTGGTGTGCTAACCTATTTGCCACAGAGGTCGGTTAGATGCTTATTTAAAAAAGTTACTGAGTTAACTTACTTACAGTTACTAGTACTTGAAAAGTAACTGTTAGTTACTTTTACTATTTCTATTACTTTTTCCTAGAAATTTTCTTGCAAACAAATTATACACAATGCATTATCATTCACTATAATAAAAAAATATGAAAACTTACAAGTCTCATTTATGTTTCTGGTACAGTCACGGACACGTCTGGGTTGTAACATTCCCATTAAATTTCAATGGAATCGTTTCAACCCAGAAGTGTCCGTGACTGTACATAATATAAGGCTTTATAATATGCTTATATATGGAACAAAACAATGAAGTGTTCACGAGCAATTAGAAATAACGAATTCCAATAAAGCGTGGATGTTCTAAATTAGCATGCATTGAAGTCTAGCTACTTTGCTTTAAGTAATTATACGAATATTCTTTCACCTTAGCATCCAGAGAGGGCACACATCGTTGGAAACAGAGTTGCCAGATTTAGCTCTTCCCTGCACGTTTCAAAATTTCAAGTTAACAATTTAAGTGTCGTAAAGTAACTGTTGATAATTGCAGTAGAGATAATTACTTTTAAAAGTAGGCAGTTGCGGCGATTCGGGGGACGAAAGGGGCAATTGCCCCTCCACCTTTGCCACTTATGCCCCCGCAGTGTGCTAAACTTTATATACAAAGGGAAATATACTGTCTTTGCCCTCCCGTTTTTTCACCTTGCCCCCCTCGGTTTTGGAACCCAATCGCCGCCACTGGTAGCTAGTTACAGTTAGAATTTCTCAAAAAGTAACTGTGTTATAGTTTTGAGGGGTAAGATTGACATTTTCAGTGACACTCTCAACCCTGACCGACCTCAGTCGCGGAGTGGTTAGCACATCGCGCTACGACACTAGGAGTTCCGACGACCTCGAATACTGGCCTGGGCATGCGTGTTCTTTGTTAGTGTCCCTTCATCAATTTCATCATATCATCACTCATCCTCATCTTCGCGATAAGCCAAAAGTGGCAGAAAAGCCTAAAATAAACAAATCAATTCAATCAAGCATTCAAAATGTGTGAATAACTAGGTTAGGATTATTCACAATGTGTGAATCTTCGTCTGAAGAAAACCCTGTTAGAGGGTTAAAACATTATGTAGGGCGTTATTTTACAATAAATTCTGACTTGGTCAGGATTTCAGGTGTTGTATTAAACATAGAAACAAGGCTTAACAGTGTTATCAAAATCAATCAATCAGAAACCCAACTTTGGTTTGCTGAAGCTCCTCTTTCTTTAGTTGGAAAAAATTTATTTCACTCGCTTTTCAGCTTAATTATCCTCCTCACTTACTTCTTTTCCTTCTTCTGTGTGTTCTATTTCCCGTGCCTTAGTATGTCACGTCTTCCGCTAACGTCTTCACTTTTCTGTAGCTCTGTAAATCCACATCTTGGACGATTTGATTGATATACTCAATCCTGGGCCTGCCAATATGGCTTTCCTTCATTCGTTTTCGATTACATTTCTTAATGTTCTGTCATTTCTCAGGACATGGCCTACAATCCTTCATCTTATTTGAATGATTGATTTCCACAGGCTTCTCCTCGTATGTGTACATCTCAAAACATCTTCTTTGTTACTCTGTCTATCCATTTGGTCTTCAACAGTCTCCTACAGCATCAAATTTCGAAATTTTCCAGTATTTTCCTTTCATTTTCAGACACTGTCCACATTTCGTATCTATATAGTGCCGTGTCCCAAATAATCATTATAGCCAAACATTCCATGCGTTTATGTGTGTAATGTGTTCCTCCATCTCCTTCCCTCTTTGTCTATATATATTTCTTATGATCAATTATTTCCGTCCCTCCTGTTCTTTCTTTATCCGTTTCTTTAATTCCACTTCTCTCCTTCTACCATTTCACTGTCTCTCTCCATCTATTCTCCATTTTTCTCTCCCCCTCTCTCTCCTTGTGTGTGCCTGTGTGTGTTCCACCATTCCATACTCCCTCTTTCTGTCATTTTATCTTTCTCACCGTCAATTATTGCCGATTTATTGATTGGTTTTATTATACTACTCTTTTCTTCCACTCTTTGCTATACTCTGTCCCGGCTGTCTCTAAAGCAAGAAAGCGCATAGCTTCAGAGAAGGGAAAACCGAGTGGGCAGAGCGAAGCAGTACACGCTGGTGGGAAGACTGGTATCTGCAGTCTCTTTCCACCTCTCCACGCTATCCCATTCCCTCTTGCATGTTCATTGATGGAGCCGTCTCGCGTCACTACTTGCGCAGAGACTTGTTTTCGTTCACTTGCTCCAGAGATAGCCGGAACAGAGTATAATTGCCAGGTGATAAGTTGGATGCATGAAGGGTAAAACCAGTGATGTGCCGTAGACTATAAGTTTACGTCTACATACGTTGTCTACACGTAATCTACGAGTAGATTACATTGGGTTGTAGTTTACATAGACTACGTAGACAATCTAAAGTGCATTAAAATTAATTTTCAATGGTTTCATGAAAGGAAAGTGACATTTGCAACTGTATTGGTTCCCAACGAAATGAAAAGAATCCTATTTACAACAAAATTTATCTTCTCTTTTATTATCAATTATGGAGGAAGATAAATAGTTTCCAAAAAACAACAACAGATGGCAGTCGTGAGGCAATAGTGGTATTTTCCCAATAAATCACTAGAATATATCCTATATTAGGTATCTTCCTAGGTGAGAAATTGTTCGAATTTGGAAGAAAGAGTATGAAAAGTTATCTTCACACATCAGCAACTGATACGCAGTATAATTTTCTTTTACTTTCACGGCGCCCTTTGCTAAGTTATCACCTTTCGCCATGTTGTTTACATAGATTACGTAATCTACGTGTATAAAATAGTCTACGTGTAGACTATCGTTATTTACGCGTAGACGCACATCACTGGGTAAAACACAAGTGGATGACATAACAGAAGGGCCACAAAAGATTTTACTGTCTGCGAGTTCAGATGACATACCATCGTTAGCCTGTAAAATGCAGTCCAGCGTATACTACTAGAATTACTCCTTACACCCAACAATGATTGTCTTTGCTCTATCTTCTTCTCTGCTCGCGTCTACTCTTTCCCTCCATTTTCTATTTTTCTCTTCCTTTCTCACAGTCTTTCCTCTTCTTCTGTGTTCTCCACCCACATTCTCTCAATTCCTCTCTTGTTTGTCTCTTTTTCATTCTCTGTGTCCACCGTGTTTGTTTCTCTATTTTCATTTCTCCATCCCTTTCTTTTTACTCGTTCTTTTATATCTCTTTTTTCCTTGTCTTCTCTACCTGCCTCCTTCTTCCTATCTCGGTGTACATGTGTGCTAACATGGCGACCAGCGTGTTCAATGGAAACTGTATCATAAGCACGTAATTTAGATAATACAGTAATTACGATTCATTTGTTAAGAAGTACTAAAACACTAAACAATTCCCAGACATGGTTTAAGAGCAAGAGGAATCCTAAATTAGACATGCCATCAAGTGATTTTGTACCAAGAAACACAGATTGATTTATTTCATATTTGTAAGTATAGAAAGATTGAAGTCACTGATGCTGGTGCTAGGAGGTGCTGGATGGAAACACTGTCATTTCAAGAAATTGTATAGGATTTTTATTTTAAAACAGCACCGTCTCTCTCTTTTGACTACCTGTCTCTGACAGCGTTTTTCTGGCCTCTCCCACTTCACATCGCTAGCACCTTTCTGCTTCAAAGAGTTATTCATTTGTTTTTGCACTGTCAGCATCCTGCCCCCAACCCCCAACTCTGCGATGTAATATAGCAGCAAAATCGCGCTCCGACTCCAAAAGAGCGTATTGTGCATTCAATATTTAATTAGCAACCGGAAGTCTTTGTATCGTGGGATGCTGCTTATAGCTCCCCCCCCCCCTCTCCCTTTTCGATCTGAGTTCTCTCAAATGTCACTGTTCCGTGAGCTCAGAGTGCAAGGCTCAACGATCAGAAATGAAATTTGAAGCTGCGTCAGTGCACCATTCTCGATTTTGGTGGATTTTTATTTCGTTTGCTGCCAACACTGAATACCAGGAGCACTATGTCGTGATTCAATTTCCCTCACATTTGCCTCGAATTAACATTACTGCACATTACATTCGAATTTAATTGCGTTGCTGTAGTTCGTTTACGTCCATAAGAACCCTCGGAAGCTATGCGAGCCTCACTCTGTCGGGTAATGTGTGGAGCAAAGCCGCGCATGACGCTAGAGAAGGAGAGAAAGCAAGTTGTCGAAGCAAAGCAGTGCGTGTTACTCTGATAACAGCAGTCGCGTTTTCCCCTCCATGCGCTCACATCCCCCCTCACGCATTCATTGGTCGATCCTTCTTGAGTCAGTACTTGCGCAGATACTTGTTTTCGTTCTCTTGCGCCCGGTACAAGGTACAGAATGCTTCAAGATTACTCTCAGTGTGGAATATGCACACTTGCTATAGTTGGGTTACGTCCATAAGCATCTTTGGAAGCGACTAGTGAGCCTAGTATACTTGAAATATGCACAGCGCAACGACACATTTGCAGGGAAGTACTCCTACTTCGCACGATAATACCAATTTCATTGCTACAGTTGGCTTACGTCCATAAGCACCATTGGAAGATATTTAGCGACCCTACAATGCTTCAAAATTACCCGCTGCGTACAATGTGGCGCCAACTCAATGACAACATTGCATGCAATTCCATTGCTATAGTTCGTCTACGTCCATAAACCCCCTTGGAAGCTATTTACTAGCCCTACGATGCTTGAAGACCACCAGACGTGTGACATATGCACAACGCAAGGGTACATTCAGGAAACTATTCCTAATTCGCATGATAATACAATGCGATTTTGTTGCTATGGTTTGCTTACGTCCATAAGCACCTATGAAAACTATTCAGCGAGCCTAGAATGCTTGAAGACTACCAGCTGCGTGAAAAATGTGCAGTGTCAAGTTCCTGTGGTAAACTTTGCGTGAAACACTGGGAAGAGAAGTGGCCATGGTTCGAATCCTCATTCTCCTTGGTGACTGAGCGGGCTGAATTGTGAGCTTACTACCTCGTCATCGAAGATTTTGGATTCGAGTCTCTACCAGGGCATTTCCGAGTATGCCTTCATCAATTTCAACTGATACATCCTCATCGTTGAGGTTACCCGTAGGGGAAGAAAAGCGACGTGAAGTAGCCCCAATAGAAACACAAATAATATACTGGATATATGTGTATGTGTACGAATATACGAGGGTTATCCAGAAAGTACAGATATAAAACCACCCCCTGATGGTCGTTAATTCATGGCTTTCATTCACCATCTGCCACGCCCGTGCATGCCTTATAGCCGGGATGAATGTGTCTTGCACAAGTTCACAAAGGAGAACTTGCTTATTATAATTCTGCTTCCTAATCTCTTTCTCTCTTTTTTTCTCTCCTCCAACTCTATCATATACATTTTCTCCTTTCTCCTCTTCACTCTGTCTTATACTACGTTTCTGTTCTTCTCTGTATCCTCTATTTTCTTTCTGCGTCGTTTTATATCATATTTGATTCTTTCTCCATTCATTTTCTCTTCTAATTCTCTTAATTCTCTCTCTCTTTCTCTCTCTCGCTTGCTTACAACCCCTCTCTCCATTTGTGTTTTGTGCCTAGCAGCCTCTTTTCTCTCTTAACCTCATTCTCTTTCTTTGATTCCTTTCTATCCCTCATCTCTCACTCACTTTATCATACTAACAACCTCTCTTCCTTTCTTTATCTTCACTCTGTCTGACACTACTTTTCTCTACTTTCCTGCATCCTCATATTTTCTCACGGTATCGTTTATCTCAGTATCTGAATTCTTACCTATTTCCATTCTTTCTCTTTCTCTCTCTTTCCTATTCTTTCTCTGTGTTTTTCTAGCTGTTTATTTTTCTATCTCTCTCCGTGTGTTCGTCTAACAGTCTCCCCTCTCGCGCACACAAACCCTATTTACTCCCTTTCTACTCAACAACCTTCACTGTTCTATTCCTAGCTGTGTTCCATCTTCTATTGCCATCAACATTTATTGATTTGGTTTATTTTACTTCACTTTTCTGCCACTTTACTAATCGCGAAGATGAGAATGAGTGATATGATGATGAACCCTGGAACTCCGTCGTAGCGCGCTGTTCCAACCGACGGAGGTTGGCTATTTCCATCAAAAGCCTATTCAATCCAGTATTGCACCAACAGGGTACATGTAAGACACTGTTATAACACCATTAAGCCTTGTTTCCATGATATGAAAAACTCAATATGCTGACCAAGGCAGAAAATTTATTTTACTTTAAAAACATAAACTAAACGTAACGTTTCAACCTTCCAGCAAGGTCTTCTTCAGACTCTGTACCCAGTGCAAATGAAACAAGGTACAAAACAGGAAGAGATATACACACAGAAATCACTCCCCTCCAGACACAAGATTATTATTCACAATATTATTTTAATAATCTTGTGTCTGGAGGGGAGTGATTTCTGTGCATATATATCTTCCTCTTTTGTACCTTGTTTCATTTGTACTGGGTACAGAGTCTGAAGAAGACCTTGCTGGAAGGTTGAAACGTTACGTTTAGTTTATGTTTTTAAAATATAATAAATTTTCTGCCTTGGTCAGCATATTGAGTTTTTTTTCTTAAGACACTGGTTTGAATCCCGGGCTGAGCCGTCTGAAAAACTTCCCGTTAAAGTCCCTGCATCATGAGCGGATCTGTGACGCACTCAGCCAGTGATCAAAAAGTACCTGGAATCTGGAGTGCCATGGTAGAATGCAGAAGGGAAAGCTTTAACTTTTTTACCCTCCCCTCTCGCCCACCCCCTCCTCCGCGCCTCTTACCATCAAAACAATAATGTCACGGAGGATACATCCAGGGATAAGCTAAAATATTGCGAAGAGATACTACACAAGATACGAGACGACATCTACTTTGTGGACTTTTAATTTGAAAATTGGCCTTCCCTTTGAGAAGACATTCTCTGGGCAAAGATAAACAAAAGAAGACGATATTAATATCTCTACAGGCGGGGAAGAGACTGGGGTGGTTTTTGCAGTGTCGTGGCATCATATTTATTCTGAAGGTTCTCCATCATTCAGGAGTGGAAGGTTTTCTCCACAAAGAACTTGCTAGAGATAGGAAACATGTAAAAAGCAGGGGCAAGGAAGCAAGAAAGTTGATAAAATTCAAGAGAGTTTTAAAACTGTGGTAGAATGGGCAAATACACATTTTTAGTCATTTCTTGTATTTTTTATTTAACGTCGTTTTCGAGAAATCGCGACGATGAGGATGAGTTGTGAAATTAATGTAGTGACATTCACAAAGAAAGCACATGTCTTCAGATATCAGACGCACTCGAATTATTCCCCCACCAAAAAAACTTCACAGAAAAGGGCCTCCCCACCTAACTTCCTGTTACGTACCCAATAGGACCAAATAACGTAAATAGTTTGCCAAAGAGGAACAGAGATGGCAGCACCAGGCGTGTAAGACTAAGAATTGGCATAATATATGTGAATGACTTTATAAATAAGAATAATGCAAATTGGAAAGATGAAAAACAATAGAATATATTATAAGAAAACAAACAATAAATATAAAAGAAATAAATTAATGTATATATGCAATAAAATAAACAAGTGATCATATGTAAATTGATCAGAAAACTAATGAAGTCAAAGAACTGATACAAATTTGTGTCTGAACAGATATTGCATCTGTCTGATTGATTTACATTCTCATAGCAGAAATTTTGTTTACATCAGTGGCGGTGCGTTCCAGTCGACGACCCACAGCACTTTTGGTTGCGCGTTTCAGCCGTAGCACCTACTTGGATGCGCGTGTCAGTCGTTTGGCACCAAGTATACACTCTGTTGTACCCAGTTAGTGTTAGCGCAAGGGAGGAGATTAGTATATTTCCCAAAGCTTAAGAGAGAAAGTTGGAAAAAGAATATATGAATTCATAAAGCTGAAATAAAAGGAAGTCCAGATCCAGACCATCCATTAAGAAGGAAGTCTAGATACAGATCGTCCAGTAGGAAGGAAGTCCAGAGCCAGACTATCCATTAAGAAGGAAGTCTAGATCCAGATCTATCCATTAAGAAGGAAGTCCAGATCCAGACCAGACCGTCCATTGAGAAGGAAGTCCAGATCTCTCCATTAAGAAGAAAGTCCAGATCCAGATCTGTCCATTAAGAAGGATGTCCAGATCCAGACTGTCTATTAAGAAGGAAGTCCAGATAGAAGAACATACAAATTGAAGAAAAGAAATAATAAAAAACATATTGAGATAAAACCTGACTGTAGATGAGAATTATAGAGAAAAGTAGCTCATCAAATAAATATTCTGTTTCCATGCATCCTTGTTTATATAATATATTCGTTTAAACGTCTCCATTGGAAGGCATCCTGTCTGGTTTCGTTGTCTACAAAGAACCCTATCCTGTAGATATTCTAGCTGAGATTTAAGATTAAGATTCATGCACCTTGTACCAAATACAGGTAGCATTCCGAAGGCTGAACACCTCTGTCGACCCCACTTCCCCCCTTTAGAAATTGATATCGTTGAATGATATTAATTTGAGAGCTGATCAAATAACGATCCAATGTGAAATTTATCGTAGATAAGATTAGGCTACCCATCTTTTTGCACGTTGAATTTCAAATGTTTTATTTCATCTAAGCATTTATTGAATAACATGGCCAGATGTCGGGCATAAATCGCCTGTAATGCATAAAATGCATAAAGGTTTATATTTCTCTTTTCAGTTCGATAAATACGCACACAATGTTTAAAAAATATTCACATAGACGAAGTTAATACCCAATGTAAGTTTCATGTTGTCGTCTGGGAGTGCGGAATGAAATTTTTGGGGTACGATGTTGAAAATATTGGAAAAATGAAACATCCATGTAAACTTTATTCACAACTCCACATTCCAGTGGCCCGACACTGTGGCCGAGTGGCCACAGTGGTTAGTTAGCACATCGCGCTGCGACGCCAAGGGTCCCGGGTTCGAATCCCGGTCGGGCTTGGTTGTTTGTGAATGTCCATTCATCAATTTCATCATTTCATCACTCATCCCCATCTTCGCAAATTAGCCAAGAGGCACAAAACGCGAAGTAAAATAAACTAAATCAAATCAAATCAAAAAAATCAAAATCCAAATTCCAGTGGTAGCACGCTTTTAGTAGGCTTCTATGAAAATATGGCAATGAAACTGAAAAGTACTAGTGACTTCATTCATTTTTCTTGCTTGCTTTGAGCACAACGACAACATGTACAGGGAAGTAAATACGGCTTCCATTATAAGTTAGTATTAATGGGTTTCTTGTGGTATACAATAACATTCTAAGCTCAGTGTGACGATATGGTTTTCATAACTTATAGTTTAACATGATACTGTAAAGGTTATAAGTGTTTTCTGTTGAATTAACAATACAAACTTTATGATAACTAAACGAAAAAAGTAGTAGCATTTAGTAAATTTGGTGAGTTTGAACAAATTCTTTGTAAACATAAGGAGACGTGAATTATTTTTTCTTGGTTATTCTCTGTGAAGAGAACAGTATTTTCGGCTGAAAATGGGTTATGAGAAGGGGTGCTGTAGGGGGTGAGGAAGAAAATTAACGGATGCACAAGCACCCCTTCACACCCCTCTGGCGCAGCTCCTGCCGCCAAAGGAAGAGGTCACCGTTTGGTTGTCGTTTCGCTAAAGGACTCGGGCAGGAAATTTGTTCTGCAGAAAGGCAATCGTCTCGTGGGAGGTGTGGCAGGTCCATCCTGCTGGAACCGCAAGTGTTCAATATCCACACCATCCAAACGAGACCACAATGATTTAATAACCATATTGCGGTGACGTTCTCCATTCACTGTCGTGGCATTTCCATCCTCAAACTACAACAAGGCAATGGTGAAATTCAAATCCGCCGTTCTTCTTGGGACACCCTTTACAAGAGTTACGTACGTACAAAATCTCGGTTACGTGATTTTTCGGACACCCTGTTTTTTTACCCTTCATTGACGGAGTTATTTCACTAATTGTAGAAACTCCAGACGAATCATAGCATGAAACCACCCACTGAAATGTTTACAAGATACAGACCAAGGACTTTTATGTGATCGACATCGTTTCTAAAACAAATGCAGTAAAGTCAGCCTATATTCTGAGATACTACTCAAATAATTTAGTTAAAACGTGAAAAGCAGCATTTAATGAAGTATTAGAACTAAGATATCTCTAAGGTTACTTGCTTTCTAATTAAAAATAACGTAAACGGAACGGCCTGACCTCTAGCGTCAAGAAATACAGAGTGGCTCCAAAAGACGGGATATTTTGAAACTGGTGTTTAGAGAAGAGAATAAATAGTTGCAAGAGATTTAATCATGGACATGAATAGTGCATAATACATAATGAATAATACATAATTATACACCGCTGAAAAGATGGGTAGGTTTACCAGGGGTGCCCATCCCCCCCCCCCAAGGCCTTATTTTGGTCAGACAAAATTTGCGGAACAATATAATACACACATATTTAAGCAATATATGTTTACTTTACGTACTTTAGGCTCAATTTAATGTTTGGTAACATAAAACGTACAAACTGCTCAGGCTCTAATAATCTTGTGTCTGGAGTGGAGTGATTTCTGTCTTCCTGTTTTGTACCTTGTTTCATTTGCACTGGGTACAGAGTCTGAAGAAGACCTTGCTGGAAGGCTGAAACGTTACGTTTAGTTAATGTTTTTAAAATAAAATAAATTGTCTGCCTTGGTCAGCATATTGAGTTTTTCGTAAGACACTGGTTTGAATCCCGGGCTGAGCCGTCTGAAAACTTCCAAACCGACTCTAAAGGCATGAGAAGTGGTGTTTCATTTCAACCTGCGATCACCCAGAAGCAGGTATATAATAACCATAACTAAAAATCCATAACAAGTCAATCAAAGAAACGACCCCCCTCCCCATTTTTGTGTGACGATATATCGAGTGGGCATAAAATCTTGTCCCCACGCGCGTCATCAATCCCCTCTGTGGCACCCCTGAGGTTCACGTCTTGAAGACGACGCCCAGAAAATGACCATTTCTCTGCAAACATTCCTGCAATTGTCGAGGGACATCCTGCGTATCTCGACGTAAACTGTCCACAGGAATCTGAGAGATTCTTCGGTTGCATAGCAGGTCTAGTCGGAAGGATTCGTCAGAAAATCGCTCAGATTTCTGTGGGCAGGTTACGTCGATATATGCAGGATGTCCCTTGACGACTGCAGGAATGTTTGCGGAGAAATTGCTATCGTATTCAAGATATAAGCCCACCCATCTTTTCAGCGGTATGTAATTATGTAATGTCATCCTCTGCACTATTCATTTCCATGATCAAGTCTCTCACAACTATTTGTTCTCTTCTCTAAATGTCAGTTTCAAAATTTCACGTCTTTTTTTTAGCCACTCTGTATATCAAAATACAAAAACACGATTTCTCACAACGACGCTGTTTCTAAGCTTTGGCAAATTATGTCCGAGAGTTTCGTCCATACTTGTGGCCCTATTCGAAGCGCAATTAAGCGTTAAACTGATTAGCCGTCTTCACACTTGAGCGCCGTCGGTGCACACAAGGTTTAATAAACCGTTTCCCAATAGCCGGAAGGGCTACTCGGCAAATGCAAAGAGGCTAATCCTTCTCTTACCGGCGCTTCCTCGGCCTTACATAAAGGGTAGGAAGTCGATAAACTTCACCTTCAAGATACTGGTCAAAGAGGGCAGTGCGTTCGCTTAGTCCGGCCCTTCTCAGGACTCTCTGTCAATATGCATTCGGGGCATCAACGGTTTCAGGTTAATGGAACGCTCCTGTTCGAAAAGGGCCGGGGGATATTCAAACAATGTTGCCCTACAAGGGCTTTGCTCTTCCATTTCGTCAAACAGCAGCCTGATGGCCAAGCTTTCAGGACAAGTATGGAACGTCAACCAGTACCTTAATCTAAATTTGGCTCTTTATTTGTGTTTCGTTTAAGAACGTTCAACAATGTACTTGAGTACGCACGAAAGATCATAGGTGTCGCACGTGTTACCAGACATAAAAATACACTAATAAGAAGAGGAAACGAAATGGTAAGGAGTCTGTGGATGATCGATTGATTTGGTTTATTTTACTTCGCTTTTCTTCCGCTTTTGGATAGTCGCGAAGATAAGGATGAGTGATGATATGGGAAATTGATGAAGGAACACTCACAAAAAACAAAGTATGAGCTTCTTTATTTATAGCAGCAATATAGATATGGTTTTAATGTTGAATAAATGTTCGGTTAGTCATGCCAGCGGTTAGACGAGGGGTACAAAGTGGAAGGGTGTCGGCTTAATTGTTATAATATTAAGTTTCAGTTGTTTATATGTTATTTTATTAGTGTGGTGAAATGTTTTAATTTATATGTGTTATTTTATATTATTAATTCTATGAGGGTGTTATTCTAAACTAGGATTCGCTAATGGCGAAGATGATGAGTGATGATATGATGGAATTGATGAAGACACACTCACAAAGATCACCCATGCCCAGGGTGGGATTCGAACCCCTTGCTTTATAGCGCGCTGTGCTAACCACTCCGCCACGAAGGCCGGCTAAGAGTCTGTAGATGAATGTAAGAATTCAAGCATTTTGGTTTGATTGGCAGCTTTTTTGCAACTCGTGGCTAATCGAGACCATGGAGATGAATGGCGGTAAGATGAAATAGATTAACATATGCGGACGACACAAAACAATCCCAAACAGAGGATTATACCGACTGATTGATTGATTGATTTGGTGTTTTAAGTCCACTTTATGCACAGTAAGGCTAATTGGGACTGGACCTACAGTTTAAAGTGGGATCTGAAACACTATGTGCCTCCACCAGGTATCGAACCAGGGACCCTAACTGTGTCCAGATATCAGACCACCTGTTTACAAGGCAATAATGTTTGTGGAAACAGTCTCATTTCAATCTCCATGAATCAGTACTAGTGAAAACAGCTTTCTCTATCGTCTATCACTTTTTTAAAAAAATATGCTGATATTTATTGTATTTCGATTTAGTTGCAAATATCTCAATAGTCATCACTAGGGCTAGAATTTTTATGATTAGCATATTTTTTTTGGTAAGGGTGATGTATTCCCCAAACATATAGAAATTCATATTATAAAGAAACTAATTAAGTTAAGGCGCTTTCTAAGGGCATATTTTGGCATATTTGCGTGATAAAGGATATTTTGATGGATTTTGGGTCATATTCACCATATTTTCGTATTTTCAATAAATATACAGTCATTTTCGAAGTGGATTCGTTCTTACTCCCATGTTTACTCGAGAGTTTTTTTTTTTTTGTTCTGTAGTAAAATCTTTTTCATTTTTATTTGAAACATTACAGAAAGTATTCATTGTGCATTGCAACTCAGGGTCCATAAAGTGAACTAAAAATAGTAGGGCATATTTTCAATTTATAGTGCATATTTTGTACAATTTTAGGTCATAAGAGCATATTTTATTTTGCATATTTTAGTGATTTTTAGGTCTTAAAAATCCAAGCCCTAGTCATAACAAAGCATATTGTAGCATAATCTTCGTCAGATCAGATTACTGAGATTGATTGGCACAAATTAGAGAAGAGATCAGAAACGTAAATATTAGCTTTATCTCCTTTTGGAAAGATACACACACACACACACACACACACACACACACACACATACACACACACACATCAAAACAAACAACTTTTCTCAGTAACATTTTTCTCGTTGGTGCGTCGTTTCGGCGCTACAGTCTTTCAAAATAAGTCCGTTTTTCCGCCTGAATGCTGGCAACCACACACAACATTTGATTGCATTTGTGACGTCATATCCCGTCGTGAATTGATGCGTTCCAGGGTTGCCAGGAACACACATATTCTGTGAAAAATGACATAGCTACAATCAGCCACATTATGTACCGTAAACCAAAACGAGAAAACACGTTCTGTAACCTAACAGGAAGTAAACAAACGATACGGAAAATACTAGAAAGAAAATCAAATTCAAGTGGAAGCGGTTGCATCGAATTTTGTCTGAGCTTGCATGTCAAATATTTGCAAATGTACTTACCAAGTTGGCATCTACAATTTAGTCTATCCACTTCGTCCTTCTGATACTAGTTGTCTGTGACACACTGAACAGATGACAAAATATAAATGAATGAACTCAAAATTCCAAAGGTAAGCAACACGTAATATAATTCAGGGCATTATGAGGCAAGTGGCAAAAATGGTTGAAAATACAGGGATATATAGGTAAGTAGTAGTAATACAAGCTCTCCGACGACTATGTTGATATTGACATGTAGGCCGAGACAAAATCCGATATTGACACTTCATTTTGAATACGTTTTTTACCATTTCTCATATCGTTGGTTCACTCACCCCTTCCCCTGAGATGACTGCTGATCTTCTGGCAGATAGGCGGCTATGATGTTCGGTCTAATAGACGCGTTTATCGCTTCGTTTTACAGCTAATAACGTGGTTAGAAGTTTGTCATCTTACACAAAATTTGTGTGTTCCTAGCAACCCTGCCGTGCGCTGTTTCGCCGCCGATAATGACGTCACAGATACGATCAAATGTTGTGTTGGGTTGCCAGCATCCAGGCGGCAAAAGGGTACCGTCGAATCGACGCACCAACGAGAAAAATGTTACTGAGAAAAGTTGTTTGTATTGATGTCCTCTATACGAATGTGTGGTCCGTGGGCGAATGTATATGTATATATATACCGGGTGGTCCATTTATAATGATAGTATGGAATATCGAATGCAGAAGGCATCCAATCGACAAATTGCACAGAAAAAATATTTGATACTATTGAGGGGGTACGTCAATGCCGCAAAAATTTCGTCGTCGCCACCTACCACTTAGGGGGAGGGGGTAAATGTGAAATTTCAAATGGAACACCACCATTCATTTTACATATTTGGATTCCGTGTTGAAAAAGAAGTATTTTTTGTTCGAAAAATTTTGTAAAAAAAATTGCAACCTTAAAACATTTATAAACATTTGGTAGTTTCAGTTTCATTTTGTTCCCTTTATGTAATAACAGTTTTGGTTTCCGTTGAGAACATTGCAAAAACGAATTTTATTCAAAAAATGTGTGCAAAGAATTCGGCAAAAGAAAATTGTTTGCAATTTATGTTTTTGTGTAACAATAAATAATATAAATTTGTTCCAACTCTTTGGTTTCAAGGAACAATTTCATATGAACAACAAAATTAAGTATGTTACTACAAATTAGTTATCATTTGAGGTACACGAATAAATGTTTAAAGGAGCAAATGTTCAAAATGATGACTTTTCTCTTCAATGCATTTCAAAACACGGTGTCTGAAGCTCCGCACTGTCCGTCCCAAAATGTCAGGAGTGATAGAGGCACAAGCATCAATAATTCGTTGCCGCATGTTTTCTGGCGTTGTTGGAACAATTGTTTGAAGACAGGGTTTTGTACACACACCCAAGGTCATCCTGTTCTGCTGCGGAAAGATATGCAGGCAGCATTCCAGTTCGCTTGGCATACATCATTTGTGCGTAGCTTTCGTGCCAGTTGCATTGAGATTGTGGCTGTGTGGATGTTTCTGTGGGCAGTCAAGGTGAACCAAAAAATCGAGAAACCTGCCAATTGTTAAACAGCCAGGGCTGTTAGAAGAATTGCCACTGCACCCATTTGCGCTGCAACATGTGGTATCAATATGATGGTTGTCCAGCTCACTACTCCATTCAGGCTCGAGCCATGTTGGACACAAAGTTTCCTGGTCGATGGATAGGACGTGGAGGACCCGTTTCTTGGCCAGCTCGTTCACCTGATCTCACGTCTGATTTCTGTCTTTGGGGACTACTTAAAGAAAAGTGCTACCACGAAGTTCCAACAACGCCAGAAAACATGCGGCAACGAATTATTGATGCTTGTGCCTCTATCACTCCTGACATTTTGGGACGAACAGTGTGGAGCTTCAGACACCGTTTTTTGAAATGCATTGAAGAGAAAAGTCATCATTTTGAACATTTGCTCCTTTAAACATTTATTTGTGTACCTCAAATGATAACTAATTTGTAGTAACATACTTAATTTTGTTGTTCATATGAAATTGTTCCTTGAAACCAAAGAGTTGGAACAAATTTATATTATTTATTGTTACACAAAAACATAAATTGCAAACAATTTTCTTTTGCCGAATTCTTTGCACACATTTTTTGAATAAAATTCGTTTTTGCAATGTTCTCAACGGAAACCAAAACCGTTATTACATAAAGGGAACAAAATGAAACTGAAACTACCAAATGTTTATAAATGTTCTAAGGTTGCAATTTTTTTACAAAATTTTTCGAACAAAAAATACTTGTTTTTCAACACGGAATCCAAATATGTAAAACGAATGGTGGTGTTCCATTTGAAATTTCACATTTACCCCCCCCCCCCCCCCCTAAGTGGTAGGTGGCGGCGACGAAATTTTTGCGGCACTGACGTACCCCCTCAATAGTATGAAACTTTTTTCTGTGCGATTTTTCGATTGGACGCTTTCTGCATTCGATGTTCCATACTATCATTATAAATGGACCACCCGGTATAGTGTATGCATGTATGTATAAAACTATCCGCTCACATTACAACATCACGTTAAAACATGTGAGGGCAAATGCCCCCCTGCCCTACACACACGTTTACTATTTCGGCCATTGTGCGATCGAAAAAACGCCTTCACCACTCCCACATATCCATTAATTATACAGTGATGACTGCAAAGTTTCTTCTCTGAGTACTTGAAGTTGAAGGGTAAAAGTACAAACATTACCTATCTATAAAAGATACTGTGCCAGTTTCATGAATTTTGCAGAATATTTACTAATATACGCGAATTTTATGCACAGCACAATTTTTATGGACGTTTATCAAGTCTCTGATTATAACTCCGACCACTCGCGGCGACGCCAAGGGTCTCCGATCCGAATTCCGGCCTGGGCATGGAAATTCCTACGTGAGTGTTACTTTATTAATTTCATCACATCATTACTCATCCTTATCGTCGCGATTAGCCAAAAGTGAGAGAAAAGATAGGCTAAATAATAAAAAAGTACATAAAACTGTTAAGTTATGTGAGAAGAGTATTGTTCTTCTCGTACATTGGGTCACGTTCTATACACAGAACCGAAAATATGTCAATTGTTTCGAAAGATGACTGACGTAAGACATAAAGGGCAAAAACTGTTAACGATGCATTACAATACACAACAGAATGCATCAGAGGGTGTTCTTATGAGTTGGACTTCCATGTGATGAATTGACAGTGCGTCAATTGAGAAGATTATACAAGATTGTTTCAAATAAACTAAAATTATAAACTGTGTTAGTTGGTAATGTGGTAATGGGTCGGGTGAACACATGTCAGCAAGGCGGGGCACCGTGCAAAACTGGAGGAGCTCCGAAACCACATTACACAAGTTGTTGCCGCCGTAACATTGGCAATGCTCCAGAACGTATTTCTCTCTACTGCCGTCAGATGGGAAGTGTGTCGTGATGCGGATAATGCACATGATTGTAATGTAGAATGAACGTATACTATGAAAAACATTGCGAGTAAAATAAATATTTCAACAAAATAAATACTTAATTTTTTTGACACCCTGTATATAGATCCCAGTGTGCGAATCCACTCGAGGCTCGCAAGTTTTAGCATACATTTTCATCACCATAATCTTTATATTCTTCTTAATGGTGAGAGACAAGGTAAAATATAGATATTATTTGCACAAGATTCTGAATGAAAGGAAATGCCGTAAGGCTGAAAGAGGATCTTGATTGGTCGACGTTGTAAACGCTAATCAAATTGAAGTCAAGATGTTATTATCGGCATGTAGTATCTAGAATGCACGACAGAAAATTACGTGGTACTAAATAGTTGAAACCTCACATAATCCGTGTCAAAAACATACAAATGTCATACCCCTAGAACGCGAAAAAATTTCACACCGGTAGAGTACACCACCTTTATTCACTTTTCTTAGTAACATTTATTTTCTAAAGATCTCATTCAGAAATTGTATTGTTCTTATTATTAAATAAAGTAAATTATCACCAAAAGAGTGAAAATATTGATTTACCCAATAGGCTATTTTTAAACACACGCATTCGCATTTATTTGATTATAACTTGTGAATATTATGTTTAAAATGAGTTATAATATGACACGCCACTGAAACATAATATAGACACCATATCATCTTCAAGAATCATTTTTAACTTGAGAGAGAGAGAGAGAGAGAGAGGGAGAATTAATAGATGCACAACAAGGTGATATATAAAATGGTCTGAGAGATATAAACGGTGGAAGTTTTAGAATTTGAATTTTTAAAAGCTTGTATGTTTGTGTGTGAAAATTATAAGAAAAAAATGTCTATATTATTTCCAGTGGCGTGTCTTGCATTTTTGAACCCAGCCATTGGGGAGGAAGCTGATATATTTTCTTCTTTGCAGACAGCACTATACTTTTTCATCTATTCCTGAATTTGGTGATTGATTGATTGATTGGTTTGATTTATTTTACTTTTCTATGACATTTGGCTAACGGAGAAGATTAGGATGAGTAAGTAATATGATGAACTTGATGAACGGACACTCACAAAGAGCACCCAGCCCGGGACTCGAACCTGGAACCTCTGAAGTTTGATTAAACTAACTATTGTTCATTTCGGGGGAACAGGAAAAGAAAGTAATGTCTCTTGTATCACCAGGTGTCTCGGCTTGCTTAGTGTTACTGGTTTCTTGGAGACAGTCATTCTCGAAATTAGGGCCTAACCTATTTTACTTTTTAGGAAATCTGAGGCACAACATTACATTGGATATGCCATTGATTGATTGGATACACAACAATTCTAGTAAATCTACTGTTGCGTTTGGCTACAAAAGGGGAAGATAGATGGTATGAAAAAGCAAGGTAACCGGTGTGAAAGATAGAAATATAAGGGTGTGAGTAAAAGGGTATGATAGAGGAAAGTAAAGGTTGTGAGAGTTGGAAGGATAAAGAGATACGCGAGGAAGAGAAATGGTGTGAAATAAGATAATAATCCGTATGAAAGAAAATTATTGAGAGTGAGAGAGAAATGACTAATAGTGTTAGAGGGGAAGGGTATGAGAGAGTAATATAAATAATGCGGCAGATACAAAGATAAAGAGTATAAGAGAGGAAGTTAAATGATGTGAGAGAAGGAGATAGATGGTGTGAGGGAAGGTGATAAATGGTGTGAGGGAAGGTGATAAATGGTGTGATAGAAGGGGATAAATCGTGTGAGGGAAGGTGATAAATGGTGTGAGGGAAGGTGATAAATGGTGTGAGAGAAGGGGATATATGGTGTGAGGGAAGGTGATAAATGGTGTGAGAGAAAATAATTATTAGTGCGAGAGATAGGAAGGTAAAGGTGTGAGAGACGAAAATAAAGGCTTTTGGAGATAGGAAGATATAGGGTCTGAAAGATAGGAAGACAAAGGATGTAAAGTGAAAGAAGAAGAATGGTGTGAAAGAAACAATTGAGTGTGTGAGAGGAGAAGGCTGTAAAAGAGGAAAATAAAGGATGTAAGAGATAGAAAGATAAAGAGTGCAAGAGGGGAAGATAAGGGATGTGAGAAAGGAAGATATAGAGTGTGAGATAGGAAGATATCTTCTAATGATAACTTTTTAATGATTAAGTTTCTGGCTTCGACAAACAGCTTGTACAGTGCGATAGAGTATCTCGATGTGTTTCTTATTCCAGCCTGCAGAGGCGTTTAACAACTTATAATTAGTGGACGAGCATGAAAATTACATAATCATCCGTAATTGGATAATGAGTTGTTCGCTTTTTTCCTTATCACCCGATATCTGCAGGTGTGAATAGATTATCTTTGTGGGGTGATCGTTCGATAGTTTGATATCACGTAATCACAATTTGAATCACTCCTTCCTTCATTTTCTTAAGTCCACGTACCCAATAACAGAACATGGAAGGTCGCATTTATGTCATTTAAGAGCAGTAATCCGTACTGGGGTTACCAAATGTAGTTTTGCCCTGTTCACTTCTGTGGACCGTGACGTGCTAGGGAACAACACTTGTGGAGAGAAGGTACTGTGACAACGTGGCTTCAGTTATAGGCAATTCGCATCTTCCAGTCGGGAGTAGCTCTAGGACTACACCTTCGTGTTTCAACCACGTATGTAAGGGCTGTAATATGTCACTGTTAAGAACTTTAAAATATTCTGTTTCATTTATTCAATACACAGTAACCTTAGCTTGGTGATATTTTTTACCTACTCAGAGAGACTAAAGCGTCAGAGCTGGATAAGGATAACTCGGTAGAGAAGGGAGAGAGAGAGACAGAGAGTGAAGCTAACTGCGAGGGAGAATTAAGAATTTGAACAGTAAATACAAAGTGCGCGAGAGAGGAAGAAAAGGGGTGCTAGACAGGAAGATAAATTGCGCGATAAGGGAAGATAAAGTGTGCGAGAGAGGAAATAAAGGGTGCGAGAGAAGATAAAGTGTGTGAGGGAAGAACATAAAGTGTGCGAGGGAAGAACATAAAGTGTGCGAGTGAAGAACATAAAGTGTGCGAGAGAAGATAAAGTGTGCGAGGGAAGAAGATAAAGAGCGGGAGAGGATGATAAAGAGAGAGAGAGTGATAAACATGCAGAGAGAGAGAGAGAGAGAGAGAGAGAGAGATATAGCAGAAAGGGAAGGACAAAAGTGGGAATGTACATTGAAAAAAGGGAAATAAAATAGAAGGAAAAAGCTAGTGAGAGAGAGAGAGAGAGAGAGAGAGAGAGAGAGAGAGAGAGAGAGAGAGTAGATATGCGTAAATTTTGGAAAGACAGAGAAAATAAAAGAATAGGAATAGAAGAGAGTCTGTGCAAAGCACGAAAGAAAAAGAATGAAAACGAAAATCATAGAAACTGAAGAGATGAAAAGTATAAGCGAGTGCGAAACAAAGAAAGCTAAAAGATAGAAAGAGAGAACGAATGAATAGAAAACAAGTGAAAGAGAGTAAGATGTGAGAGACAAAGAGAATGGTGCAGACAGACAGAAACAAATAATGAACGATTCAAGGAAGGAAAACAAATACGACAAGAGAGAACAGAGACTGACATATCCTCACAACACCGAAGGAGAAAAAAATATGAATCCCCCCTTAACGAAGATGCCGCATGAAACTCAAAACACTAGCCCTTCGGATACTGCGAATTCCACGAAAAACGTTGTCATGGAAACAGCGTTCTTCTCAGTTCTCTTCTAGCTTTGGGATTTTCCGAAAATAGAATTAATTTCCAGGGGGAATCTTGCCGAGCAAGAGACAAGAGTGTGGAAAAGAAAGGGATAAAAATAGAAGAAGAAAGCAAAGAATGAACAGCATGAAGATTGTTTTTCAGAATCTTTTGTTCGATGATCCACTTTTAGGTATTGGATTTCAACATCAACACTTGCAGTTCATTTCCGGAGATAGAATGTTTACGAGACAATACAGAAAAGGAAGAATGGTGAAGAATAATAAATTATATAAACAACTCTACAAGAGAGACGGTCTGGACACAGGGAGTTCGAAATGTAGAAAACAATTGTACACTTGATCTTACGTGACCACACCTTTCTTCTTTCTAGCAGAATGATGATTTTTTCTTTAAATTTAGAATTAATTTCCCTACAACAATAATCATCACTCAATGTCAATTACTATTAAAATTATCCATCTATCTGAAGCAATATTGAGAACAAGTCTTTCTCTTTATGTACACGCACACGCAGTGGCGTGCCCAGGATTTTCGAAAGGGAGGGGTTATGTATACTTTTTCTTGGTAGGCAGCCCTCATTTTGTCATATTTTCCTACCTTTGACGTTCTTTTTTTAGGAATACTGGGAGAAAGGGTGGGGTTATAACCCCCATCAACCCTCCCCCTTGGGTACGCCACTGCGCACACGTTAGTAAACTACAGAACAAGTACGGAAAAGATTTGTATTATATCCTTAATGTGGTTTCGAAAAGAATGAGGGTGAGTGAAAGGGAAGAAAAGTGTTCCTTGACACGCACCTTCTGCCTTTAGGGCTTTATGTTAGTCTGGTTATAATCCTTTTATCGGACTTCTCAAAGGCTTCTAAGGGTTAGTAGGACCAAGCCCTTGCGAGGTCTGTGGTGTAGGATTTATTTTTAATTATCACCTATGTAGGTTTGAAATTAAAGATCATTAAGACCTTTCACTCGAAGATTTATTTAAACTGTTGATGTTATACAAACACTTTTTCAAACAGACAATTCACCCGGTACAACTTGTAGGCCTAAACCTATTAGTTGTACCGAAGTTTAAAACCCTGGTCTTTTTGATGATGCAGGAGAACGCCTTATTCAGAGTTGGGTTTGTGGAATATCTGCCAAATGGAGTACAAGTACACCAGCCAATCCGAAGATTGAAACAAGATATTACCCAACGTCCCCTGACCATCAGCCTTTCGGCAACCAGGAGAATGTCCCGTAGACTTACAAAAGTCTAACTCTTTTATATCATAATTTTGTTTACAATTTACCATGGTTACTACATAGTTGTTTTATATTTCCATAGTTTCAACATTTTTTCTGATTTTAGTTAAACAATTCATTTCCTATTGTAACATTAACAATAACACATTTTTAAAGAAAAGATTCCAACATAGATTAATACAATACAGATTGAATAGTTCTGTGCTTTGAAAAATTATGTGTTGACAGGGGCGACACATCCTGTCGTAGTGTAAGTTATACAGAGAAAGTGTGTGATTTTGTAAATGAAAGAATGTACTTGTTTGAGTGGAACAGAAAAAAATTGAGTGAAGCAAAGAGACAGTTGGTGTGGAAGTGAAAGAGAAGGTGAGGGTGTAATAGTGTAAGTGAGAGAGAGGGAGTTTGTGTGATAGTGGGAGAGAGATATGTAAGGTGTGTGAAATAGTGTGAAAAAGAGAGAGGGTGTGTGTGATAGGGAAAGCAAGAGAGAGGTATGGTGTGTGTGATAGGGAAGGGAAGAGAGAGAGGTATAGTGTGTTGTGATATTGTGAAAGGAAGATGAAAGGGTTATGTGCGTGTGACAGAGTGAGAGAAGAGAGGGTTTGTGATAGTGTGAAAGAGAGAAAATGGGTGTGTATGTTGTGTGTGATAGTAAGTAACTGAGTGAGAGGGAGAATATTATAGTAAGAGAGAGAGAGATAGTGTGTGTGATAGTGTGAAGGACAAAGGAAAGGCCGGCGCGCGCGCGTGTGTGTGTGTGGCAATAAGAGTGAGAGAGAGAAGAGGGGTGTATGTGTCTGTGACAATAAGAGAAAGATGGCGATAGAATATTTGTGTTAGTATGAGAGAGAAAGAGAGGGTGGTGATCATGTGTGTGAGTGTGTAAGGAAAAGGGAGACAGAGAGAGAGAGAGAGAGAGAGAGAGAGAAAGAAGCTATTGCATTATTTGTTACGTTTCAACCAAACTCTTTCGTTCATAGCTCCGTAAATATCTATTTATTCCGTAATTCAAAATGGGTTTTTGTGTGATCATAAAATCATTTTTTTTACACAGCAGATGTGCATATGTTACAAAACAAAATCATTCGCAAAAAGACATTTGCAAACTATTACTTACAACGAAATATTTCTTATGGTTCAGTTCAAGCTTTCTCGAATGTTTGCAAACAAACCGTCAACAACTTCAGGATAGGATCGGATTTACGCAGACGATATTAAATAAAGAATAAAATGAGATTTTCTTGCATGGCTGTGCCTAGCAATAGGAGTTAGAAGCCAGCATCCCATAGTGCCTTATTGCCAAGGAGCTATTGCTTTAACAGCGGTTGGTACGGAGGCCGATGCTATGAGACGGTTGCTATGGAGACAAGACAGACAATTCAAAGTTAACAGTTCGGTGTCGGTTTCCAAAATTATTGACTTCTTACGGGAATCTGCATATCGCTTCTGCGTTTCCAAGCTGAGATTGAAATGTAGAGGAAGACATATGTAAACATATTAAAACCTAAAAGAATATATTTCACACATATAATTTGATTTCAGCCACATACATTTATTTTAATTATTATAAGGGCTTTGTAGGATTACGGCCCGTTTCGCCTTATCCCGTTTCGCCTTATTGCGTTTTCACCTTCCCCAATACAATTTCGCGTGATTTATGTCACTAAATTTCTAAGGCGAAACGGGGCATTCCATTTCGCCTTATCCCGTTTCACCTTACACACAAAAACTTTCCCACCAGGAAATATTATCGACATGAAGGGTCATTATTATTACTGTATTATTAACCTAACCTAACCTAACAGACAGGAGGCAAGGTAAGCAACATCTGAAGCTCCCATTATGAATTACCCTTCAAGATGATAATATTCCCTGGTGGGAAATTTTTTGTGTGTAAGGCGAAACGGGATAAGGCGAAATGGGATGTCCCGTTTCGCCTTAGAAAGTTCGTGTCACAAAAATAATTTGAAATTGTATTGGGGGGAGGTGAAAACGCAATAAGGCCAGACGGGAGGACACGCTTTGTAGGAACATGATAACTTCAAAGTGAGGTAGTGTCTTTTGAGGGGCAATGCTATTATGACAAGGTGACCAGATTTTTAAAACAACAAAACGGGACATACTGTATAAATAACTTACATAATTCGTATGGTGGAACTTCAACCAAGCAGTCCTTTAAAAATGTTGTTAACGATCACCTTATAATCAAAGCTTTCAAAGTTTGTACTAAAAGAGCGTTCTTGTCACTTGTCCACAATCATTCATGTACGATTGATTGACCGAGTTAAAATTTTGGGGGGCGTCGGCACATTAGGCCATTTGCACCCTTCAAGAATGCGGGGAAGATCCCCTTATCTATAACCAGTGATGTGCCGTAGACTATACTTTTACGTCTACATGCGTTATCTACACGTAATCTACGCGTAGATTACATTGGGTTGTAGTTTACATAGACTACGTAGACAATCTAAAGTGCATTAAAATTAATTTTCAAAGGTTTCATGAAAGGAAAGTGACATTTTCAACTATATTGGTTTTTAACGAAATGAAAAGAACCCTATTTACAATAAAATTTATCTTCTCTTCTATTACCAACGATGGAAGAAGATAAATAGTATGCAAAAACAACAACAGATGGCAGTCGTGAGGCAAGAGTGGTCTTTTTCCCACAAAAAGGAAATACGCATGTTACGTTACGTCGGTAGAATATTTCCTATATTAGGTATCTTCCTAGGTGAGAAATTGTTCGAATTTAGAAGAAATAGTATGAAAAGTTCTCCTTACAGATCAGCAACTGATACGCAGTTTAATTTTCTTTAATTCCACGACGCCGTTTGCTAAGTTATCACCTTTCGCCATATTGTTTACATAGATTACGTAATCTACGTGTATAAAATAGTCTACGTTTAGAATGTAGATTATCGTTCTTTACGCGTAGACGCACATCACCGTCTATAACCCTCACCTCAAATTTAAAACGATAAAAAAGGGCGTAAAAAGCCCTTCAAGAAAGGCTAAAATATGCAGGCTGTAAATGGACCTGCACAAACACAACAAATTAAAAAAAGGTAAAGATAGTTAAAAACTACCTCAGAAAACATTGGAAGGGACCTGCTCTTCTCAAATAACCTAAAAACATTGGTTGAAACACTGACATCGTCTCCCAATATAGAAAACAAATCGTTGGGAACATAGGCGTAGCTAGAACTTTATCTTTGGGTGTGCACAAAGAAAAAAATGAGGTCTTGTACCTTTTTAATAGCATATTTTGCATACAATCTTGGCTCTTTAACTACACTGATGTTTGTAAAGGAATATAAATTCACTAAATGAGTGTTGAAAATTTCTGAATATATGTAGTAGAAAAAATCAAATTGCTTAGAAATTACACACACACACAAAATGTTCATAAATGTTACAAACAAATACATCAAAATACATGTCATCCATAACAAGAGATGTCTGTCAAAAGGTACAATGTTCTTAAACTCATCAATAACTTCATTTACATCAATAGACTAAGCTTTTTCCTGTTCCACAAATAGCAAGAGGAGGGCTTCCAATCTATCCTGCTTCTGAGTTGCTCTTAATTTAGTTTTAACTTGGGTAAGCTTGGAGAAAGCTCTCTCACACGTGCAGCTTGTGACAGGTATAGAAGAAAGGTGCTGCAGTACAGAGTAGAAAGCAGTAAACATCTTCCTTCTCCAATGACATCAAAAAATCGAAAATCTATAGACACGCGTTTCATCAGCGATAATGCATACGTTTGCACCAAGTAATGATATTTTCAACTTCTTACAAACTGCCGCTTATTTTCTCTCTTATTGAAATATCTGTCTTTAATTCTCTTTGATAAAGCAGCCCATTAGGGTGTGCCTAGGCACACCCGGCACACCCCGTAGCTACGCCTATGGTTGGGAAGTTTAAAACACTGTCTGAGGTGATTCAAATCGGCACATTCGAAAAAAATGTGTCGAACACTTGAAACAACATTGCAAGTACCGCACAACGGAGGGTCCAGTCCTTGCAGCAAGTGAGAATGTGTGAGACGGCTGTGTCCTATTCGGAGCCGCATTAAAATTACTTCTTCTCGACGGGAGGAAAGAGACGAGGAACGCCAAGCACCAGATGGGCTTGATATCTCGAAGCTTGCTCCACCTTATCTCATCCCACTCGGCTTGCCACGGTTTCAGGAATGCAACACATTCTGAAGGTCCCTAGATGGCAGAAGGTGGACCATAACGTCGAAAACACAGGGGGAGCATTAGTTCCAGGTAAACACAGAGGAGATTACAAAATTTTGACGTCGAGTTTTACGTTAAGAAAATCTGGACAGAGGCTCAACGATGTCACGTGGTCCTAGGCTATGAATAGAAATAAGTTTGCCAACTCCTAAGAAATCAGGTTGCCAACTCCTAAGATCGATTTTACTACTGTATTTTATTCTCTAGACTTCAGGCTTCGCAGATAGCCTAGCTAGCCTAGAATACACGCTCCTGATTCCTAGCTATACACTGTCCAGGGAATCTGTGGGGCAAGGCCGCGCATAACGGTAGAAAAGGGGAGAAAGCGAGTGGGGGAGCGAAGCCGTATCCGCTAGTGCTAAAGGCTGGTAGCTGCAGTCGCATTTTCCTCTTCATTCACTCACTTCCTCTCTCACGCTTTCATTAGTAGACTCCCGTCCAGGCACTACTCGCGCAGACACTGGTTTTCGTTCGCTTGCTACATACGTAGATTCCAGCGATAGAGTATAAGGCATTAGTGCTTCGTTGCTCTCACCTTTGCAACAATGAAAATGCGACTTGTAATCAAGAAGGGGCCAATGTTTGATACCGAAGGAAGCACATTGTGGTTTGGAACCTATTTCAACAGTTAACAGATAAGCTTATCTCAGCAATAAGTGAACCTAAGAATTCAAACTGAAACTTTGAACAATGAAAATAATTCACAATTAATAGGTTTAGAAATAAGTATTGTTGAATTTGTTACGTTACGTCGCCTTTTTTTTTCATTTTCGGGCAAATCGCAACGATGTGCATCAATGATTATCAGATAAAAGTCGGCAAACACACAGAAAAATCCCCATGCTCGTTCCGGGACTCTGCAACGTACTCCAGTTGGACACCAGTCGTCAGAAAGTTAGTCCGCTACTCCTTTAGTCGGGAACATGAGAATCTTTGCAAATCATCAGGGCTTGCTGGGTAGAAAGAAAGACAACACAGTATTCAAAGTTAAACGCAGTTTTTTAATCACTTATATTTTTTATCGTATGTGGACTTAAAAGCAAGGTACAGATTTGCTTACGTTTCTGCCTGAAGAGGAATAATTCTATAGCATATTAAATCACATCACAATCACTAAACACACTTGGATATAGAATTAACGTTGGACAAGACAAACGTAAATACACGAAAATTTCTGTACTTAATTACACAGGCCTGCGATGAAAAAAATACAAGGGAAGTGATAGGTGAACTTTATGTATTTTGTCGTGCTGAGTTCAAAGAAAATAAAGAAAACTGTCTATCACGTCACGTTTTCTTGAAAAATTTAATTGTACATGGATTTGTATGAACATTTACCATAAATATGTTGTTTCGGCGTGGAATAGCTTTCCTCCCTGCCTGACCATTACAAACTATGTAAGAAAACTTTATCTTGCGTATTTTGGCATGAAACTCTGAGACCAGGACAAATCGTGGGCTCCTCATAAAGTGTGTGTGCAGTGTCTCAATGACCTACGCTTATGGTTCAACGGAAAGAACACTGCTTTACGCTTTGGAATTCCTATGGCATGGAGGGAGCCGAGGAACCACTGTGATGACTGTTACTTTTGTGCCTGCCATGTCCGTGGGTATAACCGAAAAAATCACAAGCTAATCTCTTATCCTGAGAACATTATATCGGCCATACGCCCCGTTCCTCATGTACCTGATGTGCCAGTGCCTTTGCCTCCAACTGAATTAGCAGTCATTTCTTCAGTGTCTCCAGACTCGGAACATCCAGACGGTCAAGGCTCCGATACCGAATATAAGCTCTCTGGAGACGATTCACCTCAGCCCTTCTCTCAGGTTGAACTTAATGATCTGACTAGAGATCTGGGCCTTTCGAAAGAGGCAGCTGAATTGTTGGGCTCCAGATTGAAAGAAAAACATTTATTGGCCAAAGGAACCACGTTTTATTGGTACAGGAATCGAGAAAAGGACTTTGTTCAGTACTTTGAGAAAGCGGAGAACCTGGTCTATTGTTCTGATGTTCCCGGATTGATGAGCAAATTTAATATCACCTACGATAAAGACGAATGGAGGCTGTTTATAGATTCATCGACAAGGAGCCTGAAAGCTGTCCTTCTTCATCACGGAAGCCAGTATGCATCTGTACCAGTTGCACACTCGGTACATTTACAAGAACGCTATGAAAACCTGGCTCTCGTCCTCAACAAAATAAAATATGCCGACCACGGTTGGACGATTTGCGGTGATTTGAAAGTTATCTCCATGCTTCTTGGTCAACAAGACGAATATACAAAGTTCCCATGTTTCATTTGTGAGTGGGACAGCCGTGCAAAGACTCAACATTGGGTCAAGAAAGAATGGCTAAAAGACAAAATCTTGAACCAGGCACCAAGAATGTGATTCGGAACAGCTTAGTTGATCCAAAAAAGTATTGTTACCCCCGTTACATATCAAATTAGGTGTAATGAAGCAATTTGTCAAGGCTATTCCAAAAGATGGTGATTGTTTCAAATACGTGTGCAAAAAGTTTCTAGGTTTATCTGAAACCAAGTTGACAGAGGGAATCTTTGTTGGTCTAGATATCCGTAAGCTCATGAAGGATAAAGACTTTGAGACTAGCATGACAACAACGGAGAGAGAAGCTTGGGTTGCCTTCAAAGATGTGGTCAGTAAATTTCTGGGAAATTACAAGGATCCTGACTATAAAGCAATTGTTATGAATATGCTGGACAAATTTCAAGCGTTGGGTTGCTCCATGAGTGTCAAACTACATTTCCTTCACTCACATGTGGACTATTTCCCCGAAAATTTAGGAGCAGTCAGCGAAGAACAGGGTGAAAGGTTCCACCAAGATATTAAATATATGGAGTGCAAATATCAAGGACAACGGAACAAGAACATGCTCGCCGACTAATATTGGATGTTAACACGAGAGAGGCCTGAGATTGCACATAAAAGAAGAACGTCAAAAAGAAGTTTCAAAGGCAAAAGGGTACGAACGTAAATATAAACTTTGTTTGTGTTTGTCTTTGTTGTTTGTTCAGTTTACAATTTGTGTCAAACGTTCATGTACACATACATTGCTCCTCATGGTCAATCGTCTATTTTATGTACGTTACCTTAATAAACACAAATGAACATAATACGTTGGTGCTTTTTTTCTAGAAACTTCACCATAATAGGATGTTAAAAGTGTAAACTCAAGAGAACTTTGTGTTTTTCTCTCGACCAGAGGTGGCTCGTGCGATCTGGCAACAGTGGTTTTCTTCCATTTAAACCTATACAAAATAAAATCAATTGCTAATAAATCAATTTGCATCACCAAGCATCAATTTTACATAGATTTAAATGGATCAAAACCACTGTTGCCAGATAGTGCATGCAAAATTGTTCGCGAAAATTCCTTTTTACATAGGATTTTAGCAAAAATATCGATATCGATTGTACAAAAAATCCTGACGTGATGGAAAAAATGGAGGTCATTTTCGAAATCAGCACACCCAATAACATAATACTCAGCGTGCACGTCTCTTGTATTTTTCAACAACTTCAATTTCGCAGGCCTGTGTTATTATTTCCGAGTATAGCCAGAATGAAACGAAAATAATTACCAATTACACTATTCGGGCATTCCATTAACCGTTACCACGTTTCTGTTGATTTTTCACCTTCACCTGTTTTCTAACGTCGTCAGGTGAAAAACATTCAGGTGGGTTCACTTCCTCTGCTGAGATGAGAAAGTGACGTCAACACGAACAGATTATGACGTATTTCTAAACATATACACAAGTTCCAACCACAACTGTATCAATCTAACTATAGTTGTCTGTGACAGCTTGCACATTATTTGAAGTAACAAACATATTTCAAAATCTTAACTTCTTACAAATATAAAACCTTAAACTATCAGGTTCGTTACAACTCTAACCGGGAACCTATTGGTGTCGAGGTCGGTCACTTCCGGATGGCGCAGTGGTAACGTCGTCGCCTTGTAATATACAGGTCCCAGATTCGATACCTGGTGGAGGCACATTTCACAGTGTTTCGGTTTAAGCTATAGGCCCATTCTCCATATCTTACTTGTGCATAAAGTGGACTTCAGAGTCACTCAAGTAGCCTTTGAAATAGGTGATCTTCACATTTCAAACTCTCATAGCTTACGAATATAAGCATGCACCTACTTGGTTATTATCATTACAAACTTGAAGAAAGAATACAATGAATATGAAGAAGAGAAACAATGTATTTTATTAGCTTCAGTTCTGTATTAATAATAAAATAATTGGATATGTCTTTGTAATAATACATTTCAGTGGCGAAATTTAAGATCTATTCCCAATTTCCAAACTGTCATTTAAAACTGAAACGTATTCTCTTTAATACCTAGGTAGATGATAAATTAATAGATCTACAATGAATAGAGGCCGAATTTTGCGATTTGATTCGATTTTGTTTTTACTTTGCCTTTTGTGCTACTTTTGGCTAATTTGCGAAGATGGAGATGAGGGATGACATGATGAAATTGACGAATGGATACTCACAAACATCCATGCCCAGGCCAGGGTTCGAAATTGGGACCCCTGGAGTCGTAGTGCAATGTGCTAACCACTCCACCACGGGGGCCGGCCCGAATTTTGCGTAAAAGATCTATTTTTTCCCTGTAAACATATTCATAGGTTTTTAGAACAAGTACAGTCACCAGAAGACTTGGTTCAAAAGGACACAAGGGTGGACTAAGTATTATCAAGTGTACTCTGCCATTACTCTTAAGTTTCCCTTGTCTCTTGTTCCCTCTCTCTTCTCCTCTCTTCTTCATTCTTCATCAATGTCTCTCTTTCTTCTTGTATCTTTATTTTTCCTTTATAGATTTTATATATTTATATATTTTTCTTCATTTCTCTACTTCTTATTTTTTTATTTCTTTCTCTATTTTCTTTCTTCTTCAATTTCTGTTTTCTTCCTGTCTCTTTATATATTTCTAATTCTTCCTTTATTTCTTTCTCAATTTTTGCCCCTTCCTCTTTCTTTCCATGATTCTTTATCTACTATCACTTCTTGATATGTTTCATTCTACTTTTCTTTCCTCCCATATCTCCATTTCTTCCTCTGTTTATATATTTTCTTTCTTCCTCTCTTCTCTTGCCTTTCATCCTTTGTTTATTTTCTTTCTCTCCAGATTTCTCTCTTTTCCCTGTTTCGTTATACATTTTTATGTATTTCTTTGTTTCCCATTTTTCTCTTTTCTTGATGTCTCCGTTCTTCTCTCTTCCCCGATTCCTCTCTCTATTCCCTTCTTCCTTATCTATTTTCCTTTCTTGCTTTTCGTCGTTCCTCTATATCTATCGCTTTTCCTGTTTTCTTGCATATTTTCCTTCTACTTCACTCTCTCTCTCTCTGCCCCTTTGTTTATTAGTTTTTGTTCCACTATAAACGAGTTTTAGAAGTTTTCCAGTAGGCTACTTGTTGGGAAGACGGTAGGGTTAGAATTATATCAACAGGTGGCGACACCTCTGTTCAAAACGTAACTACATTTCAGCAGATACTCATTATGTGTACATTTAATTGTTAAATTGACTGCTTATTTTATCCACCAGAGGGGAGTAACATTCAACGTACTACAAAATACCTAAAATTAATGTGTTTAGGCTGAGGCCTCTCTCCCGCAAGATCTTGCGACAAGGGAAGCGGACCAATCAAACATCAAACATGAAAGCGCCCAAGCACTAACTTCTCTTTTGTGTCTTCACTGCTTTTAACTTTTCCTTACTTCAGAAGGTAGAAAATAATGTTATCGATATGTATCATTACTATTAATGTAAATTTCCATACTCTTCAGCTTATACCATAAATTTAACGACCATGTATGTAGTGAAATAATTAAATTTGGATATATTATTCAGTTAAAAATCGTCATTAAGAACAAGATTCCTAGATGGCACTGTCTTGGCAGTTTTGTTTTTAGTGTAATTAATATAGCTTTTCTTTGCAATTTAGTACATTTTGGCCTGGCAAATTTTGTAATTTTAGTTAATAGATATCAGGGTTTTAATAATAGTATTCATCTGTGATTATAGTTGTCAAATTTTAAATATATATTATATTATACATAAGTATTTAGAATACATTTTTAGATGTGTAAAGAAACACATTTTAGTTGATTAGTTTTGAATAAATGAAAATGGAATTCACTTGTCAATTTAAGAATTGTTAAGTTATCTTACAGAGTTTGCAATGAAATCTAAAATTTCTGAGAACGGCGTAGTCACCGTGGGGAATGAGTGGACCTTGCTAAGCGAAAATATAGTCTGAACCCTCGTAACCTAACCTAAATGAAAGATGATCAAATAACGTAATTATGTTTATGCTTTATGCACAAAAGGGCTAATCGGGACTGGACCTACAGTTTAAAGTAGGATCCGAACCGGTATGTGCCTCCGCTGTGTATCGAACTTGGGAATCTTTGATTAGAAGGTGAGGACGTTTCCACTACGCTATCCGGGAGGACTAACGTATATATTCATTTAAACAATTTAGTTAAGTTCTTACGATATAACTAGAAATATAGACCTTCATTCGTTAATTAAAAAAATCCTCATCAACTATTATTCTTAATAAATATGTTTGCGTGGCACGTTTGTTTAAATTTATTTATTTGAATACAGAATACATTCCAGGTTCAAGTACTGGCGTTGGCACGGGAATTCTTTGCGAGTCCCCCTTCATATATAGAACAATAATTTAATCATTATTCAAGCTCGTCGTTACGTTAACCTTAAGCGGCAGAACGGCGACGTAAAATAACAAAAATACAAAATCTTGAATACACAATAAATCCATGTTCAAGATTTTGTTTCTAACTCCACTTTATGCTCAGTCAGGCATTTTAGATTTGGATCCAGTTCATTAAGTGACCAGGGATCGAACCTGGGACCCCTTGATTACCAGGTGACGACGTTACCCCTACTTCATCCGGGGGTCCCTAGAGTAATTTTATATCAGGAAAACAACAGTGAAAAGTAGAAAATGCAGTATGTGTGTTTTCAGGAAGAAGAGTGTTTGGGGAAAGTGGTGAGAACGGGTTACCGTGGAGTGTGCATTATCTGCTGTTGGCATTTTCGGTCAAGTGTTTCTTGACGAGAACATCACGAATGAAGTGTACCTTCGTGTGCTTCGAGACATTTTTGTTCCCTTTTTGTTTGGCATGGTTGTTGATCCTTCCACCTGCTGGTTTCAACAAGATGGTGCGAGATTTCACACGCAACAATAGTTATTGATTAGCTTGAGTAGATGTTTGTTCACCGTGTGTTGTCTAATCGTTATCCCCAAGTGCACGGGAAGGGGATTGAATGGCCATCAATGTCACCGGATATGACCCCCTGTGACTATTTTCTTGGGGGGGTTGCCTTAGAGACAGAGTATTTCAGACTAACCCTACAATTCAAGAATTGAAAAATGCCGTAGAAGCAGAAATATTCAATATTTCTGAGGACACATTAGCAGCAGTGGTGCGCAATTTCGTTGTCAGGTTGCGCCATGTACGTGATAGGCAAGCGGCACACATTGAACATATTGTGGTTTAAACACCCAAGTCTGTAGAACATTCCACTGAAGTTTGAAAGGTGGTTCGTAAATTATGGCTAATTCCAATGGTTCCATGTATAAAAAATCACCCTGTACTTGACTCGCGACTTTTTTAAAGTTTATTTTTTAGGATAGAAGACTGAACAATCATTTAATGTATGTATACTCCGTCCTTGGAATTTCTGGAGCAGGAGATCGGAAATACGTGTCTGCGCAAGTAGTGACGTGGGACGACTCGACCAGTGAACACGTGAGAGAGAACGGGACTGCGTGGTGGGGGAGAGCGACTGCCGTTGCAGCCTTTGCAGCGTGTACTTTTTCAGCTCCGCCCAAATACTTTCCTTATGCGCGGCTTTGCTCTAGAATTTCCCTATATAGGGTATAGACGGTTTGCAACCTATAAGGAAGTGAACTAATTATTTTTCTGTTCTTCAGTAATACATAGCTTTAAACCTAAACGGTTCGCTTCTTTTAAAAAAAATATTGCATTCGTCCATGGTTGGAGCCGCAAGGGTGGCTTTAACTAGACTAGAAAAACCCTTTGTTCCTCATTGGGTTGATTAGAATCCTGGAGTTTAATTGGCTGAACGACGAGGAGGAAGAAAAAGGCGGTAACGTGACCATGATTGAATTAAAGCTTGATGAACCGTTCGTTACCTTTACACAAAGTTCCCGCTGGTCTCCATCACTGTTACAGTGGGCGTCATCAAAGTTTCAAGCGCGCCATAACGAACCTTTCGCGTTTAAAAGCATTGGAATAGGAGGGGGTTGAAGAAACGAGTCCATTGTTTGGAAATGAAGTGTTCCTCTGACGACATCTCCTTATGCTTCACATTAGCAATGTCTGCGAATGTTTATTCATGTACATGCTACTGCTGTTGAAATTATTGTACACCTCTGTCTTTTTAAAACCGAAACCACGAAACTGTTTCGAAAATCGAAAACCTGTTTTGAGACCGGGAAAACAAAACCAAAAAAGGTTTCAAAAACGAAAACAGGAAAAACTGTATTGAAAACCGAACTCGGAAGAAGACGGTTTTTCAAAACTTAAACCGAAAAGTGACTTTGAAAACCGAAAACCGGTTATGAAAACTGAAAACCGAAAAACCAAAATACGGTTTTGAAAATCGAAAACTGAAAAAAAGAAAGTTTTCAAAACTTAAAACAAAACTCAAAAACTGTTTGGAAAGCGAAACCCGATCTTATGAAACGCCACTTTTTTGAAAATCCGGTAATCGTTTCCTTTTAAATAAACGTTTTTTGACAATACTAGCTGTGCATATCTAAATTGATCCGAGGTCTAAAAAAATCCATTGGAGAAATTATATAGGAACATGCAAAACAGAGTTTTTCGTTATTCTGCTCTTCTTTCCATCTATCTGTTCTTTTGTTTGTTTTCTATAAATTTAAATTTAACAATTTACAAAAAATTGCCCACCGACATAGGTGACTCAGTACGTAGTGTGAGAGCTTCGTAGCCAGATATTCTAGGTTCGAATTGTGGTTGTTTGAAGTCGGCCTTCAAGCAAAATGAAATTCGCGGTATCGCCACTCAATGTTTCCGATTCGAATCCTGATCTGGGTCAGTGGTCCCTCATAAAGTTTACATAATGATTCATCCTCATCGTCGCGATTAGCTAAAAAAAGAACATAGCTAATACATAGAAATTTGGAAGATATACAAAGCTACAAAAAATCAAATTCAGTAGAAAAAAACAAAAGTTATTTATGAAATGTTTTCAGAATTTCTTGTAATTTTCATTTTTCTGTCTTTTCTCAACAAACGTTATTTATCCTGACCCAACTATCTCTGGAGCAGACGAATGAAGACAAGCCTCTGCGCAAGTAGTGACACGAGACGGTTCCACCAATGAACAAGTGGGACGGAATGGGATTGCGTGGAGGGGGAAAGCGACTACGGTTACCAGCCTTCCCAGCAGCGTGTCCTGCTTCGCTCTGCCAACTCGAGTTCCTCCCTTTCTCTTACGTTATGCGCGGCCCTGCCCCAGAGATACGTGGGACAGGGTATAGCTTCATTTTATACCAAAACCACCACAGCCGTTCTCATCATCTTGAATTTCGTAGCCAACATAATTACATGTGGGACATGATGGGGAAACTCCATTTACACTCCGGTTAATCGCACAATTATGTCAGAACTAATCCCAGAATTTTGCTAGAAGCAATGGTGATATTTGACATGCGCAGAGGAGCTTTCAAAACCTATGAATCCAGGTTGAAATTGATCCGAAACTGAAAGTTCCCCACGTGCGTCATGCAACCAGAAATGCACTTGAAACTTGTCAACTTATGCCCTTTTAAGGACCAACTTCCCAATTAAATATGTTTGTCCCGGGGCTCTCGGCAAAATTCTCTTCAAACTTTGCTGGGAGAAATAAAATGAATAAAGCTTAAGCGAGAGGGAATACAGATATATTTTGAGTGAATAACAGAAGTTCTATTATTTATCCAGAAGATAAAGTTTTTTCTTAAAATTAATTTAGGAGGATATCGAGCAGAAATGCAAACTTTTAATTCTAATTGATAAACCAATTGAATCTGAAAGTACTGTTAACCACAGGCTCGTTGTAGCGAAATGAAATGAACGAGGATATACATGCAGTAGTTCCTAGCAGTAAAACAATCATTTCAAGGCGACCTACGAAGTGCAAAGTGGCTACCATATACAGGGTGTCTCAAAAGTAATAGCACAAACTGACACAGGTGAAAGTACACGATAATAGAAGCAAAAAAGTCTGAGTAAACATGGGTCTGCAAACGAGCCGTTTTCGAGATAATCGCGAATGTGTGATTACAATCCGCCACTGACTTCATTGTTTGTAAACGTCGTCCTAATTAGTGAAATGATAATAATGTGTGCGAATATGTGGGTACAAGCCGTCAGTTATTGCATTTTGTAAACACCGAGTAGTTTACTCCTTGCGCGTTCCGAGGTTTTCTCTTTGTTTACAAAACAGAACATTTCCGAGAGGTGGCGTTGTAATCAAACTGGGTGGATACAATCAGTACCCAGTTAGAGTAGAATGTTCAACAAAAGCAATGAGATCTTCAATGACTTTTCTTACGTATTATTAGCATTTTACCAACTAGGACGACGTTTACAAACACTGAAGTCAGTGGCGGCTTGCAATCACACATTCGCGATTATCTAGAAAACTGCTCGTTTGCAGACCCATGTTTACTGAGACTTTTGTTTCTTCTATTATCGTGTACTTTCACCTGTGTCAGTTTGCGCTATTACTTTTGAGACACCCTGTATTTCATTTCAATTAATTAACATCAATTTATTTTTTCTGCCAGACACACGCAGAAGCATTATGAACTTTCATGTTCTTTCACCAACCATAAAACGCCGCACAGCCATCCTATTTAAATTGGGACACCCGGATCCTCAAATACTTGATTTCCTGCAACGTGTCATGTGTATTGCCTAACTCTATGGCGATGAGGGAACGACAAAAGCAAGAGCATAAGAAGGTAGGGATGACCAAATCCGGATAAAACTTTATCCGGATATGGGACAAATTTCTATACGGATGTACGGATTATCCGGATACACGAATAGTTCGGACATTCAGATTATCCGATTTATTCGGATATCTGAATTGTCCGGATTGTCCTGTTATTCGTATTAGCCAAATTATTTGGATATCCGACATCCGAATTAACACGAATATTCTGGTTATTAGAATTATCTAGATATCCTATATCCGGACAGTTTTATCGTTTGTCCGTTTGACGAGTTAACAAATATTCTTTTATTCATGTTCGTACTTGACTGTACGGATTTTCTACAAATCCTTAATCAAATCTGTACTATCCGGATATCTAGATTATCCGGATACCCGAATTCAACGGATATCCTAATTATCCGGATATTCGAATTCACCGGATATCCTAATTATCCGGATATTCGAAATCACCGGATATCCTAATTATCCGGATATTCGAATTCACCGGATATTCGTATTCACCGGATATCCTAATTATCCGGATATTCGAATTAATCGGATATCCTAATTATCCGGATATTCGAATTTACTGGATATCCTAATTATCCGGATATTCGAATTCACCGGATATCCTAATTATCCGGATATTCGAATTCACCGGATATCCTAATTATCAGGATATTCGAATTCACTGGATATCCTAATTATCCGGATATTCGAATTCACTGGATATCCTAATTATCCGGATATTCGAATTTACCGGATATCCTAATTATCAGGATATTCGAATTCACTGGATATCCTAATTATCCGGATATTAGAATTCACCGGATATCCTAATTATCAGGATATTCGAATTCACTGGATATCCTAATTATCCGGATATTCGAATTCACTGGATATCCTAATTATCCGGATATTCGAATTCACCGGATATCCTAATTATCAGGATATTCAAATTCACTGGATATCCTAATTATCCGGATATTCGAATTCACCGGATATCCTAATTATCCGGATACCCGAATTCACCGATATCCTAACTATCCGGATATTCGAATTCATCGATATCCTAATTATCCGGATATTCGAATTGACCGATGTCCTAATTATCCGAATACCCGAATTCACCGATATCCGAATTATCCGGATATTCGAATTCACCGGGTATCTAAATTATCCGGATATTCGAATTCACCAGATATCCTAATTATCCGGACATTCGAATTCACCGGATATCCTAATAATCTGGATATGAGGATTACCCGTTGCATCTGATAGTTCGAAATCCGGATATCCGTTATCCGGAATTTGTGGCCATCCCTTCAAGAAAACGAAGAGGAGCTTAGGAAAGAAATTGCAGAAATTAAGAAAGAGAAAAGGGAGGAGGAAACCAAAAAAAAGTAGTGTAAGAGAAAATAGAATTTTAACAATCATGATCACCCAAGAACATTCCACCTGAAAATATTCCCTACGCATGAAACCACTCAATAGAAATTCTCTGAGGATATCATTGATCAAATTTGAAATTGATAATCGTATTTTCCACATCCTTTATAGAAACTACCCTATAGTAAGATAATCCATCTATAATGACTCTATACGGGCGGCTGTAAAGCGACAGTAATATTGAAAAAAAATCTATGTACGCACACGAACAAGGAAAAACGAATCAATTAACAGCGATCAATACGCCAACTGCCCAGCCAGACATGTTCCAAATATGCCAGTGAGGCAACAAACATTGAACGCTCCATTAAAATTACCCATAAAAGGTAATCGCAGGGTTTTATCCGTGATAAAAGCCTCCACTGCCGACGGGGGGAAAAGCCCCATCCGACCCCCTTCTCCCCCAACGGGCAGCGCGCTCGATTTTTGTTGGCCCCGAGCGGATGATTGTAGAGAGTCTTCAATTATTGTGGATGAGTCGGTATTACTAGAAAACGGGTTACGATCCGATTTGATAATAAAGGTGCACCCCCACCCCAGTCGTTCATTCAGTTCGCGAAACATATCGTTGCTAGGCAACGTTACGCTGCGTTAGCGCAAACAGAAGCTGCTTTGCTTGGCTGTCCTCTTTTTTGGTTGGGTAAAAAACTGGGTTCTGGCAAATGAAAGGGTCTCCTTCTTTTCAGGGTGGTGTTCGAATATAGGAAGTTTTGTATAAGAAAAGGTCCGTTTGAATTTATGTTTTAAGTCCACTTTAAGCACATGTAGGCTAATCGGGACTGGACATACGGCTTAAGGTGGGATCCGAACCAATGTGCAATGTGCCTTCGCCAGGTTTCGAACCCGGGACCGGGAAAATGTATGTTCTCTTAGTTGATGTCTTACGTCTGCGTAATAATGGACTATAAATGTCCGTAAAATATTTACATAACAAATATGTAGATATCTACATAAGTGGCTAGCAATACACGTAAATATATAGTAAGCAAGTGCCTGCAAATTTATATTTCAACAAGCTTTCTGGAAATAAATGCATACACAATATGTGCTAGGGTGTTTCATTTTTCCAAAGATGTGATTTTCATATGACTTTGCTTACGCCCCGAGTCTCAGTGATGTAAAAGATATATATGCCAAATTTCAAGAAGATTGGATAATATTTATGGGTTGCACACATTGATCACTTTTATCTCAAACTAGTCAAATTTCTAATATTGAAGTGCTTTGTACTAATGGGCTTCTCATGTATTTCTATAACTTTATAATGGGAACCAAAAGAGAAAAGGTGCCTAGTGGTGAGTTTTTAGGAGCTCGGCTCCCTTCAAAGGAACAAGTACTTTTAGTTTTTATTTACCATCACAAGGAAATGAAAGAAACACGTTCGGATGCTGCTAAATCTACCAGTACTAAACTACAGGAAGTGTGGAGGAAAGCAAATATCCCTGTTAAGACGGAGGAGAATATCCATGCTGGTATACAGAAGCTGTACAAAGAATACCAAAATCTGGGTAAAGAGAAATCGAGAAACACGGATAAAGCAAATGTGAAACGGCAGATTTGGAAACGTGATCTCGTCGAGTTATTTGACATTTCCCGGCAAAATGTGATGGACATGACTAGCGTATCACAAGAAGATAAAGCATTTCTTAGGTCACAAAGAGAAGATCGTATGAGTTCGCCAATGAGTGGAGTAGACAAGGTTTTCGCCTCGAAAATAAGAACTAAGTGTACAAAAGAAGACAAAAATGATTCATATAAGAATAAACATTACAAAGCTATCGATGAAATCAATAAGACAGTTATACTGGAAGACTCATCTCCATCATCATCAGCACCTAGTGACAAAGAGACAGAGTTTTTGCCTCCAGCAACGAAGAAATTACGTTCAAGTCCTAGATTAAAACCTCTTGATCAGACACTCACGTCTACTTGAGATCGGGAACAGCTCTCTATTCGACAAGCAAATATCCCTGTTAAGACGGAGGAGAATATCCATGCTGGTATACAGAAGCTGTACAAAGAATACCAAAATCTGGGTAAAGAGAACTTCATTTATAGCAACTGCAAATAGCTTTGCCCACGATGTTTCAAAAATTTTCGTATCTCCAGCTACCGTTTACCGAGCTCGGGCAATCAATAGAAGTAAAATGGCAAAGAAAATCGAAGAGTCACTCTTTGAAAATCCTCCTCATTTGGTCTTGCATTGGGATAGTAAACTGTTGCCCTCAGTTGCTCATGGGATTGTCAAAACTTTGGAAGATAGAGTTGCAGTTCTAGTGACTGGCAAAGATTTTGAGCATTTTCTTGGCTACCTGTTGCCCTGAAAAGCACTGGTGAACAGATGGCTGAAGTAGTTATTCGTGAAGTGGACCGATTTGGGCTACGTGACAATATCATCGGTACGTGTTTTCATACTACAGCATATAATACAGAACTGATCCAAGGGGCATGTACCAGAATTGAAAGGGAATTAGGACGAACATTGTTGTGGTTGGCTTGCCGTCATCACACCCATGAACTAATATTGAAAGGAATGTTTGAGGAGTGTTGTGGCGTACCATCAATTGGTCCTGACATCCAGATATTTCGGAAGTTCCAAAGTCTGTGGGCTTCACTTAATAAGAAGTCATATACGACAATGCTGGATGAAGAAGTCCCGCTTAAGGCTTTCTAGAAGAACAACGAGTGAAAATGTTTAACTACATCCAAAATGTCCTAAAAGACGGAAGTCATCCAAGAGAAGACTACAAAGAGTTATTACAACTCTCACTCCTGTACCTAAGAGGTTGGTCTCAAAACGTCTTGAGTTTCAGGATCCTAGGGGCTCTGCATCAAGCAAGGTGGATGGCAAAGGCAATATATGCACTTAAAATTGTCCTCTTCACTAAACACTTGAATATTCCTCAACGAGAATTGAAAGGAATGAAACGGGTTGCACATTTTGTCAGCCTCATACATGTTCGCTTTTGGCACAAGGCAATTGTAAGTCGATGGGCTCTAAAGAATGATTTGGATATGCTGCAGCTTCTGTGCACTTACCCAGATGCAGACGTCAAAAAAGTGCTCTCACAGTTGCTAAGAGACACCTTTGGTATCTGTCAGAAACAAACGTAGGATTCGCTTTTTTGGACGAACGTATTACTCAGGCTGATAAGAAAAATATGACTAAAAATTTAGAAACCAAACCTGCAAAGAAAAAGGAAATGAAACTATTAGAGGGTAAAAACCTAGTTTTTGAAGGAAATTACCTGAGCCATTTCGTTACTAATAAAACAAAGACGTTCTTTGAATTGTTTGGGATCCACGACTTGACAGAATACTGCAGGGATTCTCTAAGAAGCGATGTGAACGCTCTTAAGGTGGTCAATGATACAGCAGAAAGACGAATTGCTCTGATAAGAAAGTTTAACGAATCGGTCAGGGACGAAGAAGAAAAACAATTCTTGTTGAGGGTAGTCGAGCATCACAGAAAAGTCGTCACCAAGCGAACAAAAGAAGGGATTGCATCGTTCAAAGTTGATTAATATAACACATGTTTTGCCTATCATACTACCTATTGATCTTAGTATCTAGTTTTAATATTATTTTAAGTTTGTGATTTCTAGTTTTCCCAATAAAAGTAATTAACATTGAAAAATCGTATTTTTTGCCTACTTTTACAAAACTGATCAAAGTGTGCAACCTCTAAATATTATCCAATCTTCTTGAAATTTGGCATATATATCTTTTACATCACTGAGACTCGGGGCGTAAGCAAAGTCTGCAAAAATTTTACATTTTATTTTTTGCCTTACAAAATGAAACACCCTAATATGTGCCTATAAATTTATATTGGTATGACTTCTGCTTTCAAAGCTACTGACTTAACTGACTCGTTACTGACCAATTTAGTTACGATCTAGCGATAAATCAGCATTTGAAACAAAATTGGGATTTCATTTTAAAAATATCATTAACTGACCTTCACATCTCCTTTGCTAATTTTCGCACATTTTTACATTGAACAAATGCAAGTACGAGGAGAGAGTAAAAAGTTTTGAGCCTCACATGGAAGGGGTGATGCTAGATAGTTAAAATTTTGGAGGATGTAAGGTTTGAGTTTTAGGACACTCTGTACGAACTTTTATGAAATTCACATGTTTTCTTCTACGTCTTTGTCAGGTTGAAAATGAATGAAGTGGCAGAGAAGGGATTGGCCGACAGGACCGTGATTCGGTACCTCTGTCGGAAAGGCCTCACTGCACAGCCTGCTTTGGTCGAGTGTGGCTTCACCGCACTTCCCCATCCACCTTATTCGCCCGACCTGTCCCGTCAGATTTTCATCTTTTCCCTGCTATGAAGAATTCACTTCGAGGCCGTCACTTCCACACGGACTAAGTTGGTCATTCAGTGGTGTGAGACTCAGGACAAATCATTCTACCAGATGACTGTAAACAAATTGCAGCACAGAATGCACAAGTGAATTGATCTGGGGAAGTGATTATAGAGATTATGTGATTATGTAGAGAAATCATAATGTGAAACTGTAGTTCAAACACCCCTTCCCCGTGAGGCTCAAAGCTTTTCACTCTCCCCTCGTATATATTTACTCCTAGACCACGGGTTCTTCTTATTTCAACCTCTCTCTGTTCTCCTTCAGTCTCTGCACCATATTTTGAATCACATTGTATGTAGTGAGAACTCCGATGTGAACTGAGAAATATTAACATTTTACAAAAGTAAGTGTAACAATAAAATAATCAAAATAGTGGGTAAATCACATCGGGGTTAAATGCCCACCCCCTCGTATCTCGCGCAATGTTAATGTTATGACAATTCTGCGACTCTTGTTTGAAAGCGCCCTCCGTGATGAGACGAGGCAGCACGTTTGGATCTTGTGAGAAGAATCTGAAGCCATCCAGGGTTAATTTCATGAGGTAAGAAGATAATTTTCGAGGTAATAATTTTTTGGACGTTGCTGTATTAACTGCGTGGAATAATATTCCCAAGAGAGAATGAAACTGAATTATATTTGGTGTAAAGCGTAACGCAACTCCCATGCTGCGTTTGGGATCGAACCAAGAACCTCTACATTGAATTGGGTGATGTAGTTATTTCTCATTCATCTCTCAGATGGTTATCACTCGCTTGGCCTAAATGTGATAAATGCAAGAGGTTACATTTGAAGGAATGGCAATAGAAATTAACTTAGGTTAGATATGGGTTTTATACTCTTCATGACTGAACCGATATGGATTGGTTTAGAAAAGGATATTAATGTTACTTGCCTTACAAATAGATGAAGATTGTTCCTACACTTGTCCTCTCAAATGTCACTTATCTGACGTCCCTGTCAGACATCGATTCAATCACACACCATCGTCCAATAATCGTTCTCCAATTTGCTTCTCTCTCACAATACACAGACCTTACACTCTCTCGTATTATCGCCAACTGATCACACCTCCTGACAATCCCAACACTCATGCCACATACGCCTTCCAAGTCAATCACCCGACCTTTGTCTGATTACTTATTCAGCATTCCTATCTCTGCTACCTGCTATGCTAAGACTTTATACCTCTTATCCAATACCTTGGGTACGATACGAAAGATCAAGAGTTAAGGAAACATATCTGCAGAATGAAACTGCAGCATGGTGCTCAGAGTTGCCAACCCAGTAACTCAATTTTCTGCTTGTAGCTGTTTGGTGATATGCCCACAGAAATTAAGTACAATATGCCCATGGGCATTATTATGATAAGAAATGACCACAATGTGACTGGATCCAGTGTATTCGTTTTAGTATGTGGATGCATGAAATATGTACCAAATTCACGTCCATGTGTCCAAAGTGCAATGCAATTTCTCACAAATGTAAACAGTAAAAGAAGCTATGGTAAATTCAAAATAAATGTTGTTAGAAACGCTATGCTTGTCTGTACAAATGATGTTCTGTTTACGAAACAAACGTTAATAATCTTCCAGTTAATGCTGTGTATTATTCTCCTTTAAATATGCCATGTGAGGTATTACAACAATTGTTTCTTGTATTGGACATTTTATCCCTAATGGGTGGGCATTTTACCCTGAACACGGGGTGATTTGCCCAAATTGACGTTCATCTGTTTATTTTTCTATGGTTCTTTTGCTATAAGACTTACAGTAATAAAACTTATAGGTAACAATAACAAAACATGTAGCTTTCATTTGACATCCTTTTCATTGCGACACTCCTTCATTTCGCGCAGCTATAAACCGCCAAAAAAAGTTGGTCGTATTCCCCCGAGTGACTGTATGCACAGGTCGAGACTCGAACCCAGAACCACTAGCGTCGTAGGACTCTGTGATACTCGTTCCGCCAATGTCATCACTAGGATTCGGATAGTTATGCACTTTGCATATAGCATATGCAAATGCCTATTTTCACTGTCTTCAGGATATATTGCATATTTTACCGATTTTTTCTTACAAATGCATATTCTGCTGTTTCTGTCTGAAAATGTGTAGTTTCCATTCCTTTGGAGCAATTGAGAATTCTTCAGGAGGTGGAAAAGGTGGGACAAGTTCTGTTGAACGCTGGAAGGCCAGAAGTACTCGAAAAATGTCAGTATGTGTTCGCAAAGAATTCTGGCTATAAGCTCTTAAAGGAGATTTGCCCCATTCCTGAAGGGAAACAAAATGCAGACGGTATTCCAAGTGAACTGCACCTTTCCGATTCGTTGAAATTACAACATGCGCCTATTGCTTCTTGTGATCTGGAGAGAGTGTTTTCAGAGTATAAAAGTATTCTCGTGGATAACAGGCGTAAGTTTATTTTTGAGCATCTGAAACAATACGTAGTTATTAAGTGCAATAGTAACCTTTCAAGCTGAGTAGAATGACAGACAGCTGGTGAAATTCCACCTTCTGCTAATCGTGACGTTCAGTGAAGTCAGAAACAGTTAGTGGACTTATGATAAAGATAGATATTCAAAAACCATATGTAAAATATGATCAATTGTCAATAACGTAAGCCAAACCATATTTTTTTACTTATGTAAACAGTGGAATTAATAAATAGTTACAAGCTATGGATAAAATTTCTGAGTTTGATGTAAATTTTTGAAATTTTAAATGCATATTTTGATCATTTAAAGAGCGGACCTCTCCGATGGCGCAATGGCAGAGTCGCCGTCTTGTAATCAATTGGTCCCGGGTACGGTACCCGGTGGAGGCATATAGTGGCTCGGATCCAACTTTAAACTGTAGGTCCAGTCCCAATTGTCCTTATATAATCGAGGTGTCCTGGGTTCGATACCCGGTGGAGGCTCAAAGTGCTTTCGATCCCACTTTAAACTGTACGTCCTGTCCCGATTAGCCTTTCTGTGCATAAAGTGTACTTAAAACAACAAATCAATCAATCAATCAACCGATTATCCATGCTGTGAATGAAGTGGACTTAAAACAACAAATTAACCAACCATTCTCATCGTCGCGATTAGCCTAAACCGGAAGAAAAGCGACGTAAAAACAGCAATTAAGCAAGTACTCTTAACACTGTTACAGCCAGAATTACATCCAATGTTGCTCTTCGTACCACCGCATTGAGAGCGATTTGCCGTCCTCTGTCTGCGAGCGACTGCATACAGCGAGAGTTCGCCTTCGGGCTTGAACCCCACAAGGCACTCAGACCTAATCAGCTTCCAGCAGGGTGACCTCCCCCTCCCCCCGAGATAAAAGATAGAGAGTTGACTTCAATACAGGCGGGGTCGCATCCTGCCCCATGTTGCTTGACTTGGGAGCCGACAAAGTTTGTGGAGAACATCTTCTATTATTGCGAGAAGAGGTTCGTGGTTTTTCTTCTTTCTCCGGGGAATTTGTTCCAGAGGACGGGAAGGTGGGCTTGATTCGTAACGACAGGAAACTACCTGCTGGTAGAATGCCAGTTCCTTTTGATTGGATACCGTTTAATGTATACTGTGTGGTTCTTTTCGTCCCTGTATCAAAGGCATGGTTTGCTAATACAGTATGCGCCAAAATATACAGTACTGAAATGAAAAGATGAACAAAAATTATAAGACATGTTACAATATAGTGACTGGTCTATATGCAACCCAAATAACAATCGTGCCTTTTGGGTTGCATAACTGTCAGGAAACCTAAGGTTAGGTTAGGTTAGGGCATGTGTAGTGGACGATTGTCATTTGGGTTGCATATAGACCAGTCACCTTTTTCAAACTCGGTCCACCTTCACGACCGCTTCCGTATGAGCGGAAATAATGCTCAACTATGAATACTTTTTCCTCCGTCGAGAGACCCATTTTCAACACCAACTGCACAACACAAGTTCCTTTTCACTACTGCGAACACGTGCAGCTGAAGCTATGCCCCGTCGACAAACGCAACCACGTGTTCGAGATGCGCGATTTTCAGTACTGTATATTTTGGCCCATACCGTAGTACGTATATGAAGAAAATGCTGTAGCACGTAATGAATGAATGATTTATATTCCTCCGCGTCTCTGCCACTTTCGGCTATAGGTCTTTTCTACTCTTACGGCGGGCGCTCCACAAGCTGGCAAGGCAACTGGGGAGCGGGTAATACGCCGCAGACCAACCAGACAACAGCGGTGGCGCCGAGAGTTACGAATTCGAGGAGAGGAACTACTACGTGTACCTCGTTCTGCTGCTGCGTTTCTTATCGCGCTGGATTGGTCGCTTCCCCGCTCCATTACTTCCCCTGCCAGCATATAGACTGTCCGCCGTAAGAGTGGAAAACAGCTTTAATTCAGGGTTGTTAAAGGTACAGGAACCCAATCATTTTTTAGGGTTCTATTGGGTTCCGCTGCAGAACCGGAACCTTTTTTCTCGCACAATTTAAATTCGGTCCAAGTTGCGTATTGTTTCATTGAAAAAAGGTTCCCGGACCGAATTTAAATTTATTCAGAAAAAAGGTTCCTGGACCGTATTTAAATTGATAAAGGGTCATGGACCGTATTTAAATTGAGCCGGAAAAAGGTGTTCCTGGACCGAATTTCAATTGGACCGGAAAAAGTTCCTGGACCGAATTTAAATTGATCTGACAAAAAGGTTCCAGGACCGAATACTTTACAGATAAAAAGGTTCTTTACGGTCCAGAACCCATTTACGCTTTCTGATTTTCTCTCCTGGACCGGAATTGAAATCATTTAAAATTCCTGAACCACTAACATCCCTCCTTTAATTCCGAAGATGTGGATGAATAGTGAAAAGGTTAAAATAGATGAAAAGACTATCAGAAACATAAATGGACACAACACAATTCCTACAAACGATTATCCTGGCTGCAGGTCAAGGCGCCAGAGCCTCGCTAGTCTGCTAAATGCACTCCAGAGTGTACCACGTGGAAGAGAGGTTGACATTTGGGTGTCTCTAGAATTGGTTACCACTCATACCGCGAGAGAAGTTGCAAAGAAGAAACGATAAACAAAGAAGGAAATTAAGATTGAACGAAAAGAAGAAATGTGGAACGTAATATTGAACAAAAGAGAGAGAGAGAGAGAAAGTGATAATAATAGAAATAAGAAGGAACGTCAAACGAAAGAAGAACAAAAGATACAAGGACATAATGAAATATACTCTGTCCCGGTTATCTGTGAATCAAGGCCGCGCATAGCGGAAGAGAAGGGGTAAAAATCGAGTGGGCAGAGCGAAGCGCTGGTAACCGCAGTCGCTTCCCCCCTCCACGGAATTCCATTCCCTCTCACGTGTTCAATGGTGAAGTCGTCTTGAGTCCCTACTTTCGTAAGGACTTGTTATTGTCCGCTTCTTCAGAGGTAGTCGGGACAGAGTATAGTGAAAATAAGAATAAAAGAAGGAACGGAGAAATCAAAGGGCAAAGGAACCAACGAATGGCGGAAAGAATAATTGAAAGACTAGATTCCATAATGTCTTAAGTCGATTTTCTTCTACTTTAGCTAATCGTGACGATAGGGATGATTGATGAGAAGATGACATGGATTTAAGGACAATCACAAACGCATGGACGACACAATACAAAAACCAACACAAGATTAGGAAAAATATAAATATGCTGACCAAGGCAGTAATTTATTTTATTTAAAACATAAACTAAACGTAACATTTCAACCTTCTAGCAAGGTCTTCATCAGACTCTGTATCAAGTACAAAAGTAACAAGATACAAAAACAGGGCATTATATATATATTAGGTGAAAGTTCAGTTCACAAGTGAAGGCGACCTGCTAGAATGTTCCAAAACAACTTTCTAATAGTCTGGAGGGAGTAATGTTTGTGTATATATAATGCCCTGTTTTTGTATCTTGTTACTTTTGTACTTGATACAGAGTCTGATGAAGACCTTGCTAGAAGGTTGAAACGTTACGTTTAGTTTATGTTTTAAATAAAATAAATTACTGCCTTGGTCAGCATATTTATATTTTTCATAATCATGGAAACAAGGCTTAATGGTGTTATAACAAGATTAGGCTGTTGCTGGGGCGTACTGCGTGGAAAAGAGGTTAACTTTTGTGTGTCATCATAAAAGATCATCCCTTACACACGAAAAATTGATTGATTTGGAATATTTTACCTCTCTTTGCTTCCTCTTTTGGCTAATCGCGCAGATAAGAATGAGTAATGATGAACACCCATGCCAACGTCGGGTTTCGAACGCGGGACCCCTGGCCACGTAGAGTGTTGTGCTAACCACTCCGCCACGGAGGTCTGCTTATAATCTTGAAGATATTATGCTTTATATTATGTCTTTACTTGTTGACAAAAATAAGTTAATTATCAAGTACTGAATCTACTTAAAAAGTTGGTGTTTTAAGTAAACTTTATGCATCGGTACGGCTAACTTGGACTGGAACTACAGTTTTAAAGTGAGATCAGAACCACTATGTGTCTCTAGCGGGTATCGAACTGGGGACCTCTAGATTACAAGGCGACGACACAACCACTGCGCCAATGAGGAGGCACTCTGCTTAAAAAGAGTCATTTCATTGGAGATACATGATTCCATCTTACTGCTAACGATTACAATTGAAGATATGTGAATTTAACTTCAAATAGAGCTTTTCAGAGGAGATATGTTAAATAAAACTGAAAACCATATTTTTTGGAGTTACGTTCCTCTCGTTCTCATACGATGGTTTGTTCAGGCCAACACCATTAAGTCAATTTAGTGATTGCTGAATTTCGTTGGCATTTTGAACATCAAAAAATTCCAATTAAAACTCATTGCGGAATCGATGACTGTATGGTGATAGTAGGGCACTATACCCGGTTCTAAGCCCTCATTTGAGGCTCGAATCATCATTTGAGGCTCGTCGTAGCCTTTTATGATGTATATTTTGAGGGCACAGAGTTGGCAACACTGTGGCCTATTACTGTAGCTTTTTATGAGGGGCCTATGTGCGCCCAGTGTTGCAAACTCTGTGGGCCCTTGTCGTAGTTTTTTATGATGTATATTTTGATGACAGAGTTGGCAACACTGTGGGCTCTTACTGTAGCCTTTTATGAGGGGGGTCCATTGCCTCTTTGTTTACATCTGGCAACACTGCCGTAGATTCTTTGACAGTGTTGTTAACCTACTGGGTTTTTTCACTGTAAATTTTCATCAAAGGGCCTGAGGGGCCCATGTACCCTTTATGTTTGGCAACACTGTTGGGGGCCTAGTGTTGACGACCTGTGGGCCCTTACTGTAGCCTTTTATGAGGGGGGTTTATTGTTTTTTTTATATTTGGCAACTCTATTGGATGTTTTTTTTTGAGGCTTGGGTTTTGCCAACCTATTCGAAGAAAATTCCACTATATATTCTTTCACTGGCTAAGCTAACCTACAAATAGGAATTGGCAGCACTGACGAGGCTCGAATTATTATTTGAGGCTCGAATCATCATTTGACGCTCGAATCATCATTTGAGGCTCGTAATCGAATCGCTAAATATAAAATAAAATAACAATGCCTATGAACCTGTTTGGCTTCAGGAAGCAGGCTATGGAGGCATTCGCCCAAAGCGCACCGTCGCCACCTGCAAGCTGGGACCTGTTACCCTCCCTATTATCTAAACTCAACGGTTTGTTGATTATACACTTGAATAGCATCCTGACCCAGTACGACGAGGATGTGGGCAAGACTTTCTACATATTCAACAACAACTTGAATTATTACCAATTCCCCATCTCCGGCAAACTGCAGTTTGACATGAATCCCGAGAATAAAGGAGAGGCCAAAATTTCCTCCGGCAAGAACATCTATCGCATCAAACACGATAGGATGAACAGTACCACCACGTACGATGTATCTGCTGGCGATCGCCTGTACATAGAGCTCTTGGACGACTACGACAAACTCATCCCTCTTTTTATAGAAATGAAAATTAGCTATCCTATAATAAATAACAATAATGCCTAACGATATTTTTGGCCATACGAAACGCGACGACCATGGCGACGAGCTTCTCATGCTCGACGTCAGGGTCAAGAAGCTGCGAAGCGATCTGCAGGCCCTCCAGTCCACGCTCAACTCCAGCCTCCAGTCCGAGATAGCCAGCTTGCAGTCTCAGTGCTTGGACCCTGTACTCAAGATTGATGCAGAGCTAAAATCGCTGCTGCAAAAATACACCGACCTCGCGTCGATAGACAATCTCGACAAGCTGGCACTGAGTGTGGGCAATCTGCAGAACGAACTTCTGAAGCTGCAACAAACGCAAACCTCAGACGTTAAACAGCTGAAACAACGCTTGCAGGATCAAACAAGCAACATCCAGACCGAACTGCAAACTATCATCCAAAGCATTAAAACACAAGGCGACTACGATCGCGTGAATGCTAGTATTGCTAAATTGCGCGAACAGTTTCAATCTTTCGAAATCCCTACGTTGAAAAGCATCAAGGCTGAGCTTCAAACGAATGCTTTGCATGCGGCCATCAACGAAGTAAAAACTAAACTCCAAACGCTGGAGGATTTTATCAACAATCTACCGTCGTCCAGCGAACTGAACGCCATTGCCCGTAGCGTGGCCAACATCAAACTCCAACTTGAGACCTACGAGGATTTCGGGAAGCTGCAAGGCACCATAACCCATATTGAGGATGCTCTTGCTGTCATTAGAAATGATCTGGCGAATGTTCACGATGAGCTGGAAACCAAACTGCCGGGCATCAGGGATACACTGGCCAACGTCCAACAGCAAATCGCCAAACTGGAAAATCTGAATGCAGAATCCGAGTTGTCTCATTTCCATCACTTGATCGACGACATACAGACTAAGTTGGAAACCCTGCAACAATCTACCCCCACCCAGGATGACATAACGCAACTGCAAGAAGGCATACGTGCTGCTGCCGATGCCTCCGAGTTGGACGCGGTGAAAAAAGCTTTGGAATCGCTCCAAAACACGGTGGCCACCCTGCCTACCTCTCAGGAACTGAAAAGCGTGAAGAGAACTCTCAACCGAATACTCAAATCCGACGACATCAAAAACATCCAATCCGAAATTGAATCGATACGGGGGTCTGTCGCGACTTTACCTACCAACCAAAACATCACCGAGCTGCATGAATTGTTTGCGGAAATTAGAACCCAGGTCCACGACCTTGTAATACAGAGCTCCAAGTTGACGCTTGTAGAAAGCCTGCAGCAGATTATTGCCAGCGTGAAAGAGCAAATTGGGAGTATCGAGGCAAGTCAGGAATCGACTATAGCCAATTTCAGCACCCAACTACATGACTTAAATGAAAAATTCAAGAGCCTTATTGTCGATGTAAAGATCAAACCAAACTACGACACTGTTGTTCATGCTATCGAGGAACACCTGGAATCGGTGAATGGCAGATTGGAGGATGTGGAGACTGAGGTTCGAACCAACGTAAACACTCTAAATGCCAGCATCGACAATCTCAAGTCTACGATTGTCATCGAACTGTACAGCATACCAAACAGAGAGTTCTCCTCCCCTTTCAATCCAGGTTACAAACTCTACATGTTGACTCCTGCAAAAGCCTATCATCAATTTTTCCTCGCTGGCACACTTCAGTTCGTCAAGGTTTCCTACTGGTCTTTGCCTCACGCAACCCACTACCCAATCATGACCGTGACGAACATTAGCGACGAGCCTAAAATAAGAGGAGTTGAGCTGGTCGATTTCACACACCCCGAAAGTCGCGAGACTGCCTATGCCGAAGATGCCACTCAAATTATCGACATAGAAATAGGTGACAAGCTGTATATAGAAAACCCAGCATTGTCTGCAGCCAGAAATCCCATCCAGGCTATATTCTTATTTTCGCGCCATGTCTAGGCAGGGTATCGTGAACGAGCTGCATAAACCTGCACGACGAAACTACAAACGACTGGCGGTGGTGACCAAAGGCGTGGATGACCTTTGGCAGGCTGACCTTGTGGAAATGAGTAGCGGCAACCTAAAAAATTTACATAAAATCAACAAAGGATACAAGTATCTTCTTACTGTTATAGATACATTTTCAAAATTTGCGTGGGCTTTGCCCCTCAAGGCTAAAACAGGTGTGTGCGTAATGGAAGCATTCAAAACTATTTTCAATGAAAGTGGCAGGCGACCTCGATTTCTTCAAACGGATAACGGAAAGGAATTTTACAACTCGATATTTCAACAGTTTGTTCAGAAGCAAAATATTCAACATTACTCGACTTTCAGTCACATCAAAGCCAGCATAGTGGAACGTTTTAACCGTACTCTCAAAACACGCATGTGGAAACGATTCACGCTTCAAGGTAACCACAAGTGGGTAGACGTACTTCCGGAACTTGTAAATGACTATAATCACAGTTTGCATAGCACGATATGCATGAAGCCTACCGATGTCAGCAAGTCTGATGAGGCACGACTGATCTCTACTGTTTATTGCCCCAAGTACCGGCCCACTAACAAAAAACCGAAATTCAAAATTGGAGACCAAGTAAGAATTAGTAAATTTAAGCGCATGTTTGAAAAAGGCTTTACCAAAAACTGGAGTACAGAACTTTTCACCGTTGCTCGATTGTTACCCGGTAACCGTCACACGTATATAATAAAAGATAATCGCGACGAAATTTTGAAAGGGCGATTCTACGAGGAGGAACTCTCCAAAACAAAATACCCAAATACGTATCTTATCGAAAAAGTATTACGTAGAAAAGGTGACAAACTGTTGGTGAAATGGTTGGGACTCGAGGAAAAAGTTGGATCGACGCAAACGAAGTGATTGTGTAACGGGTGCTTCGGATGTGGTGAGACGACTGCCAGATTTTCCCTCGGAGTGTCAGGCTAGGAAAAACGGCGAATTGTTGCCGGACAACATTCGCAGCCTTATTGTCGGACCTTCAGGGTGTGGGAAAACAACTTTACTTATTATAATTTTCTTCTTGCTCCCGACTGGTTAGATTGGAAGAACAGGCACTTGTATGTTTTTTCCAAAAGTTTGGAGCAAGCAAAATATCAACAGCTGACAAAACTGTACGAAGGGCTGAGCATAGCTACTTTTGCCTCCGAAGTAATGCCACTAGACTGCTGCCATGAAAATTCGGTGGTGGTCTTCGACGATGTCATCCTGGAGAACCATAACGAAATTCGCAATTTTTTTACTCAGGGGCGGCACAGAGGCATAGACTGCTTCTACCTTGCTCAGACCTTCTCCAAAATTCCCAAGCAGCTTCTCCGAGACAATGCTAATTTTATTTGCTTGTTTCGTCAAGACCACACCAATTTAAAACATGCTTACGATGATTATGTAGGCGGGGACATGAACTACAATCAGTTTTCCAAATTTTGCTCTTCATGCTGGAATCAAGATGATTTCGGATTCGCCACGATAGACATGACGAGGAAACCCAATGACGGAAAATACAGAAACAAAATAAACAACTTTCTAAACGTTGCGACGTTACAAGAAACGTCTTGACGTATTATAAATAACAAATAATGAAACGCAAACTCGCAGACGACAACTTGAAGCTGCGCGACTACCTGGCCAAACGCTTCAGGGGTTGGAAATCAGAGAATCGCGGAATTTACGAAGAGAAAAAGCGACAGGACCAACCTATTATTGATGCTATAAGTGGACTAGGTAAAGACATCAAAGATGTTACCGAGCAAAATAAAGATTTAATCAACGAGCTCGTGCCACTTGCTGCTCGAAATTATGCTGTGCCTACACCGATATCCAGTATTCACACTACCCCGTTCGAACTTGGAGCTGCACCTCTGAGACGTCAGGTTCTAGGCAGTACCTCTTCGGACAAGGTAGTTGAATTAGGTCCGTTGGCGAGAGATTACCTGAGCACCGGGAAATTTGAAAAGGACGAGGTGTTTGGATTGTACCCCTCTGTGGAACCTAACGAGGGTGTGGTTTGGAAAATTGGAAAGTCAAAAGTTACGTTCGAAGGTGACGACGTGAAAATTAATTTGGGCGAGAAGAACAGCTGGACTAGGTATCCTGGCACTGTGGGCCTGTGGGAACTTATCACCAAAAAGCAACCTAAAGATTACACAGACGAGGATTACCAAAGTTACACAGAAATTTTAATCATGACGGATGCCCTGTACCAAAACAACGATGCAACACAGAATCGCGTAAAATCAAGCAGTGGAGAAAAATACAGGAACCTCATCAAGCCAATATGGAACCAGCTCAAGACTGGCAGCGGTGTCAAACTCTACAATACCCTACCTAAAGAGTTTGTTTGGGTAGACGACGTAAGGAAGCTTGTAGATCGATTGCTGGTTATCGCAGGCGAAGAAAATGCAGGCAATCGCAACTTCCACAACGAGAAGGTGGGCATCATGGACATGATTAGCACCAAGCTTAGCAACTTTATTGTCAACGACAACAAAGGTATAGGTTACCTTATCAAAATCATCAACACCCTGCCTCCCAAATTCTGGAATGTGGCCGAGGGTCGAGGTCTCGTGAACGACATCATCAACAAGCCCTTCGAGATGCACCTACCAGGTTACCAATACTGCGGACCGGGTACTAAACTGGAACGGCGACTGGAGAGAGGAGACAAGGGGGTAAATCTGCTGGATGCTGCATGCAAGGATCACGACATTGCTTACAACACATATACGAATTTAGATGCGCGTCACGATGCTGATAGAAAATTGGAGCATGCCGCGTTCGGGAGACTCGTCAGCAGAGACGCCTCGCTGGGTGAACGGGTTGCAGCATTGGGCACGACCATTGCCATGAATACAAAACGAAAATTGGGGTGGGGGCTGTAATTAAATAACATACAGTAAAAAAATGTCTACGCATATAACAGACTTACCAACAGAAGTGTTATACAAAATATTTACATTTACTTTCGACGATAGTCACGAGGAAAATAAGCGGTGTAAAATCTTCTTCTTCTCCCTATGCTCTTTTTCGGGCTGCTGATGAAAAATTGGCTGATAAGATGGACGAACTTCACGAGTGGAGACAGGGGAGGAGACGATATACAGACGACTGGTATGCTTCAAATGCTGAAACCAGCAGGATCATCGATCACTTGATCGCATTAGGCAATGCCGAAATTTTTTTCTATAAATAACACACTGTAAAAAATCTACGAGACCAAAAAAAATATTTCTTCGATATGAGTGAAAAAATTAGTGACGTCCAGGCATTAAAACAAATGCTAAATTTGTCAGTCGAATATATAAAAATTCAGGAATTGGAAGTGAACAAACCTTATGCAATAACTTCTGGTTCAATTGTTGCAACCCAGTTTGGTCCTAAAGTACGTCTGTTGCTCAACGGACAATACAGTCTATTTTTACCAGATCGATACGCTAGCATGTTATCCGACGAGAAGCTATCCATTTTAATCGAGAACACAACTCGAATCGTGTACAAGGGGACAAAAGAACTTCTTGGTAAGAAAACAAAGCACATAATCGAATTTGTTTAATAGCTGCAAAGTATATATAAATAACATACCGTAAAAAAATTACACGGGAGGGAAAACAAAAAATCTCTGAACATATATAAAATAACATACCGTAAAAAAAAATTACATCATGAAGGCCAAGGGCGTCGTGTACCAGATACCATATTCGAATCTGAAAACGCTGGGTGCCCTCGATGGGTTACTCACCAAGAAACAACGCGAGAAGAAACGTTCATGCTTGTCTAAAGGACACGGAATGAAATTGCTGCTCAGCACTCCACAATTGAAAAAGTTGCAGCATTCGCGGAAGCAGCAGAAGATTGGAGGTTTCATATTCAGCATTCCGGCCATCTTGGCAGCTTTGGGTGCAGTGGGCAGCTTGGCAGGAGGCAGTGCTGCCATTGCCAAAACCGTCATCGATGCAAAAAAGAACAAGGCCGAGCTGGAAGAACAGAAACGTCACAACCTGGCTATGGAAAAGAAGGGGAAAGGTGTGACCAAAAAGCGAAAAAAACAACCTCGATGCTTTGAAGAAATATAAAAAAAAGAAGAAGCCCTGTCCAACTTTGATATTGAATCTCTGATCGAACTGTTGGGAATAAGGAACTTTAGGGGTGTTTTCATGTCCGATTCTCTACCCTCTGCTGTGAAGAAAAAGGAGTATGGCGTGGTCAACCTGGACAGTTACAAAAATCCTGGTACACATTGGATATGCTACCTCAAAATTGACGATGACAAAGCATTTGTTTTCGATTCGTTCGGTGGCACACCGCCTGCCAGGTTGGTGAAGTATCTCAGTGTTGCCAACCTCTACTACAATGACGAACGCATCCAGGGTTTCACCGATGTTAACTGCGGCCACCTATGCCTTTCCGTTCTCGCATACATGTCTAAAATAAATAACCCCTCAGTGGAGCATTTTCAGAAAGCATTGTGGTACCTAAAACACCATGGGAGTGTTCCATCTCACCAGCGAGACTTCGGTCTTGAAACTCGCGTTGCATGACGACATCATCTATCCTAAATCTATTGCTCTTCGTGCATTCTACAGCATGTACCTAATACCCAATGTCACGGAGCACAATAACAAAATTACTGTTGGAAATGAAAAAATAGTTATCACGCCAGGACAGTACAATCTGTCTACCTTGCAAGCCCAATTGCCAAGAAATGTACTGCTATCTCAAAATTCTGTAACTCACAGAGTTGAAATTGTGTCTGCTACGGAAACAGTAGACCTAGGCACTGTTGGAGAGCTTCTGGGATTCGAGAACAATACAAAGCTCGAACCTGGCATCAAGCACATCGGTGCCAACATTCCTAAATTTCTAGCCATCGAGACTTTGAACATACATTGCAATGTGGCAGAAGGCATGATCACCAAATCCTCGGATGGTATCCCAGGCAGCCACAAGCAAACAGGTATCATCGCTACGTTCAAACCAAACTCTGAATTCATGGAACCGATTATCTACACACCCTCACCACCGATATACTTCCCTATATCTCGTAATCGCATAGACAACATAGAATTGGCAGTGACAAACGAAAAAAATGAGGTGGTGAATTTTGCCGGAGCTACTACCACCGCCGTCGTGGAGATTAACGTATAATAAATAACAATCATGGAGCAAATCGAAAGTTACGAGTTGCAATCTTTCCCACCCAATCGCCGCACGTTTGCCAATTTGAACGAGCCGAACAGGGAGATCGAATACGATGTGGACGTTGGGGATGGGTTCATTCACCCTCACAGAGCTGATTTGTATATCAAGTTTGATGTGGTGAAGAGAGACAACGGCGAAGCATTCCACGCCAATGCAAATTTAAGATTTGTGGACAATTTTGTGCGGCATCTGTTCTCGCAAGTGGAAGTTAGAAAGCATGGCACCGTCATCGATAGGGTTGACTACCCTGGGATTACTTCTACACCTGTGGGAACACTGAAACTCTCCAAGACCGATGCAGCATACTACCAGGCAGGGGGATTCGAAGCAGATACAAAAATCAAAACTCAAAGCCACACAGTACTGTTTCCCATGCGCTTGCTTCCAGGCTTCTTCTCCGACTACACGGAGATTATGTGGAAGGGTGGCTTGCGCGTCACTTTTCGCAGAAGCGCCAACGACAACGATGTGCTGATGCGTTACAGCACCTTGGGTGCAGACGGTGCAGCACTTGCCAACACACTACCCGACGCAGCCAAGTGCGTCATCCAGTTCATGGAGCTGCGCATGCCTGTGGTGGAATACGAATCTAACTACGGTCTCAAGTACAAAGCCGACATTTTGAAGAACCCCCAAGTACCCATCCAATTTTACGGTTACCAGTGTGTGCAGAAACCTGCTTCCGGCAGCCATTTTGAATTTGATGTTACTACGCAGTTCAACAGCATCCGGTACGATATGCCTGAGTTTGCGGTCGTGCTCTTCCAGACGGGGAAAGATAATAACCAAGAGAAAGATTCTAGCCAGTTTGATAATTGCAAAATTAAGAATGTTTACCTCAAAAATGGAAGGAATGAAGTTTTTCCACGCGAGAATTATAACTTAAACATTACGAACAACGATTACCTGAAACTTTACGAGGCGTACACAGCTTACAAGAGAGTGACCTCCGGCAATGTGGACGTGTACTACAACCCCAACGAGTTCATAGCTCGCAGACCCATGTTTGTCATCAACACATCTAAAAGAAAACAGGTGGTTGTTAACGATCGTACCAACATCAAGATTGTATGCGAGTTCCACGACGCCTTGCCTGCAGATACTCTGTGCAGTGTCATTCTTATTGCAGAGAAAACATTTGTGTATGACGTCAAGAATGAAAGAGTGACTGAACAGTTTTAAATAAATAAAAAAAAAATAGCACACAATAAGAAATGTGGAATTTTATATATATAAGTACAAATTGCAATTAGCAGTTTCCAGAAGTTTAATTTTGCTGTGCCATGCATGCATGTAATCGAGGAAGTGGAAGAAAATTAAAATTGTTTTTTTTTTCTTTTCGCATTGCCTATTACTTTTTGTTACACTCTGGGCAGGCCTTACTAGTTTGGAGGCGATAGTGGCCCCACGGAAGTGTATGGACCCCACATTCAAGAATACACCTCTTGTCGTCGTGTGCATCCAGAGCAACTTTCCTGACAATATTAGTTGTAAGCACATGATCGACGCTTTGGATACGATGTTCTTTTTGTAGAATGGGCGATTTTGTTCTGAGGCACTCGAGGTAATCCTCAAACTTGAGGTGCTCCCGAACCACTTGCCTGCTTACACCCTTTGCCTTTTTTGTTACAGAACCCTCAGCCCGGATCGTATAGGCTTTGGCACGAAGTCCAGCAAAGTCCACAATCACATCCCCGTCTTTCTCGTCCTTGAGTTTGCCGGGTATTTTTTTGTTCCGGGGCAGAATTCCATACCGGTTTAGCTGGGGATAGCCCGATGTGTCGAAGAGCTTGACAAGAGCTGGAACTTTGGCTATATCACCATACGCATCGGCCGTGCGAACATGGTACACCAAGCTGTCTGTGTCTGTGTAGAGGAGCGAGATATTGTGGTTGTAGTGTGCACGTAGTATGTCGTAATATGTCTCGAACATGCACAACTTGCTCAGATCCAAAACTGCAGCTCCCACATAGATGGGCTTGTTGAGTAGCACCTCGCCCCGGTTCATGTGAATCAGAGACATCTGTTCATTGTAAATTGTTCGAGACCTGAACAGCGGGCTTGCAACAAGTCGACGACACTGTGTTTTCTTCGTCACCAACCTCACATCAACGCGATTTCGCACATTCTCCATGGTCTTCCCAAATACCGCATTGTTCATTAATTTGAAAAAATCGCGATCAAGTTCCGAAGTGGCAGCAGTGCGATGTTTGGTGTTCAGTTCGATGTACGGCTTCAACCATGGAGACTGCCTGAACAAGAGCACGCTGTAAACTGCTTTGACCGAGACCCCTTGCTGCATTAACCACTGGAGGTTCCGGTAGTGTAGCACATAATGCTTTTTGGGCTCCAAGTTCATGACGAGCTTCGGTTGATCCGAGCCAGGTGGACACTTGAATTCCGGAGCAGGCGAAAGGTCACAGAATCTATCCTGCAGCTTCTCGGGGAAGTCAAGGTCGACCTCGGCAAAAAACCCAAACTCGTCGCACTCTTTTTCGATGTCGTGGTATAAAGGATCAACCCACTCAAACTGTCCTGTTGGGAGTGGCTGCATCATGGAGTGCCCGTAAAGATTATTCACATCAGTGTACATGATGTAGCTTGATGGTTGGGAGGGGTCGTAACCAGTGGCCATGTGGTGATTGTTGGCGTGTGCGAAGCGTTGCGACACTTGGACCATGCCGCCCCGGATAGCTCTCTCGATGAAAAGCATGATATCAATATCGGAGATAAGTGAAAGTTTAATTTTAGTCAGCAGGAGCATGGCCGACCATGCCAGTCCAGGAAGGCTGTAAAAATATACAGGGTCCAGGTTGTAAATGTTTATCGCAGTCGCCCGAAACGCCTGGAACACATCGGCAAGAAGCGTCACATCAAGCTTCAGGTATGCATCGTGGTAATCACCAAAAGTTCGGCAACCCAACTTGACCCACATAGACTGAGCATGCTTGTACTCCTCGTCGGTAATACCTGAACCTCTCAGCTGGCTGTAGAACTTATCCTGGGGAGGCAGCAACTCTTCTTCGAACTTGGAAGGGTCGGTGACGTATTCGTAGGGGTAGACCCCTTTACGTCTGATGAGTGCGACATCTAAGTTCGGGAAATTTGATGTGGTAATGGCTAGTTGGTCGTCTCTGAGCTTCCCAGCAAGAGCATCCAGGCTTGCCTGGAGGAACCTTAGAGAGTCGAGGAACCGAAGCTCGATGCTCCTGCTTTTTGAGTCGGGGATCGGCACCCACTTGCTGACGCTAATATAACGCTCCTCGTTTTGTGCCAGGACATTGATTCTTGCATTGTCGTACCCTAGATGTGTGACCAAGTGATGGAAATCATATCCCGAGCCATTGTGAAAAAAAACCGGTATGAAGCGCGGGTCCCTGGCTCTCAAGTTACATCTGTTGCACCACGGGCCAATGTAGCTTCCGGTCCCATAATGGTCATGGTGGTGGACCTTTTTGTTATCGTCAGTGAAGACCGAGTTGCAAACAGGACAATTTAGAGCTATTTCGTGCTGATGCTTGTCTTTGGGAGACAGAGGCAGCATGGGCTTGGGGGCCAACAGCACCTTCCCTATCTTGATGGCTTCCTGTTGCATTCTCTCCAGGAAGTGTTTGACCGGGTCGGGACCGCGATACACATAGGGCTCGGAGGCAATATGTTGGTCTCGCCACACCACAACATAGGAGTAACTCGAGGCCTCGTGGATTTGGAAAGGAATGGTAGAGGATGTTTCGGGGTTGGGCTCGCAGTTAGACAGAGGTTGAAGAAAAGCCTCGAAGTCTGCTACAATATAGGCAGGATGCTTCACCATTGCACTGTGCATGCGAAAACACTCTACTGCACCAGGTTCGGGCAGGATAGTTCGTGCAGGCTTGTTGGTACCACAGTAGAGCATGTGGCGAGCTAGCTTCTCAGCAGCAATGTTGGGTCCTCGAGAGTGTTTGAATTTATATTGTTTTTGGTTGTCGAAAGTGGACAGGCACCTGCGACACACCTCGACATGGTGACTATCACTGTTCCGTTGGCTCGAAACAAGCCGAGAGAGGGAACGGATAAGGGTGTAATGGTGATGGGTTTCGTCCTTGATGAGCAGGAGGTTGATTTCTCGTGCCTCGTTGTTGTTGCTCACGTTGCTCACCCGGATGGGGTGGACCTCATGTTTGTTCTCGGTGAGACCGTAAACATTGATGGCTAATTGCAGGCCCAACAAGTCACGAGCACGAACCTCAAACTTGCGAATATGCGAGACTTCTACAGGGTAGGCAATCCCGGCCATTGCATCCTCCAGTTCCGACTCATACTGCGTGTAGTGGTTAACACGGTACGAGTGGACAGGGTGCAATGCTGCCAGCACCGACCAGAGGAAGCATTAGGTGTCTTTGTTCTGAATATTGAGAACAGCTTTCCTTGCTTCAACCTCGGGTGGCAGGGCAATATAGCTAGACCCTGCCAGTGGCAGGAACTTGTTAAGTGTCAGACAAAGTTCGTGGGGGTCGCCACACAGCGAACCGCCCGAGCCTTCAGCCTGATGCTCCTCGTGCTTTGCCACAAGCTCCTCGACAAACTTGTCGTAGATGCTGTCGAGGTCAGTGACATCTGCCTGATGCAGTGTTTTTGCTTTTGTGGCATGGAAGAATTTATATATTTCATCAGACGGTTTCTTATACTTGCAGCATAGCACAGCATAGAATTTAGTGGAGTGTGTGGCCAATGCATCGTTGAGGATGGATATTATCTTAGCTCGCTCGCCCCCCAGAAAACTACGCACATCGCAGAAGCTGTCTGATGTTATGTCAAAGTCTTCTAATAAATGCTCAAACGCAAACCGGTCTGCTTTCTTCGCCAGCTTGACGCGTTTGGCAAGTGGCGATGCATCGAGAGGTTACTTCTACCTTTCGCTTGGAAGGTTGCGGTAGAGATGTTCCAGTGCTCTTGCAAGTAAGCTGGTGTCGCTTGAAGTTGGCAATAGTAATATTTTTTTCACACTTAGAGCACAGTTTGGTCGCACATATTCGCTTTTCCGGCACACAAGTACGACAGTGTCTTTGAAAATTTTTACTTGACACAGCAGTTTGGCACGTAGGGCAATTTTTTACAGAACGCATAATGCAGAGATTTTTTGGGGGTATGTTATTTAATACCCAATGCTGTGCAATACAAAATATAATTGTTAACTTTTTTTTAAAAAAAATCTATTTTTAAAATATTCTCTATGACCTTACTTGGGTTTTTCCGCTAAATTATATGCTTCTAGTCTCCTATACTTTGGTGGAGCCCGTTCAGGTTCTATCCCTCGCTATGTGGGTTTCTCTGCCAATCCAGCAAAGGTGAGAAATTAGCGCTGTGCTCCGGCTTATATAGATTTAGACAGCCAATAGAAATCTTGCTTACTTAAACTAATCAGAAAACACCACATATAAATTATTAGCCAATCAAAATTTCTGTTTTTTACTCGAGACACTAAGCCAATCAGAAAACAACACGACTGATATGACATCATTATATTACGTAATAACTTGTTGCTACACACTACAGCTTACAGGTTGGCAAAATCTGATATGAAAGCAGATAATACGCTTAAGTCTTATTTATATATAATTTTCACGGGCGTACAATATTGTCAACAGTATCATATTTGAGCAGGTCGCTTGTCACCTAAACACTACAGCTTACAGGTTGGCAAAATCTGATATGAAAGCAGATAATACGCTTAAGTTTTATTTATATATAATTTTCACGGGCGTACAATATTGTCAACAGTATCATATTTGAGCAGGTCGCTTGTCACCTAAACACTACAGCTTACAGGTTGGCAAAATCTGATATGAAAGCAGATAATACGCTTAAGTCTTATTTATATATAATTTTCACGAGCGTACAATATTGTCAACAGTATCATATTTGAGCAGGTCGCTTGTCACCTAAACACTACAGCTTACAGGTTGGCAAAATCTGATATGAAAGCAGATAATACGCTTAAGTCTTATTTATATATAATTTTCACGAGCGTACAATATTGTCAACAGTATCATATTTGAGCAGGTCGCTTGTCACCTAAACACTACAGCTTACAGGTTGGCAAAATCTGATATGAAAGCAGATAATACGCTTAAGTCTTATTTATATATAATTTTCACGGGCATACAATATTGTCAACAGTATCATATTTGAGCAGGTCGCTTGTCACCTAAACACTACAGCTTACAGGTTGGCAAAATCTGATATGAAAGCAGATAATACGCTTAAGTTTTATTTATATATAATTTTCACGGGCGTACAATATTGTCAACAGTATCATATTTGAGCAGGTCGCTTGTCACCTAAACACTACAGCTTACAGGTTGGCAAAATCTGATATGAAAGCAGATAATACGCTTAAGTCTTATTTATATATAATTTTCACGGGCATACAATATTGTTAAAAGCATCAGTTTCCGTAGAGCTCTCTTTTTCCATCTTCCCTCTATACAGTGAAGCTGTAGAAGACACAATTAGCTAACCTAGCATACAACATACTTTCCTAATTAATATGGATATTGTCACACATTCCTCTTATTTTATACTGTTGTAAATGGAAAGAATTATGTACGGTAAATGTTTTGTACATTATAGGGAAAAAATGCAAAATATCCCCCAATTTTAATTCGATCCACCTCTGAATCGATTTTTTACATATTCTCACGCCGGCACATATGTTGTTCTATTTTGCTTCTTTTACTTGCCTTGCTTAATTAACTCTCGCTAATTAGCATTTTTTGGAAGAAGTCAACTAGAACAACATATGGCGGTATGAGAAATATGCAAATTAAAGAATATTTTAGTAATATAAGGGCCCTAGCAATTAGCTTCGTCGACTAAGAGTACTCTTTTAAACGTCTTCAGCTAGATCGTATTACTAAGCAATGACATTCAAAATGTTTGGGTGTTGAAAAAGTTTGACCTACTTTTTATTTCTATTGTTTGCTAATAGATGGCGCTGATAGTACCTCCTCTTTCTCTCTCCCCTCTTCTCCTCTCCCCCTCTTTCTCCTCCTCCTCTGCTGTATGACAAATAGCACAAACATAAAATCAAGATTTTGGAGAGCAAAACATAAAATTTGCATGCATCTGATGTCGAACTAGGAACTTTATCTTTCGGGGAGTCAACATTATTTTTTTACTCAGTCGTCATATAACATGAACACACGCAAACATTCACATGTGCTTTTATTATTTTGTGTTCGGTAAGTACAAGTATATTCTTACATAAATTATTGTTTAATTTAATAAATTGTAAACTCGGAGCCTGCTATGCTAACACTCCTTCTGTGTTTCATTATACTATTGAAAGCGAATGTTGCGTGCATACGGAAATAACACAGAAAAAAAAGCGGATGGAAGCAATTTAAAATCAGTGGAGCAAGGTTAGTATTGCGAGAACGTAAAAACATGTGCTTTCATTCAACTTCGAAAAATAAGAATAAATGTATGCATACAGAACACATATGCTTTCTTTTCACAGTTGTAAAATCATATAAATTGTACATGAAGTAAGTTACGGGAAGGCTCTTTCTTTTATGTCTGTGTATATGTATGTTGTACAATTAGGTACAAGTATTGTACAATTAGGTACAAATTGTTGTACAATTATTTCCCCCAGTTGCCCAGTTGGAGTTGGGGGCATAACACTGGTACTATTTGTACTCACAGTGCTTACTCATGTATTTTGTTTAATATTTTATTTCAAATTCACTGTCAGAAACTAGTGTTGCCAGTTCCTGGATGTAGGTTTACCTACTCTGTTGGTTGTCACTGTCAAGCTTCCAGTATTCGTACAGCATAAAAAGCTAAAAATTATACACCGTAAAAGGCTACAACAAGTTGGAAACACTGCTGGTGGGGTTAACATACACCATAAAAGACTACGCCTTGCCCCGAGTTGGCAACACTGCTTGTGAGGTTAACATACACCGTGAAAAGCTTCAAAATATCATATAGTGGAATTTTTGTAGAGTGGGTTGGCAACACCGACGAGCATCAAATGATGATTTCGAGCCTCAAATGATGATTCGAGCGTCAAATGATGATTCGAGCCTCAAATAATAATTCGAGCCTCGTCAGTGCTGCCAATTCCTATTTGTAGGTTAGCTTAGCCAGTGAAAGATCATATAGTGGAATTTTCTTCGAATAGGTTGGCAAAACCCAAGCCTCAAAAAAAAAACATCCAATAGAGTTGCCAAATATAAAAAAAAACAATAAACCCCCCTCATAAAAGGCTACAGTAAGGGCCCACAGGTCGTCAACACTAGGCCCCCAACAGTGTTGCCAAACATAAAGGGTACATGGGCCCCTCAGGCCCTTTGATGAAAATTTACAGTGAAAAAACCCAGTAGGTTAACAACACTGTCAAAGAATCTACGGCAGTGTTGCCAGATGTAAACAAAGAGGCAATGGACCCCCCTCATAAAAGACTACAGTAAGAGCCCACAGTGTTGCCAACTCTGTCCTCAAAATATACATCATAAAAAACTACGACAAGGGCCCACAGAGTTTGCAACACTGGGCGCACATAGGCCCCTCATAAAAAGCTACAGTAATAGGCCACAGTGTTGCCAACTCTGTGCCCTCAAAATATACATCATAAAAGGCTACGACGAGCCTCAAATGATGATTCGAGCCTCAAATGAGGGCTTAGAACCGGGTATAGTGCCCTACTGGTGATAACTACATTATTAATTTGATTTTAATGTTCTTTGGAGAAAAGCTGTTTGAAAACTTCTCGCGGCCCGGTGGTTGAGAAACACTCTGCTTGAACTAAACGCACGGAAATGTAATTAGGCGGGTGGCAGAAGTTCTCGCTGTTGCCAAGTCGGAGCACAACCCAGTGTGTTCGGAGGTTAAAGAGGATCAAAGTTGGTAGTTGGCTCGAAAGGTCAGGGATGACACAAAAGTGCCTCGGAGAGAGGTCGGTCTGAAGCTTAAATTAGGCAACGCAGCCCGGTTGACGTTGCCACATAGTGCGCGGGAACCAACGACTTTTGTCCTGCACTCGCTTTGCTTTGCCCATATATGGCACCAGCGCAATTCTGCCCAGCCGCCTATTTTCACGGCAGTGCGTTTAGTTGCAGGCGATAACTGGAAAATAAGCCAATTAGATTTATCTAATAAACATGTCTTAATACAAAATACGCACTCTCAAACAAGAAAGAGAATTCGATAAGAAAAATCGCAAGAGGCCAATGTTAGCAAGGAAAATATTGTCGCTTTTCAGTACGAACCAAAGAAGCTGAGAAAGTTTTCAAATGTCTTCAGGCTTTCACACTCAGCTCCCTTTCCCCTTTCCTGTCATCTTTGTGGAAGAAAACCGGGAACTAATGGTACTGGAATTACAATACTAGACTTTGGGGGGATGGGGGGGGGGGCTTAAGAGAGAAAAAATCGCCTCTATAGAATTTCTGCCAGTATGCCCACTTCCTGAGCCCTCGCGTCTGCTCTAATGAAAATATCGCTGAAAAGGCACTCATTAAGTGTCGTGAGCTCCAAGGCGGGCACAGATAATTCTATTTTTAATGGGGGGAGGCATAAAAGAATTTCTCTGCGATATTCTAGCTTTTCCTTCCACAACTTTTACGATCCACTTTCCTCTAAGAATTCTCTAATACCTTGGGAAAGGACGCTGCTGTTTCATTTGTTTCTTTCATTTCACAATTCTCATACGTTTCAGAAGCTAGCGAAGAGCAGATTTTGATAAGTTTTGAAGTGCACTAATCCTTAAAAAAAGAGCTACTTTTATTTTTACCCTGGCTATACTAGTGATTCAAGAACAATTGATTGAATGATTTGGTTTATTTTACCTCACGTTTCTGCCACTTTTGGCTAATCGCGAAGATGTGGATGAGTGACGATATGACGATTGATTAACCTTAACTCGTATTATGATCGATTTTTCGACCATCGAAAATAAGGACCTTTGGCACGTCATGTGGATGCACTCCAAATTTATGTATGGAAGATGGCCCGAATTTTAAATTTGTACACTTATTTGACAAAAAATGTTATATCTCGTAGACTATTTGACCAATCTACTTCGAGTAACTTTTGCTTTTCAGCTAAAACATCAGGGCATGCAACCGTGTAGAAATCAAAACGCCAAAGCCAATAAGAGGGGTTGGGTGGGACGCGGCCCCAAACTTTAAATGAAAAAATTATACAAATTGGGAGTTTGCCCCCTATTCCCCCGCTATTTTGAGAAGGAGGCGCAATATTTAGCCTTATTTTCAAAGAATGGTTCTTTCTCAACCGAATGAAAGTTATTCCATGTTTCTGGGTGCATTATATTATCGAATATGTGAAACAAACTCCCCATTTTTATGATTTTTTACATTGAAAGTTGGGGGCCGCGGTCCACTCAACCCCTCTTATTAGCTTTGGCGTTTTGATTTCTGCACAGTTGCATGCCCTGATGGTTTAGCTGAAAAACAAAAGTTACTTTAAGTACATTGGTCAAATAGTCTACGAGTAATAACATTTCTAGTCAAATAAGTGTACGAATTTAAAATTCGCGCCAAAGGCCTCGGCGAAATCGGGGTTACTTTCTGACGACCCCTCGGCAGAGTAAAGGTTAATGGATACTCACAAAGAACATGCCCGAGTCGGGATTCGAACGCAGAACTCCTGGTGTTCTAGCGCGCTGTGCTAACCACTCTGCCACGAAGCTCAAGGAAGAGAATGAAACTAAAATGAAAATCCAACCACAATATTCAACTGTTTTTCGTCATTTTCTCAATTTTAGGCACTAAAACGATAGTTATGTTCGAAATAGGCACGTCTGACTAAAATAGGCAAAGGCACTAAAATTCTTGTATTCTTAGTGATTTTGGTTATTCAGCGTCGCTTTTCTGCCACTTTTGGCTCATCGCGTCGATGAGGATGAGTAGTGATATGATGAAATTAATGTAGGGACACTCACAAAGGTCGCATGTACAGGGCACGATTCGAACAACTGTATTTTGTTGTGCTGTGCTAACAAGTAGGTCATGGTGGTAGGCAGTGTAACTGGTTTCAAACTAGAAAGCCTAATTTTCTGGCCAAGGATCAAAGAAGGCATTTCAGAGCAAATCCTTAATCTAGTAATTACATTAAAAGTTGTGTTCGCTAGACCCACCAATCACAGCACGCATTACCCTCATGACCAGTTCTCCCTTATCAACATAACGCATCGTCCCTTTGAAGGGCATGCCGGAAGAACGACGCTGCCCTTTCTGGTAGCGGGGAAGCGAGAGAGCGTAGGAAATTGAAGACGTGAAGTGACCGGCGCGGCAGGACGACATCCTGCGTTCATAGGAAACGTCGGCAGGAAATGTTCGTTCCTTCCTCCTGGGAGGTGCTGATATTGGAAATCTGGTTTGGAGTGTTTTGTCAATAGCTTACCTGTCCGAGATGTCTTCGCGTTGATGGCCGCTGCGAGTGACGGACAGGGTGCATCTGAAGTACATGACACACGAGAGCAATCATGGTTCGGGAGCAAAAGGCTCTTGGGCACGAGAGAAATGCTAAGGCAGGAGTTGCATTTTACCAGAGGGTTCACATTTATTTCAAAGCTGGCAAATGAATTACCCTACGATTTGGTACACACATGAGATGTACGGTCACCGCCAATAAAAATTGGACACTTATATCCTGAAATACTGACTTCCCTGCAAAGCGTTATGTTTGTTGCATAACTGCATGGCTGTGGCAGACGTAGACGTTGAAAATTTGCTGTTAAAATCCAATTTTTAATGTAGAGTTATTGGCGGTGACTGTACAAGAACATGTGACGCGCCCTCTACCCAGACCATTAGAAAAGGCTAAACACGCACAAATAAGAATCAGGCTTAAGTATGTGCTTCACAATGTGTCAGTGTACGCGGCACAAATTCACGTCCTTTCCTTGTTTACTTTACCTGTAATTATCATCATCACCTCTTAATTTGCCCAGTACTGTAGGGTATTGCGATGACAGTGTGTTTTAAACGTCCTCCACGATTCCAGAAACCTATAACTTTTAAAATAATAGGATTATTACAACGAAATATTGTTTGTTACACAGAGGAAACACATTAATGTTTGATGTGGTTTGGTTCATCTCTTTAGGTCGTCAAGATCTGTCAGTTTCTGTGCATACACCTGGGTCTTGACATGTCTCCACAGCCAGTAATCGCAAGGCGTGTGGTCTGGTGACCTTGCTGGCCAAGGTGCGGGTGAGCTTTTTCGACGCCATCTTAGAATCACGTGATCACCTGCACACACGTCATTCAGCAGTGTGGGCAGAACAAAATTTTAGATTTCCCTCTGTGTAAAAGCACAATATTTCGTTTTAATAAACCTATTACTTTAAAATTACAGCTTTTTAGAATCCTGCAGGCCTTTTAAACACTCTAACTCCGAGCCAAACAGCATGTGGCATTTTCGGATGCCAATGAGGCTAGTGCATGTGCACAGTCCGAATGGTGTTGAAAATTCAAGCACTTCAGATTGAAACTTGTTTATTTCCACCAACATTCATCTCTTTTCATTTTCCGCTATGTGCACTAATAACGGATTTGTCTATGGAAACGGGCCTTTGAATCACCCTGTACTTCTAAGACCTGGGAATGTAAATATCAGCTTCATCCACGTAAAACCAATATTGTATTAATATTTAATTTTCATTTCTGCTCTAATTATACTTTGGAATTAAAACATAAGTCCAGATCCCACTGGCATCCACTTTCAGCGGTTGAGAAATAGTTTATATATGACATATGAGTTTTTTTAAAAAAATTGACAGACCCGTTTTTTGAGCAAGTATCTACCAAAATTCTGATTATGCCACTTTCAATTATTTTTACGCTTACATAGACATGTAAAAGAACAAAGACCTTTCCAACGCCAATTTCTATAGGTGCACAGATTGCCAAAATATTGTAATTTAAAGTTAACAAGATGTTGAAAAAATTATCAAATCGCACCTCTGCAATTGCGGAAATACAGAAGATGTGGATCTGAAACTTTGCATATTTTTCTACCTCAGATGACCCTTTGTGCCACATTTCAAATTAATCAAAATATGTGAGGTTGTAAGTTTCTTTTCATTCGTCAATTTCACATGGAATGGTCCATACCAGAGACCTTTGTTCGAGTCCTGGTCGAGCCTGGATTTTTACTGAAATTTTAACATGTCAAAATGAATGCAAATATACTGCAGAGGATTCATATCGCCTCATGTTGAAGGTGCTGCTCTACCAATAAGAGAAAACCCCTTTGACTCTGTCGTAGAATTTTGTAACCCTAAGCGAGTGAAGGCGGGGGATAGAATTACCTGTCTGCCTCTGCCTTGCCAAATCTTCAGCGCCAATTGGTTGTATCATCACGAAACCGACCTCCGTGGTGGAGTGGTTAGCACAGCGCGTTACGATGCCAGAGGTTCCGGGTTCGAATCGTGGCCTGGACACGGGTGTTCTTTGGGTGTGTCCCTTCTTCAATTTCATCCTATTATTACTCATTCTCCTCGCCGCGATTAGCCAAAAGTGTCAGAAAAGCGACCCTAAATAATAAACATCAAGTTATCGCGAAGGAGAAAACCGTACACATCGAAAGGGGAGGCGTAACATTTAACATCTTTGATATTTTTGAGAGAAAAGTTATAAACCTGGCAACACTGAAACGTCGCGTACAAGCATAAGAAATTCAAAATAGGAATTCTCTAAACTACAAGAAGAGATTTTCATGCAAAATCACATAACTTACATAAAAAAGTTTCTTCATACAAGAATATTTAAGATTTCTTCGTAAATATAGTATATAACAATTATGGAGATTGCGTAGGTAACAAACAAATGACTGTCCACTTTAGTTCTGGAATTGTCCGGTGTTCTCTGCCTTCTTGGCAAGACTATAAGCGAACTACAGTACGATATTCACAATTCTGGAGTTTCATTGTTCAATATATTGGAATATTATTGTTCAGAATACCCAAATTTGATCGTTAAAGTCCACAAATTTGGTTCATCACCATCTTGAAACCTGATTCTTTATAATCCCCAAATTTGATTATTCAATACTCGAAAGTTTTATTGTTCTTAATTATGCAGCTTGATTGTTCAAAATCATGGAATTTGATTACTTAGCAGAACGTTTAAGCACTGGCATAGGAGGATAGTACATAACTGATTTATAGGGTGTAACTATACATTACACTGAATATATAGAGGAGAAGGTCTAAATATGGGCGAAGGTTTAAATATGGGTTTTGCAGTTATCAGCGCTCCTGGGTGCTGCAGCCTGGCAGAGGCTATGGGAACTGGTTATCTGTCAAGGACAAAGGTTGCGGCGCCAATTCGCAAGAGAAAGTGGTGGTTAGTTTCCGCCTTGGACGCTGTTATAGAATTGCGACCTCCGAAAACTTTTTGCAGGTATGTTTTTTCTCAGCGTTTTCTGAATTCTCATCTGCTATGTATAGGCTATGATATTAGCGGTACATAAAACAAATGTGGGCTTTTAATGTGCCATTATATGTTTGTGAAATATGCACCACAGAGAGCGAAAATAAATTGAAGAAGAAAAATAGGGTGCTGGTCTAAATATAGGCTATGACATGAAGTCTAATGTTGAGATCACATTTTCAACAAATATTTGGTTGTTTTTTCTTAATTTCGATTTTACCATTCCGCGTGATTTTCAAAACAATAGATTATTCATAATTATGAATTTTATAATGTTTTTGCGATAAATGACTATTTTTTAAAATTTTAATTGCTTTTTGTGATATTGCCTCTAGTAGCCCATATTTAGATCATAATTTTGAAATACATCATTTTCCATTTTTTTGGAAATTGCTTTCTTTTAAAAAATGGAGACCTTCTATACTTTAGCATGCTATTACATTTAAGTATAGGTATATTTCATAGATATGCATTTTAAAGGCAGGTGCTAGATATATTATTTTTTCCCCTCCGAAAATGACAAAATAAAAAGGGGAGCCATATTTAGACCTTTTCCTCTATACAGTACGCGAAGGATGAGCAGACTGTAACGCAATTTTTTAATTAAATTGCAAGTCCTCAGCGTTCAACTGGTTTCAATAATGTTATTTTACTTACGTTGCAATATTACAACCACACAACTCAACTTCATAAATATTATTTCACTTTAAATCATTCGATACAAATTCATTTGCATCTTTCGACACAAGACATTCTTAAATCAAGCCTCTTACATAACAAAAACGAATAGAAATCAACAACTTAAAATAAATATCGACATTGATACAGCGTTCTCAATCTCAATGGTACCCTGTTAATTTTATAAACTTGTGTACAACAGAAATAAAGTAAATACTGTTGTTCGTGCATGTAGAAGACGAGTCATTTTAACAAGGGTTTGCATTTAACAGTCTCCTTTTGCCCCCAAGTTCTTCACTGCTTTATTTGAAAATGCTGATTTTTGTCAATTTCGGAAAGGGCCGTAGCCTCATCAGCCCCCCTCTGCTTACGCTAGTGAATCTAACAAATATTTTCTGAATTTGTTCAACTCAACTGTCCTTCCTGAACCTTTCTTCCCTTCATGGTAACAGCTAATCATTTTTAATTTTCCATGAAAGCAATGGGAAATATTTTCTAGTGGATCACCCCATAGAAACCGGTTCTAGCTTTTGACCTCAACAAATCAGGAGAATAAAATTTATCATTACTCTACGAATTAGCCTACGTGTGCATAGAGTGTCCCAAAGCATACATTACGTAGCGGTTTACCTATAAATCCAGTTATTTTCCATAATACATTATCCACATTCTGGACTTATATCTAAGATAAATACAATTCTTTTATTGTATTTTGAGATAATGTGTTACGATACTCCACCAGCATATGTAATTTGACAGGAAAATCAGAACCATAAATCTGGGGGGGGGGGGGGTAGTACGAACCGACAAAGAGAGGCTATAGCCTGACATGTTAAGTCCCGATATGCGCAGATCGCTGCGGAGCACTTCCTATTACGTCATCCTCCCCACCACTCTTCTACGTACTGGTCTGGCCTTGAGACTACGAGTGGTGCCAACTCAGCAAAATTAAGCTAAAACAAATATGACAAACTATTTTTACTGTGTGGATTGACGGTGCCGGCTCATATCAGTTTATCAGTGATTCATTTGATTTAATCCGGTCTTTGAAAATGCGTGCGGTGCGCGGATCGTAAACTGTAGTATTACGGACGCGCGTTAACGTTTATAACGAAGAGAAATTACTGGGCGAATGACTTCATTTTCTGAATGCGATATCGAGCAGTGGCCTGTTTATTTTGTAAGCCGAGTGGGGTGGGGGTTATTTTGTTTATCGTACAACAATCACTACGAGAAGGCAATCTGATAACACGCTTGCCTGTGTTCTTTTTTAAAGCACTGAAATGTTCTTGCTCTTTACTCTTGGCTGCTATTTTTGAAATGCAAAAATCAAATCAAGCCGGGTCCAACGAAATCCACAATCTGCTCTGGAAAGCCCCTTAGAGGACAGGCCAGAGAAATTGTTTACAATGTTGCAACATATTTGCGAAATCCGAAGGAGTTACATAAACTTAAGTATAATGTTCTCGAGTCCACAAGCGCCGCCACGGGAGTATATAAATGGATGGTTTCTCAAGTTTTAAAATAATTGGATTGGATTGATTTGTTGTTGTAAGTCCACTTTATGCACAGTAAGGCTAATCGGGACTGGACGTACAGTTTAAAGTGGGATCCGAACCACTATGTGCCTCCACCGGGAATCGAACCCGGGATCCCTTGATTACAAGGAGACGACGATACGGCGGCGCCATCAGGGAGTTCAAGTTTTAAAAGAAGGCAAAAAGGCGTTGGCGAAAGGTGAGCTGAATTTCTGTACTCCTACAGGTAGAGAACAGCCCAGAAAAAAGCGAATACAAATTTCGTTCAAAATCCTCAGACCATTCCGCTCCCTCCAGATTGCAACACTGCGAACCAACGTCGCTGCGGAGAATGGAGTGGGGAAATGTGGTGTGAGCTTCGCGCAACAGCTATTTGCAGCGTCTTGTTTTTAAACTTGTCAAGTTATAGTTTAGAGTTGCCACTTAAACAGGACAGGGAGGAGGAAGTCGGTCGGACTACTTCCCAGGTTAGTTTCACTGCTTTTCTCCAAAGGGTAGTAAAATATTCATTCCAGTCCCTTCCGTCATTGACGATATATGAAATACCAGTGTCATTGTCAGAGGATAATCAAGTTCAATCAAATATTATTTTTAAGTCCACTTTATGCCCAGATAGGCTAATCGGGATTGGACCTACAATTTAAAGTGGGATCCGAACCACTATGATCCTTCGACGAGATGCTCATCTACGGAAAGTTATATTCCAACAATGAACAGTGCTGTAGACTCTTGTATCTTGGTTATGTATTACACATAGCTTAGTAAATGCGCTTGTTCCATTACTAGAAATGTGCATTTGAAATGTCTCCCATCAATATGACCCACCCTGGATTTCCGTGACTTAAATGAAATCATATGTGGAAAAAATATTTTTGGTAGACTTTCATATTTCATGGAGGAGCCGTGGCCTTTCCTTGTCCCCTTTCCGGACATCCCTGGGAATGAATATTCTATGCTAGTGTCCCTTCGTCAATTTATCATGTCATCACTGATTCACATCGTCGCGATTAGCCAAAAGTGGCAGAAAGGCAACGCTAAATAACAAAATCGTTTTTCCTTAGCGTTGTTCTTAACGTGTGAGCTTAAAAGAGGAACCGTCATTGTCATGTGAGTCTCCCTGGGTCCGGTATCCCATTCTACACCCTCGATTTCGGAAGTTTTTTTTAGTTTTTTTTTTTATAAAGATTATGTGATGCTAATTATGAGGAACAAAAATTCGGAGCGCGGAAACAAGTATTTACGAATGTACAGCAGTTTGAAGTTGAGATATTGTCGTTTGAAATTGTCGAGTCCAAATTTTCCACCGATTTCGGGCTCCGTCCCTGGGGTAATTTACCTACCGCCCCCTACGGCTACCGCGGCCCCGCCTTATCTATAGAGTTCCTTTTAAAGGCATGTTAGAAATTGGCCGGAGTCACTTGCCCCCAACACTATTTCTCACTGTTTTCCGCATTGACACATGAAGATACCAAAAATGAAGGCTAAAATTAAACCTAAGAAGATAACTTACCTCTTTTTACCAAGGCCAGGCACTGAATTGCGGGTCGAACTTAAATTTCAAAGTCCAAAAATGAAGTAACTCCTATGTTGAAAGTCCTTGTTGTCCTTTTCCACAGACTACCCCCCCCCCCTCACTCCCGTCCCATGATCAAAATAAGAAGTCGCAAATTATCCCATCCCACAAGTCATTTAGAAAATACAACCCTCCCCTTTACGGCCTGCAGTTGCCAAAAAGAAATAATTAATTCCAATTTCTGAAGTCTCATAAATGAAATCCAATGTCTGAAATGTCCAACCTGCTAATATATCACACAAATAATATATCGCAATCGCAAATGTTGCCATTTCACAAGTCAATCATAAGAAGAAAAAGAAAAAATTCAGACGTGCGCCTGTGACATGAATCCATGATCCGAAATCTTCAGACTTGCGCCTGTGACATGAATCCATCATCCGCCATCATAGAAGCCCTGAGAAACCATTTTGACGTTACGCAAGGAATTTCAATTTTAAAAAACGTAAGTTTCGTAGCACGTAGATCTAAAAAATTACCTTCCGCGCTATTTAGAAACACTGCTTGTTATGAGGAACTAAATATTTTCAAGAAAATATTTGAAATGTGCGGAAAATCGAGGGTGTAGAATGAGACCCCGGAGCCCAACAGGAAGAATAACATCAAGAATTTTCATCCCGAAAAATCAGGGTTAGCAGAACATTCCATCCAGGAGGACCATAGAATTGACTTCACAACCACCGAGATCATCAATAAATCATCAAATTTCTGGGACCATCTCATCAAAGAAGCAATAGCAATTCACGGGGAAAAGGAAAACCTCAACAGGGACACGGGACTCGAACTGGATCCAGCCTGGTTATCGATAGTCGAATGGGAGATATCGAAAGCTCGGAAGCCCATCCGGAAATCACCTGGCTGATTGCCCGAGAAAACCTCTTCAGATATTTAAGTGTCTAGATCACCACGTGACCGACTTGAGTTGGTTGAAACTTCAAGTATATCCTGCGTTCTATGCAACCAGTTCTGCTCTACTGTAAAGCTGGTTGACGAGCATCAAGGTGCTTGAGAAGGCGTACATTTTCTGCCACTTTTCGCTCATCGTCACGACGAGGATGAATGATGATTAAATGATTGATGAAGAAGAACGTGCACAGGTAAACACTCCTACGCCAGGACTCGAACCTTGGGGCTTCTGTGGCGAGATAATAAGTCCAACCCTCAACCATTAAGGTGGGTGGCCAGTCCATTATGGCAACTCATGGAACGTATAGCTGATAAATATTTTGTGCGAGTTATGAGAATTTCGTTTGTATCCTAGCAACGAAGTTGGTTTAATCGTAGCTAGATTGTTACATTGTGACATGAAATCTATTGTAGCGTTGTAAAGTTAATAATGAAAATTGTATATATATATATATATATATATATATATATATATATATATATATATATATATAATAAAACGTGGCTCTACAGCCCGTATGGCCTTGGCCTATCTCCCGACTGCCGGTCTCCCTCCCACAGTCCTACCTAGAGGTGTGGAGTTCTTCAACCGGTAATGGGGTGACGAGAGGTCAGCACGTCGAACCCACAACCGTTATAGGAGATATCCGTGACCGGGTTAGGCTACTGACTCGTAGCTCCCCAATTTCCTCACGATGGTGGGTTGCCAACGGTCCTACACACAGGTCGAGAACCCAGAGACTGAACCCAGGCAGACTCAAACCCATGCCGTTCTGCAATAGGAGCCCAAAGCACAGAGCCTTAGACCGCACGGCCACGGAGGAGGACAGTAATTAATATATATATATATATATATATATATATATATATATATATATATATATAGGGTCATTCCCTTGTCACGGATGGAACACGTGGACTACATTTTTTATATTAAAGTAGGTATTCTTCTGATAGTTAAGCAACATTCTTCTTCTGTGCAGCGAAATATGAAAGTTAGCAATGTTGATTAAACATAAATACGCTTAAAATACTTTCTCAGATTTCTAGCTACCAATATTCAAATTTGTACCATGGGTGGGACACTGCCTCTTCACTTAATAATAAATTTATTTTAATTTCTGTGAATTGTCAAATGACAAAAAATAAGTTATTGAAGACAAAGAGACAAGGTAATTGACCATTGATTATTCTAGTGGAGTCGAGGGAGAAATGTGATTGATTGATTGATTTGTTTTATTTTACTTCGCTTTTGTGCAACTTTTGGCTAATTTGCGAAGATGGGGATGAGTTATGATATGATGAAATTGATGAATGGACACACACAAACATCCATGCCCAGGTCGGAATTCGAACCCGGGACCCATCGCGTTGTAACGCGATGTGCTAACCACTCCGCAACGGTGGTCGGCGAGAGCGAAATGCAAGAATTCAAGGAGGAATTGATTGCCTTTTTGGTGCACGGGTGGGACAATAGAAAACACAAATAAATTAAAAAGTTTAAAAAATAAAAAATATGTAAAATGCCATCTACTTTCTAACTCAATTATGTATAATACTTGAATTGTTATCCCAATGAAAATTTTAACTGCTCACTCTGAATGAATATATGATAAATTTACAGCATTGCGTTTAATTTTAAAATTTGGGATTCAGGTGAACGTTCACATGAAATACCTCATATACATGTACACACACACACACACACACACACACACACACACACACATATATATATATATATATATATATATACACACACGAGGTTTGTTCAAGAAGTATCCAACCTTAATTTTTTTTGCCGTAAACAAATGTACTTAGTTAGGAAGGCGTGGTTTGATGCACGTATGAAGGTGATCCTAATGCACATTTTTTTTCAAGCCTGCAGAAGCAGTCAGTCGCCGGCAGACCGCCGACGAGTGAGGAGGTATAAATGAGCGGCGTCGGAATTTCGTTTTTGACAAAATGACTGAAAAAGTTGAGCAACGCTACCGCATAAAATTTTGTGTCAAGCTTGGAGAATCCCAAGTGGAAACGATCCGCAAGATTCGACAGGCCTTCGGGGACGAAGCAATGGGCACCACACAGATAAAGGAGTGGTACAACCGCTTCAAAGATGGCCGCACGTCAGTGGAGAGTGAAGCACGTTCTGGTAGGCCCTCAACATCCAGAAATGAGATCGTCATTGACCAAGTGAGGACCCTGGTGATGGAGGATCGTCGAATCACGATCAGAGAACTTTCAGACGAGGTGGTCATCAGCATTTAATCCGTTCATTCCATTGTGACTAATGATTGTCCTCAGGAGACTCTCAGCGAAGTTCGTGCCGAAGCTGCTAATGATCGAGCAGAAGAAACTCCGCTTGGAGATACAGACTTTCCTGGCCAAACACAGAACACCTGTGCTTCGTCAGCCTCCCTACTCTCCCGACATGGCTTCATGTGATTTCTGGCTTTTCCCCAAGCTTGGGGAAAATGCCTCTGAAAGGAACCAGATTTAGTCCAGAGAAGACACATGCAAAATGCGACGGACCAGCTGCGCGCAATCCCAAAAGAAGCGTTCCAGCGCTGCTTCCAACAGTGGGAGAAGTGTGTGGCAGCCCAAGGGGACTACTTTGAAGAAGATTAATGTAAGATTGTGGTATATGAATACACACATTTTTTATTAATAAAAGTCGGATACTTTTGAACAAACCTCTATATATATATTCGTTTTTGATTCCGCCCTCTGGGGCAATTCGCACATTACGGAGAAATGAGATAGATCGCAAACGCTTGGCAACATTGTTAATATTTAGTTGCCATGGAGCGTTTTACGGGGCAGCAGCGTGCTTTTTGTGTTCGTGCTTTTTATAAAATTAATGATTGTTATGTTGTGCGTCGTTTGTACCGGCATCATTATAACCTGGCAGGAATGAGAGACGTCCCAAGCGCAAATTTAATTGGATGAGAAAGTTTGAAAACACTGGAAGGACTATGACGAGTAAACCGCCGGGACGTCCAAGGTCATTAAGATCGAACAGAAACGTTGACGGTGTGCGCCAGTCTGCTGTTCCTCGTGCAATGCTTCAGCGAGTGATCGAAAACTTTAGTTCAAGAATAATTAAATGTGAAAACATGAACGTTCACCATTTGTCCAATACTCTTTTACACAAATAGAAATTTAATGCTTAAGCTTTCTTTTGGCAATAAATCTATGTTTATACAAAAACTTAAGTATTTATTTTAATAGTTATAAAAACCCTTTATATATACTATTATAACCGATTATTGAAAGACTCTTCCTCCGGAACGAATGAGGAGATTGAACACTTCACACCCCTCTTAAGTAATAGACTGTTCTGGACTTTTGGCGCACAAAGAATGCAGTCGGCGGTTAGAGGTTATGGCGTCGCGTCTTTGCGGTTCGTGTTCGCGCGCTCGTTGCTGGCAAAACTTGAAAAATTTGCAGTGACACGAGCAGTTGACATTTTTGATATTTCGTTACGTTCAAATGCTGAATTGAATAGTGAGTTCGATCCCAAAAAGGAACTTGAACGGTGAACTTGCAGCCTGGAAGAAGGAAGAGTTGCAGCGAAACCTGATCGGATCACCTTCTACAGACTGAAGCGGAATGATCAGGAAGTGCATTTCAGAAATTAGGAAGATACATCAACAGTGGTTTTGTTAGTGATAAGTGAGCCTTGTTTAAGTGTCGAGAGCTCTCGAAAATATGGTTTATGGCTTATTAGCGTCGGTCAGTATAAGGTAACAAGTACAGCGCTGAACTACAAAAAAGCTAGCTAAAATCGTGAGTAATATTTCCAATGTGTTACATTTTTTTTAATTTTGTGTTCATTTTTGCAAAGTGTATACATTGAAACTTCGCCGAGACAATCAGGGCATTCTCTGTATATCCCTATATCCGGATTTTCCGGAGTAAAGCAGGTGAAGGAGGCTTATCAAGGGCCTCCTTGTGATTGTTTAAGTAAAAATAGAATCTGAGTAATAAAAATATGTGAAAGGTAATTTTCATCTTTGCTTCACTCATTTAATCAGGTTTTGTAAAAAACTGGAAAATCCTGCTTTTATCTTGAACGAAAGCAGGCAAACGCATTTCAAAACCAAAATACTCTTTTTAATGTTATACTATTACACATACTGTAAATATTGCAATCGACAGACCAACGAACACGAGATGTGTACTTTGAAATTGTTCCCTCAAAGGTCTAAGCGCGCGAGAGGTTTAAATGTCAACATTGTCAATAAAAATCGCAACTAATACTCTACGGGAGAATATCTGAACTACTAAAGTGCGCGTCAAATCTCCTGCATATGGCCTTGAATGGCTAAACAGCACCAGCGAATCACAGACTTGCGGCGTTGCCGTGCTCTCCGTGACAAGGCGTTTCGCTCAACCACACTGTCTCTTTTCCGTGTGAGATTTCGACATGGCACCGCTGCAGTGCGCTGCTATTGGCTATCGCCATATGCAGGAGATTTGACGCGCACTCTAGCTTTCAAAATAGCATAGCTTACAGAATTAGGTTTTCTGCATAGAATATTTGAGAGATTTCTTCGGAAATAAAATATATCATAATTAGTTTGTGGAACAAGATACTCAAACATATCATTTGATTCTAACTTTCAATATTAAGACGCAAATAAATATTGTACAAGAAAGGGATTAACATATTTGCTTTCTTATCGTTTATTTTTTTTAAATAATGCACCAGTAGTGTCCTCTGTTGATAATGTTTAAAACAATTTTTGCAAACCGTCCTGTTTTTGGGTTTGTTGAAACTAAAGTTGAACATGAATGATCGATATACGAACTCCATACGGAAGATTCTAGTTCGAGTCCCGTTGTAAAAATGGAGTAATTTCCCTCTCGGAATATTCAACTAATCATCCTAGCATTCGCAATTAACATAATCAATCAGTGCCGGATCTACAAATCTTGGTTCCCCCGCAAAATACCGGGTGTCCCAGAAGTCTTTCCTGATTACAAACTGTATTCATATCCGCTATATGCAATGTAGAGATGTGAAAGTGGTGCCAAAATGTTGGAAAACTAACCAAGTTTATTTGTTGCAGGTTTCAGTAATGTGGCTGTAGTGTAGCAGGATCAGTGCCAAGGAATCCGGAATTAATGCTCTTGACATCGGGTGGCTTGTTTCCATACAATGTTTCTTGGACTTGATAGAATTTGGGAATGAAGATAAATTCCATTTTTTAAATACCAACTTATTCATGGTAGATATTCTAGACGAAAGAATTCTGTACATTTGAAAGTTCCTCTGCACTGTTATTGACCGGATCTTGTGATACCAGAGGACATATGCTGAGCTTCTTCCTGATTTGTGAACGTTTCCGATTTTCTGGGCACTGACATTGCTACACTACAGCCACGTTACTCAAACCTGCAACAAAAAACTTGGTTAGTTTTCCAACATTTTGGCACCACTTTCACATCTCTACTTTGCATATAGCGGATATGAATAAAGTTTGTAATCAGGGAAAGACTTTTCGGACTTTTAGGCTGGGTGCAATTAGTCACAATACAAACAGGTTAGGCGTAGGGCGAACCACGCGGTGTGTTCCAATTGGATGTCCGCCATATTGAATTGAACTCAAATTTTTAATGGGAAGGGGGTGATGTGCATAGGCGCAGATTTCTTAAGAGATTTAAGGGGGGCAATCTTTTTTAAAAAAAATTGGGACCTAATACACTTGAGATAACCATTGATTGATTGATTGATTTGCTTTATTTTACTTTGCATTATGTTGCGACTTTTGGCTAACTTGCGAAGATGGGGATGAGTGATGACATGATGAAATTTATGAATGGACACTCACAAACATCGATCTCCAGGTCGGGATTCGAACCCGGGACCCCTGGCGTCGTAGCGCGATGTGCTAACTACTCCACCACGGGGCCAGGCAATTTGACATTTGAAAAATTGTAATTACAATAACTAGCTTTTACAACGAAACATATATATCAGGGTACATCGAACTTTATTAGCTGGACAAAACTGTACTGCTGTGATTATGTAATTAAACATAACACTTTACATGTAACTTTTGACTGAGAATTTGATTATCATATTCGGTTTATAATATTTATTCCTACAATCCATTACAGCAGTTCACACATATTTTGGTATAAAAGGAAGGCCCAAGCAGTGATGTGCCGTAGACTATAAGTTTACGTCTACATGCGTTGCCTACACGTAGTCTACGAGTACATTACATTAAGTTGTGGTTCATATAAACTACGTAGACAATCTAAAGTGCATTTTCAAGGGTTTCATGAAAGAAAAGTGACATTTTCATCAATATTGGTTCCTAACGAAATGAAAAGAATCATATTTACAACAAAATCTCTCTTCTCTTCTATTATCAACTATGGATGAACATAAATTGTATGCAAGAAACAACAACAGATGGCAGTCGTGAGGCAAGACTGGTCTTTTTCCCATAAAACGCTAGAATATTTCCTATATTAGGTTTCTTCCTAGCTGAGATATTGTTCCAATTTGGAAGAAAGAGTATGAAAAGTTCTCCTTACACATCAGCAACTGATACGCAGTACAATTTTCTTTTAATTCCACGGCGCCCTTTGCTAAGTTATCACCTTTCGCCATGTTGTTTACATAGATTACGTAATCTACATGTATAAAATAGTCTACGTGTAGAATGTAGACTATCGTTGTTTACGCGTAGACGCACATCACTGGGCCCAAGGTAAAATTTTCACCCAAGCGAGGTCGATTTTTTTACCTCATCTGTCAACCGTCACCCCCCGCCTCAACTTTCTACCCTGATCCTACTACTTTTTACCTTCGGGAAATAAAAAACATGACCGTGTTGTATGTTTAAGGTTTTAACGACGATAAATAATAGCCTTGTTATTTCAATGCCTTAATGTGCAAGAACGTGTATATTGTAGGATTATATCAAAATGACAGTAGTCTCTTAAATTTATACATTTTACAATATATATTTGTCATTGAGAAATAACTTCAATTAATTTTTCTCTACACAAATCCAACTCTTTATAAAACAAATATCCACATTTATGTATCAGAAATAAGGATTTGGCTCTAGTAAATCGGGACCCCCTGGTCTGGAGCCGATGAGGGCAGTGCCCCGGGCAATCGCTTGGGTCCTCCGGCCCTTAAGCCGCCCACACACACACACACACACACGTATTGTTTTGAACATTGGTCAAGAATTGGTATAAATATGTAACACTGCAACCTTCAGCCACATCACTGCAGTATGAAGTAGCCCACACATGTTTACAGGTACATGTAAACAAAATACTAATCCTGATTAAGCAGATAGGAAGGGAGAAGAGAATACTAGTCAGAAAATGGAAGGAGGCCAAGGAATTAGAGAAGAAAGGTGAAGAAGACACAATGAACTGGAATGGGGAACTGAAGATAAACAAAGAATGGAAGAAGGTGTTAGAAAGAGTGGAAGTGACAAGAGAGAAAGAGGAGAGGAGAAGGAAGAAGAATGAAGGAAAAACAGCGTGAAATAAAGAGTCCAACCACATTCCAAATGGATGAAAAAGTTTAGCCTTTCAGGTGAAAGTACGGTTGACAAGGGAAAGCCACCTGCTAGAATGTTCCAGAACAACTTTCTAATAGTCTGGAGGGGAGTAATGTTTGTGTATATATATCGTCCTGTTTTGTACTTTGTTACATTTGTACTTGGTGCAGACTCTGAAGAAGACCTTGCTAGAAGGTTGAAACTTTACGTTTAGTTTATGTTTTATAATAAAATAAATTTCTGCCTTGGTCAGCATATTGAGTTTTTCATATCATGGAAACAAACTTAATGGTGTTATAATCCTGATTATATAAAACAGTGGCATATTGAAAACAGAATATTTTCAACTTCTGCTTGACTTTTCCGAAGAGAAACAAAGGTGCATATTTTGCAATGGACATGCTCTTGCAAGAGCATGAAGACTACAGTATGGTCATGCTTCTTCCTCTAATCTTGCACATATTCATTCTTAATATACCATACGTTTTTCTTAAGTCATTGTCGGTTTGAAAAAGGAGATGCTGAAATAGTAGACGCACAAGTGCAAGAAAGACACCCAAACTGAGTGATTATCCCACATTATTGATTCTGCCCATTTCAGAGCAGAATCCTGCGTAATTTCACACCTGTTGTGTGCGAAGTTTCTGTGTGCAAAAGTTATACATGTTGAACCCCCGATGAGTGGGAACCAAACGGGAACTGAAGGGGCCCGGGCCATACCAACTGGTCCACAGAAGTTCTTTATGATTTGGTTTATTTTACCTCGCATTTCTTCTACATTTTGACTAATCGCGAAGATGAGGATGATATGATGAAATTGATGAAAGGACACTCACAAAGATCTCTCATGCAAATATAAGGGTCAGTCAGTGGAAAACAGGCAATGTCGTATATCTCGACGTGTAGATGACGCGGTTCCAAGAAACTCCTGCCACAGGAAGGGGGTTCCGTTGTTGCCCAGTAGATGGCAGTCGCGTCGTAGGCTTGTGTGAAGCAGTGCGAGTGTGAGCCGTGTGAAGTGCATCCTGGGGAACGTCCTACAGTGACGTTCTTCCTTCGCGAAACCTACAAATCCACTCTTTCACCCGCAACAGAGATAAACAATGTTCTCCATCCACTACCGTCATTCGACGGTCTCGCGTAATAGCGCCTTCCGCCAACAGGAAACGTACGACCTCTGCCTTACTGGCCTCCATGATATGCCGAACAGCAAGTCCCTGCTCGTCTGCATATCACACGGCTCACACTCGCACTGCTTCACACAAGCCTGCGACGCGACTGCCATCTACCGGGCTACAACGCAACCCCCTTCCAGTGACAGGAGGTTCGTGGTGCCACGTCATCTACACGTCGAGATATACGATATGGCCTGCTTTCCACTGACTGACCCTTATACTATTTGAAATCGGTGTCACTACTGCCCTAAATTAACCCTTACATTCTCCTCAACAATTTTACTCTCTCTCTCTCTCTCTCTCTCTCTCTCTCTCTCTCTCTCTCTCTCTCTCTCTCTCTCTCTCTCTCTTTCTTTCTAAGGATCCTTCATTCTTAGGATAAGACCAAACAGTCCATATCAGTGTTCTCTTAAATTCTCCGCTTCGACACTTAGGGCCATACCGTTCAATATAAGCCTGTAATGTCACTTCAAGGAATTTACGATCTTCCAGAACAGGCGAGTGCCTGGTTTTTAACAGCTGTTGTCAGCGGTGTGCCAATAGCTGCCAGGGGAGTGTTCCTCCTGCACCATGATGGAAGAGAAAACTGCAGGAGGGGGAAAAGGGGAGGTCAGAGGGGACCGACAGGCCGGGGTGGAAATGAGATTCAATATCGATTTCCGTGAACACTTGTTGATGCAGTTCCTAACACTCCACGGTGGAGACACCTGGTGTTCAGATTCCAAGGTTTGTAGAGTTCATAACAAACTTTGAGCTCGCAAACAACTGTTGATCCTCTATACAGGGCCGAGTACGTCCCAAGACCAGCGTAACAAAATATTGGGCCCCTAAATAGGGATATTGTTTTGAAAAATTGTCAATATGCATTTTGGTTAATCGCGACTATGAATATTAATGATGATTAGATGAAATTGATGAAGGGACAGACACAAATGTAATTGAAATAGTCAAAAGCAATCTTAAATACCGTAAAAACCGCGAACGTAAACTAGAACACTGAAAAAAACAAAATATCTAGAATACCGGAATAACCTCAAACGCAATCTAGAACACTGAAATAACCACGAAAGCAATCTAGAATACCGGAATAACCGTGAACGCAATCTAGAACACTGAAATAACCGCGAAAGCAATCTAGAATACCGGAATAACCACGAACGCATTCTATTACACTGAAATAACCGCGAAAGCAATCTAAAATACCGGAATAACCGGGAACGCAATCTAGAACACTGAAATAACCGCGAAAGCAATCTAGAACACAGGAATGTCCGCAAACGCAATCTAGAACACTGAAATAACCCCGAAAGCAATCTAGAACACCGGAATAACCGCGAACGCAATTTAGAACACTGAAATAACCGCGAATGTAATCTAGAACCCAGAAATAACCGCGAACGCAATCTAAAACACTGAAATAACCGCGAAAGCAATCTAAAACACTGAAATAACCGGAGAGCAATCTAGAATACCGAAATAACCGGGAACTGAATATAGAACACTGAAATAACCGCTAAAGCAATCTAGAACACAGGAATATCTGCGAACGCAATCTAGAACACTGAAATTACAGCTAAAGCAATCTAGAACACAGGAATAACTGCGAAACCAATCTAAAACACTGAAATAACCACGAAAGCAATCTAGAACACTGAAATAACCGCGAAAGCAATCTAGAACACTGAAATAACCGGAATAACCGCGAATGTAATCTAGAACACCGGAATAAGCACCAAACTACAAAGTATAGTCAAATGAAAACCTTAAAAGTCCAATAAAAAGGACAGACTGTATACAGCTCAAATTTACATGAAGTGTGAACTGTTATTTACAAAACGATCTCAAGGCTGCAACACTAATCAAGTGAGCTTCAAACCGCCACCTTTGTTATTTTCAAGATGGCGCCTCCTATACACACTTGCGCCAGTGAAGAGGAGTGGTTTCTTGCCCTGTGTCAGCCTAAAACGTACAGAAATTTCTCGGAAAATGAAAATTCAATATCTCTGTGCATGCTTAACACACCACCAAGTTTACTAATGGAGGAGAAAGTTCGACAATGGCCTCAGTTCGCAGGCAGATGGGTGGAAAGGCCTTCTCAGTGGCTCATCTGCACGTGGACCAAAAATACTTATTCTTCTTAAGGTACACAGGCACTAACTCAAAGTTGAAAATATATGTAGATCAACAATAGGTCTGTGCTAAAATGCAGAAAACTTATGCAACAATACACACAGAAATCTACTATATATGAAACAAAAACAAATTAAGGTTAACATTTCTGGTAATAATCAAAATCTAATTATTGATAACAATTCGTTTGAACCAGTTTCCAAATTCAAGTACTTAGGAATAATATTATCAAATGAAAATGATATTAAGGAGGAAATAAAAAGCAAGCTTAATTCAGAAAATGTGTGTTACTTTTCTCTTCATAAACTTTTATCTTCTCGTATAATATCTAAGAAACTAAAAGTTAAAATATACAAAACAGTAATTTTGCCTGTAGTATTATATGGATGCGAAATTTGGTCCCTTACATTGAAAGAGGAACATAAATTAAGAGTATTTGAATATAAAATCCTTAGAAAAATATTTGGACCTAAAAGGGATGAGGAGACAGGTGAGTGGAGAAGGCTACATAATTTAGAACTTCATAATTTGTATTCATCTTCAGATATTATTAGAATGATTAAATCAAGAAGACTTAGGCAGGTCATGTGGCACGAATGGGAGAGGAAAGAGGCGTTGTTGGGAAACCTGATGGTAAGAAACCAGTAGGAAGGCCAAGACGAAGATGGAGGGATAACGTTGAGATGGACTTAAAGGAAATCGGTAGGAATGGAAAACATTGGATTGATTTTGCCCAGGATAGGGACAGATGGAAGACCTGTGTTGCTGCAGCCATAAACCTTCGGGTTTAAGAAGGCTAGAGAAGTTAATGATTTCTGGTAACAACAGCGAAACGGATGAAGCACAAATGGAATATCAGCGAAAGAACAAGCTCGAAACGGATTAAACGAGAAAGGAATTTAAAAAAGAAAATCACTTTCCATCTAAGTTCCTGTTCTGATGATCCTCTCTGAATTCTCCAGCCGAGGTTTTGCGGCAGGGAAGTCATAAGGCCTCTCCATATTGCAGGCAGCCAAAGCTAGACTCTATGATCCCAGGTATCCTTTCAGCCGAGGCTGAAGCTGAAAGAGGCCGGGCCTTCAGAAGCTTTCAACAAGTGGGCGATGATGTCCAGGAGGGCAAGAATGAATGCCCTCCCGAGCTGACGTTTATCGACCCCCAACTTCGGTCAGGAGGTCAGGCGGAACGCTGGTGTGCGCGGGCGGCTGAGTTTGGCAATGGAGATACGAGATGAGCAGTGTTGCCAAACGCACACAAATTTCACTAGTTCGAGGAATTAAGAAAAAATACTTTCCTGCCCTTGGATATACCTCCTACACAAAGAATTGCAGTGTTGCCAACGTGCATAAACATCACTGTATCATTAGCACCGTAATATTTTTCATTATAATCAGGGGATAGAAAAATACAGGGCGACCGGTCACCATAGCGCCTGAAAATGTTCACATCGCGTCTGATTTTTCAAATGTACAAAATACACATTTTTAATATTTCGAATTCGCTTATGAAAATTTCCATTGCTTTTTTAAAAAATGTAGTGATTGCGGCTACAACTGTTTCAAGCATTCCCATTGGCTGGTAGCTTTTTGGGGTGGTAAATAGTCTGTGGTGGTTAGGTTAGGTTGGTTGGGTTTGGTTCTCTTAGAAGACGACGACGACGAAAATGGTTGTAGCAGTAATACCAAAATAACGAGCACAGCATGTTTTGTTTCCATTTTTTGTGTTTTCTGTATCACGTGTATCATTGAACCAGAATAACAAACATGCTACTATTATTTTTTTTTCACCGTTGCTAGCCGAATTTTAAAATCTGCGGCGATATGGTAGAGTTAGCCCCTACCGCCTGCCACCGCACAAAAGCTTTACAGTTATTACGTGCCAGCAGAGCTCAGTAAGTGTAAATAGTTGTGGAGTTCAAACAGAGATGGCAGCACCAGACAAGTAAAAAGTGAAGAATGCGATATTGCAAATAAATGACAGTGTAAATAGGCGTAAAACTCAATCAGAAAATATAGATAATAATAAAATATAGTATAAGAAGAAAGAGAAGCTATGTAGATGACAACTTAATAAAGTAATTTATATAATTAGCAAAATTATCTTAGGCAAGTATATAAGAAGTGCCAAGACGTAAACGTTATTCAGATTTGTGTCTGCGAATTGATTCTCTATCTATCAATCCTATGCCAAAAAGTCAATTACTAATCGTAATTAGGTGGATCTTGCGTACAGTGGATTACTATTATGTACTTCATCAATTAGCTAATAGATTTATCATCACTGGAAACACGTTAAAAATAGTGAAAGACTATCTAAGAAATAGACAACAACGCGTTATACTTCCTGGAACTCATTCTAACTGGCTTCCTGTTATATCTTGTGTACCACAAGGAATCGTTCTTGGCCCTGTGTTATTTGTATTATATCTGGATGATCTCACAGACCTCTTTAATTCCCACATCTCAAGCACAATCCTAATGTTTGGCGATGATTGCAAGATTATAAAACAGCCATCAGACATGCAAATTCTCCAAAATTACATTAACAGATTCTCTGAATTGTGTGAGCGATGGAAACTGTCCACAAACCCTTCTTAATGCTCGTACATAACAATTTAATTGAAACAAAACATTCTTGAAGGTAATTATACACTCACCGACCTCCTTCTAGCATAAAAGAAGCACAACACCGAGATCTAGGTATCCTCGTAGATTCTAAACTAACTTTCGAAAATCACATATCAACCATCACAAAAAAAGCAATGCGTATGCTAGGCCTACTGTACAGATTCACCGAAATCAATAACCCGAAAGCACTTTCAATTTACTTCAAAACATTTGTGTCCCCCATGAATACTGTTCAGCAATCTGGAACATGGCTGCCCCTTCTCATATCTCCAAGATCGACAGTGTTCTCAGCTTTTTCCTCTCCATCGTTCGATATAGAGTGTCCGACCCTGAGATACATTAATACTCCAGAAACTCGTAGATACGTTGCAGATATGAAATTGCTATACAAGATCCTAAATGGAAACCTAAGATGCAGCATCCCACTCCACGAACTCTCCCTCAGGGTGTCTAGACATAAAACATGGAGCATGGAAACTTTCGACATTGCAACTCCCAGACTCTCTCACTCATACAACGTTCATTATTCCATAGGCTACCGAATCAATTCAACATCATCTCAAATCAAGTGGATATATTCAGTTCATATTTGTCATGTATCACCAACATAGAAAAATTGTACGTAAGTAATGCATTGTGAAAATAACCTGTATACCTTGGTACTGTTTTGGCTTGTATATTTTTGTTTATTTTATTTTATATTATTTTGTGTTTTTATCTTAACACTAGTCTACTGTTTTACTGTATCTCTCACACTGAGTCTAGGTCCCGTATCAACTTTACGGACAGCTCTCTTGTTCGTAGTCTCCTCCCGACATCACATTATCGTCTCTAATTCACATCTCAGTGGCATCTCTCAATCCTGCCATGCATAAATAATTTAATTATTTTTAATTCGTCATTAGCCTCTTCGTTGATAGCTTCCTCTGCAATGTTGTTGTTCGACATTCTTCATACCTATCCTTCTTCTTAAAACTCATTTCGATAATTTTCACTTTACTGCCTCAATAAGGTTTTTTCCAAGATGCTTTAAGGAGAGAAAATATAGTGTTGATTCGGCCCACAAAGATGTGCTAATTTATGACACGTACGATCGAGTTTCATGTGAAGTGAAGTTAGCCACAAACAAAGTGAAGTTAGCCACAAACAAAGTGAAGTTAGCCACGAACAAAGTGAAGTTAGCCACAAAGTTTATGCTTCCATAAAAAAAATCCCCAAATAATTATTTATTTACACAAAAAGGACAGTGTGGAAGATACAATTGCGACGCAGACAGGAGTGTCATAAACGCAACACACTTTAAGTGAATTTACAGATCAAAATATATGTGATTATAAGTAAGGGACTCAGGCCCGTAGCTAGAACTGACCTTCAGGGGGGCTCACGGGTTATCAGGGGGGCTTTGTAAACCAAGTACAGTTTTCAAGAGTTTAATAGTATTAAATGAAGGTAAATTATGTGTGTCGGGGGTAATTAAGTTAATTTAAAATATAAAATTTAGGAATATACAAATACTAGTTTTTTTTCCTATATCTTCTAAAACATCTATTGAAGTGCTAATGACTGCCACTCACACCATCCCTTAATACACACTCCAAACTATTTTTGATGATACAGATATTTATATCATACATGTTAAAATGTACAATATTCATGTTAATCATAGTGCCTACCGTACATTCCACCCCCGGCCAAAGCAATAAAACTTGGGATCTGTTGACATTTGACGCAGATGCGGAAGGAATGTGGATAATGACATCAAAGTCATAGATTTCTGTCAAACGAGAGGCTGCAACAGGGACAGGGAAGGTACAGATAAAGAAGGCTCCCTATGAAAGAACTTTCTAAAGTCTACAGAATCTTCTAAACACTTGCCGCTGCTTAGACTTTTGCTCATAAACAAGATGAACGAACGAAGTTGTGAACAAATTAATATATTCTGTCTACATTTTCACTCTTCACCTCAAATTAAAATACAAAATAGTTTTAACTAATGTTAAGGGGGCTGGCGGCAGTGCCATAAGGCCTGGCCCCCCTGGCCCCTGCCTGGCTACGGGCCTGAAGGAACTGCATATTTTTATCTTCTTCTATAACGAAATAACCATTATACAAACGAATTATTACGCCTATAGCGTATAAAATTTCAGCATGGGATTTTATGATGTTAATTGGAAGTTGGTAATAGGCTTTCTTAACGCAGAAGTTTGTTCTGAAGAGCCAAGAGCAGAAACTTCTGTGAAGTGAAGTTAGCACCGAGAATTCTTCCAAATTAATTCTTCGTTAAGGAAACTTCCCCAAGTCATGATTATTCCTTCATGGAGAAAAGAGCAGCATAAACAAATAATATTGTTGCACAATAGAGTGTTAAACACACAAGAGTTTCAATATACTTAGAAAGAAGTTTCAAGTCTATTTATTAGTTAAGAGTGCAGGATGTTTAAAAGAAAACTAGAGCTTAATGGTTCACATCTGGCGTTTCACAGCTAAAATTTTTCACATTTATGATCATTGTTTTGTCCAGTCAGAGTCCAGTCAGTACACTAAAGTACAGTAAACAGCACATGAGGCATGATAACTAGATTGTTGTTAGATGCTAAAAGAAGTAAGGACATTAAAACAATTGAAACTTGTTTATTTCCTGCTCGGTGATTCTCGTGAACTCACCAATCACAGAGAATTTGTTTCCTCAATAATGTTCGCACAGCTATCAATTGTCAGCGGGATAATAAAGGGGGTATTATTGTTCTGTACTAGTTGATAAGAAAAGACGACATCTGCTTTTAATTTCTTCTTTCGAAATTTCCTTATCCTGCCATCAATATTATGAACTATCCATTGTGCTAAAGGTACGAAGAATTTATTATAAAATATAGAATTACATGCAAGATAACTAGAAAATTATACAGAAAATGTCTTATTACGAGAAAATTGAAGAAGTATGTTGTAAGAATGCAAGATTGGTAAAATATGTCAAACTATACCTTATCAAGTTCGTCTATTTCGGGTGATGTTCATCAGATATGTAAAGATCTGACCCAAATATTCTATCCGATGTCAAATAAAAAATATGTTATAACATAAAGTCCCGGGCCCTAGTTGCCAGAAAGGTGTAAATCTGACATAATAGCAAATGAAACTTAAGATAATTGCATTGAACCTCACGATATTTTCAGTATTCTCCCACTACTTTCTTCGGTTAAAGGAATTCTGACTTCATTTAATACCCCACCCTAACCCCAGTCGATACTGACATCCCATGTAATGAGAATTTTGAAATAATCTTGTGCATATTTTTGGCTTCACTGGGAATATTTCTGCATTTTTCTGACATATTTTTAATTTATGACATATTTTTAATTTATATGACATATTTTTCAATTTTTATGCCATAATTACATACATATTTTACAGTTTTATAGGACAAAGTCCCGGGCCCTAGAAATGAAGATTGGACAGGACAAGGACAGGATTCGAACCTAGAACCTAATATCAGAGGCCGGCACTTCTAAACCTGACACTGCTTGTAAATAATTACGAGAGGTCGAATTTAGGTGGAAGTGGTGGTTTTACCACTAGGCCTCCACCTGTAAAGGACCTTACACTTGAAAGACCATAGAAGCAGAAATTAGATACGGGTTTGAAATATGAAATAAACTTAAATTCTTGTGACTATGGAAGGATTGCGTTAGTTTGAGAGGGGTTCGTGTCTTATTGGCCTCCAAATTATGCAAATCCAACTTAGTGATGAAGAATACGTACAGTGGTGGCGATTGGGTTCAAAAACTGGGGTGGGCAAGGTGCCAAAGCTACAGGCCGTTTACTTCCTTTAGTATATAAGTTTTAGCATGGTGCGGTGGCAAAAAGTGGGTCGATAACTGCCCACCACCCTCCTGAAAGCCGCCACTGAATAAGTGTATAACTTTGAGGCATTGCTGAGATTTATTGCCATGGTGACAAACTCTTCCATTTGTGTCTATCCTGGACAATAAGAGTCATTGCATATTTTCATTGCAAGTATGAAGCGTTCAGAATCGACTCGCTGGAAAGTGGTGGTAGACATTTTCAACGTCTTCTGTAATATGGGTGTGTTTATCATGAATCATGTATTCATATTGGCATGTTCTAAACAATGTATATCATTGGAGATATCGCATTTTCCAGAGTCTCGTAGTGAATTGTCTTGGGGGCATATTAGTAATATTGGTCCTCGCCGGTGACGTAGTGGTAACGGCGTAGCCTTAAAATCAAGGGTTCCCGGGTTCGATACCCGGTGGAGGCACAAGTGGTTCGGATTCCACTTTAAACTGTAGGTCCAGTCGCGATCCATTCATTCATTCATATTAGTTTCATTAGATCTCGAAACATTTTGCCAGCTTCGGTGGCTATCACAGCGCAATACTATACCAGGGGTCCCGGGTTCGAATCCCGGCCTGGGCATGAGTATTCTTTGTAAGTGTCCCTTCATCAATTTCATCAAATCATCACTCATCCTCATCTTCGCTATTAGCCAAAAGTGGCAGAAAAGCGAAGTAAAATAAACCAAATCAGTCGAAACATGTTGACCGGTTTTGTTCAAATGCAATGAAATAATATAACAAATAATATAATAATAATAATATTACATCTACATACTAGTTTAGTAGTCGTGGTCACATTAGTTGTATGAGACGAGAGGATAACCAGTTTATAATTTCCCCGATAATCGCATCTCTCATTCAAGACTTACAGAAACGAAACTATTCCTCCATCTATGTTGCAAGTTTAGTTAATTTTAGAAAAACTTTCCCCGGCAACTTGGAGACTTGTTTTCAGCATCTTTCAGATTTGCTGAAAGAGATTTTCGGGATTTGACATTCCGCCCCTGGGCCCGTCTTAATTTCTCCCTTTGACGACAAGCGATGCCAGTTGCAAGCAAGTTGAGGGTGATGTGCCCTCAGGGCGGGAACTTGCAGATGACGACTTGCCTCTCCAAATCGAAACTAGAAGTGTCGGCGAGATCAAACGTTGATATTTAGAGTAATAAATTTTTAATGAGCGTGTAGAAAGGAGTAGCTTTTTACTGGGAGGAAAGTTATGAATTTTCAAACGGTGTTTTGAAACGCTTTTGTGTGTGTGTAGCAAGAAAAAGGCGTTTGAAACTTCAATCTTTCTTTGCCTTGGTGCTTCATTTTGTACAAGATTTATCTTCTCTACAACTTCTTTTGGAAGTATGGCGCGTGAAAAACCCCGCAATGAAACTCCTATCCGTTAAAAGAGACTTTTAAAAGTAAAAGGTCACTTTACTGCACATATACGAGGGAGGGACGGTAAATATGAAGCAGTTACAGAATGCCTAGTAATGGTATTTAGTAGCTGCAAAAGTTAATAGATGGCAGCACAATTCAACTTAATTATAGGGTAGGTAGAAAACGCCAGATATTCCTTTCGCGTGCGTACTTAAGTACAACAAATGGCTACCATACTTAAAATATGTACAGCTGAATTATTATGCGCTGTTCAGTAGCGTACGTAGGAATTTATTTCGGGAGGAGCACACTCTTGTTTGCGATTTCATAGAACAATGTATATATATAACTACATGACGGTCAAAATCTCGGATTGTGTTCACATGCATCTAATGTCTCTTTTGCTTGAATTTCTATAATGGCGTACAAGGCAGGCACCTGTAAATCAAACAATATCATATAAATAAATGTGAGCAGTCACATTGGAACCGAGCTACTGTGATGTGTGCGGCTGTATTTCAACGACCATCGATTCGAACGAAACCGTTTTGCTTTTTCCGGCCGAATTCGCCAAAAGTGTATTTCCTTACACATTATACCCTGACTTCTCGCGTTGTTTCGATGCCAATAGTGGAATTGGTTCGTGAACGTAAACCATTAAATGATACACATGTCTCAAGAACTATCAAACTATGATCGGCAGCCAGAAAAGTGTAGCTAATAATTGCAAGTGAATTGCAGAGCACTACCTACATATTTTCGTTCTTAAAAATACGCACAAATGGTTTTCCAATGCAACATTTTGTCGGGCATTTGGGTACAGTCAACCGCCAATAAAATAAAGACAGACGATTTTCAGTCATTTTCTTATCTCACTTTCATTTGTGCCAGTTTGATTAAAATGATATTATTATTGCCACCAGAGGTCAATAAAATCGATTAGGTAATGACGTAAGAACAAAGTCAGTGAATGCGAAGCAGTGCAGTTCCTGTATTCTGACACGGACAGAGACGCAAATACGATTTTTTGTCTGGGTAGGCAACTACCAAGATAAACGTACCAATACTACTACTACTAATAATAATAATACATTGCGAGCGAGCAAGAAAATTTCTAGATTCAATTTTTTTGCAGACTGAAATCAATATTGATTTTATAGGGCGCAAATAATTTCAAGGGACGCCATGGCATTCTCTCTTTTACAACTTTTTTTCATTTAGATCGTTCGGCGCCCAGGCCGACTCCCGCCGTCCCATAGCTACAGCTCTGAAGTTGATAAGATGAAGAAATGCAGGAAATTTTACGACAATTATTTTTATTTGCATAAAATTTGAAATTTGGGCCATCAATGTTTGCCCCCCCCCCCCCCTTAGAACTCATTTCTGTCCAATGTTGGGAAGGACAATGCCCTCCCTGCCCCCCGTGGTTGTGCCACTGGACACGGAGAGGAAGTAGTTTTTTCTCGAGGTAGACACTTTGTTGATGTGTCCGATCAACCACGATATGAAGAAGTCTAAGTTCATTCCATACTGCTTTAAGTTCCAAACTTGCAGTCCCTATTTACATAATAACCCGTGGTGCAAGAGCCCATGATGGCCAAGGCCTACCTACCAACTGCCGGCCTCCCTCCCACCTGCCGAGGTGTGTGGGAGTGAGGTAAGCACGACGAAGCCCCAGTCGTTGTTATATGTTTCCATGACCGGGTTACGCTACTCATTCGTAGCTCCCCAATTTCCTCACGATGGTGCGTGGTCCCATACACAGGCCGAAATCTCAGGAGACAAGTTGTTACGCTTCCACCAGGAGACTCGAAGCTGTGAGCGTCCCGTAGGTAGTCAGAGCCACGGTGCGGGACTTCTCACTATTTACATAAATCATATTTAATTCCTGTACTTTCTCTTCTATACAACGTGGAGAAGTGATTTAATAATGAATCATTGTTCTTTGGTTATATTTAAAGGTGTGAGACCCATTTAGTTTACTTAGTTCGGTTGAATGAATGAATACACAGATCTACAATTTTTTTTTGGCCAAAGATTTTTGAACAAGTTTATAGTATTTTGGTTGTGCTGAATCTAAAATGAAAAACTGAATATGCTGACCAAGGCAGTAATTTATTTTATTATAAAACATAAACTAACATAAACAACATAGGGATGATGTACGACTTGAGAGAGAGAGAAATGCGATTTTCAAACACACGAGAGAAACAGGACATGACGTAGAGTGGGATGAGGCTAAGCAGATAGGAAGGAAGGAGAGAATGCTAGTGAGAAAATGGAAGGAGGCCAAGGAAATAGAGAAGAAAGGTGAAGAAGACACAATGAACTGAATGGGGGACTGAAGTTAAACAAAGAATGGAAGAAGGTGTTAGAAAGAGTGGAAACGACAAGAAAGAAAGAGGAGAGAAGAAGGAAGAAGAATGAAGGAAAAAGAGCGTGAGATAAAGAGTCCAACCACATTCACTTTTAGGTGAAAGTACAGTTGACAAGGGAAAGCCACCTGCTAGAATGTTCCAGAACAACTTGCTAATAGTCTGGAAGGGAGTAGTAATGTTTGTGTATATATATCGTCCTGTTTTTGTATCTTGTTACATTTGTACTTGATACAGAGTCTGAAGAAGACCTTGCTAGAAGGTTGAAACGTTACGTTTAGTTTGTGTTTTATAATAAAATAAATTACTGCCTTGGTCAGCATATTGAGTTTTTCATATCATGGAAACAAGGCTTAATGGTGTTGTAAAATTAACAACGCCGGCCCCCATGGCGGAGTGGTTAGCACAATGCGCTGCGACGCCAGGGGTCCCGGGTTCGAATCCTGGCTTGGGCATGGACGTTTGTGATGTCTATTCATCAATTTCATCATATCATCACTCATCCCCATCTTCGCAAATTAGCTAAAAGTGGCACAAGAAGCGAAGTAAAATAAATCAAATCAAATCAAATGTAAAATGAATAACAGTTTTGCCAAGTTGGCTCTAGCTCTTGAGATACTTCATATTCTTCAATTTTAAGTTTATCTCAATGATAGATGTAGGTGTTGACATGAAATAGGGCATGGCTTTTATTTTAGAATATAAAAATATTTCTCTACTCCAACCATTGCACAGAAAATATTTATTAGAAGTTCGTTTTTCTTTATTTGTTTTATTTTTAAGTTTAATTTCTGTTCTTGAGGGGAATGAAACATGCGTTCTTCACGAGCAGGCCGCGTAAATGATTCTGATGGATTGTGCTGCATTTGTGGTGAATATTCTGTGCAGAAACAATGAAAAACATCACTGACTTTGTAAAGGAAGCATATATTGCATAATGAAGTATTTTGTTAAGTCTTGGATAAAGGTGGCGAGTGTTTCATTACATCTATAGATCCTTTCATGGACTGAGTGTTCAGAAACTAAAAGTAGGGATCTTTGATGGGCCTCACGTAAACTCATTAATGATTCAAATCTCTCAAATTCTAAGAATGATATTGAGGCTTCTATATGATTCAGTTATGTCTCAGTTGTCAAGAACTTCGGCAGAAGAAATGGTGCAAAGCTTGCTCACAAACTTAAAATATTTTGGTATTAATATAAGCATAAAGATAAATTTCCTCCAAAGGTAGTTTGACAGTTTTCCAAATAATCTTGGTGATATTAATGAAAACCAAGGGGAGAGGTCCCACAAAGATATAAAGAAGATGATGGATGAAATATTTCAAAGTAGATGGGACAGACACGAGATAGCAAATCAGTGGTGGAGATTAGGAGGGGTGTGGAGAACATTTCCCACCCACTTGTTGCCTCCGCACTATGATGTCTTAATGATAAGCCATGTCTACTAAGGGAGACTAAACTGTCCTTGCACCTGCCCCCTCCACCTTTTGGTACCTAATGTCACTAGTATAGCAGACTATTGCTGGGATCTTCAACATGATTGTTCCGGCACCCTACACACAAGTAAATCTCAGAAACAAGGTTTTTCTCATCATTAAGAGTGATTAACAATGAGATTTCATGCTTTTCATGTTTTTTAAAGAACAGCCATTACTCAAAAACCAGAACCAATGTAGAAAAACTGATATTCAAAATCACAATGGCAAAGATACCACAAAATCACTCTAGTTTAGTTGGCAATAAAAAGTGTGTTTACCAGTGATATCAATCAAACTGGCAAATTCAGAAGAGACAATGTTTTTCTTTCAGCGAGTTTATCGTAGTTTTATGGTGCTTGCACATTATTGAAATAAACTCGCATCAACTGTGACAGTATTGTATCTATACATTGCAAAACATAGCTGTCCCATAGCAATTTAAGTAGACCTTTAAGACTTGAGTTCTCCAGTGCGAGTACTTACAGAGGTTCGTATGCATTAAACAAGCCAGTTTAACGTACATCGTTACCACATCGCGAGAACGAACAGCAGTGTAAAGTTCTGCAGAAACCGGATCCAACTGGACTTTTAAGGTATCCCATTATCATTACACTTGGAAGATAAGGATGTAACACTCCAGCATACACTAACTAGTAAAGTAATCTCTGGCTTTAACTATGAGTTAGTATCAACTTCTTCGAGGCTAATTCGGGTATCGTCTTTGGTTGCACAAGTTCTTTCAATGACAGGCCGGACCCTGTGGCTGAGTTGTTATAGCCTTACTAAGCCCCGCGACAAGTTAAGTTTGCAGCAACTTTTCGCCCATGTAGACCCAAACGTGCGCGCAGAATATAGTTCCGCTGCACTACTGCCGATTTTCTCAATGTCTGTGATAAGAACAGCTCGGCGGTCGAGGCAAGACTCGCATGGGAATTGCTGAGCGCCGTTCTCGCACGGTTTAATACATAAAACCTGCTGCAAACTTAATCTGTCGCGGGGTATAGTCATGTCCTTCGAGACTGCTTGGCTCACATACATTTGGATTCCCCCATAAACGTTACTACCCTCCCCCACAACCTTAGGTACCTCCGAGATACTTTAGTGGAGATCTGCTACGGCTTGTTACAAACTCCTACCCTGCCTGTTCCAGTGGTGTTGCAAATGTTCAGAGGAATGCGTGCAGCGTCTCAACAGTTGCAAGACACGCGGAAGTTCGTTGGCCTGCGGTATGGAAAAATATTCACGGGAGACATCTCCCATCAAGGATACGATCGGCGTGGTACGTTATAGTGCATCAAATACTCCTGACCGGAGTGAAACTCCATGCCATACACATGGCAGACACCTCACTATGTTCAATATGTCACGTTCCTGAAACCTTGGTGCATTAACTCAGTGAATGCCAACTAACTGCTACGTCCTGGAAATATGTCTCAAAACTCGTGAGTGTAATCTGTCGCACAAGCGAGAGGAATATAACAGTTGATCATCTTCTGTTTCTCACCTTTAATTATAACCCAAGAATGTAACAGAACAGTGTACAACTGGAGCATTATGCTTGTTTTACCTCCACATATCAGCAACCTGAATTTCACGCACAATTTGTGAATTACTTACATCACGTATTTCAAACTATGTCATCAACCAGAAAGAACATTTTATATGCCAAATTTTAAATGTACTGTATCCTAGTGTGTAATAACCTTTATATGTAATCATGAAAAAGCTTGTTCCAATCAGCTGTAAATAGTTCAATAAAAAAAAAGTGGTTAGCACATCGCGCTGCGACGCCAGGGGTGACAGCAAGTTTTTGAAAGTACAACAACTTAGCAGCGAGGATATTGTTATGTCGTTTTGCAGCAAAATACTTCAATTCCACCTCGAATAGCTATTTTGGTTCAATGTCGTAGCCACTGGTAATACGGCAAGTGTCTCAAGTGAATGCAGTTTCTTGCCAAACTCGATGCAGCATATCAGAAGAGCTCAGCGAGATTAGTTGGTAACGAAGGAGCAACACTCGATCTTTAGAGGTAAAACCGGAAGGGTTTAAATCTGGTGAACGAGGCGGCCGTGGACCATCGAACTGGAAATGATGATTCCAGAAAGCCCGTACTCCTGTGAGGTAGTGCGCCATCCTGATGGAAGTGCATACATCATTCTTGGTCCTCCTCGGTAACTGTGGACCAAGAATTATTTTCGCTAAACCAAAACATTCGCCGAGCCGGGAATCTCTGGTGCAAGGCCACGCTTAAAGGTAAAGAAGGGGAGCAAGCGAGTTGGCGGAGCGAACCAGCACACGCTGCTGCAAAGGTGGTAATTACAGACACTTTTCTTCCTCCACGCAATCCTGTTCCCTCGCCCTTGTTCATTGGTCGAGCCCTCTCCAATCACTACTTGCGCAGAAACTTGCTTTCGTTTGCTCGCCCCACCGACTCACAGGACAAAATATAGACCTGTCAAGGAGTCATTTTAAGAAGTAAGACCACTGGCACTGGCATGCGGTACTACTGTACATATGCTTTATGAACGATTAAGAAGTGCTGTTGTTTCAGGTGCGGATCCACGAGAAGGGAATAGGGGTGATCGCCTCTTCCAACTGCCAGGTTTTTGCCTAATATTTTACAAGACAACACTGTTTTTCTTTTATCAGCAAGATTAACAGACCCGAGAATAGTTTTTAAAGTTCAAGTTCACTAATGGAAGGCTAATCGAAACTGGACCTACAGATTAAATTTGAATCCAAACCACTACAATGTCACGGTATCTAGTGACATGTATAACGCAGTTCGATATAAATTATTTATGTTTATTGATTCATTTTATGTTCAAATATAAAAGTGTGAGGTATTTTATTTTGTGGATAAACTTGTATCCGAGGCAGACGTCGGGAGCTGGGAACGGGTTTTTCTTGAGTGACGGCGGAACTGTCTTTTCGGCTTAGGACATGACATATTTGCACCGACACGGAGATACGAAAGGAATATTTCCGTCGAGACCGGGCTTCAAGTCAGCGGGCGGTCGAACCCATGTTCACGGATGACCAGGTACACCAGCTGGAGCCCGAGCCTGCAAGGATCGACGACGCGCACTTGACCGCGTTTCAAGACAATGGAGAGAGGTCATTTCCACCCCCTCAGAAAGGGAAGCGAAGCCACCTTAGCGTCATCCCCAACGGACGAATTTGAATCTCTCTTAAATACGCGGTGCTACCATCCCAGACACAGTTTTTACCCGGATTTCATAGAGAGAGCAGCTCCGCGCTACACTCTCGCGTGATCATTGTTTTGTGTCCGTGGACTTTGTTTCCTTACGTACCGTGAACGAATCGCAGAGATAGAGTTACCAGTGTGCGCCTTATTTTGGTGAAGATTACGCGGTGATTTGTTTTTGCCAAGCGTGGACTACATAATGATGGAGGGCTAAAGAAGATAGAGAAGGGGGCCGTCGCCCCCCCTGACGCCCGCAACGATGCAGAAGCCAGCCAGACGACGCCAAAACCAACCACTGCCCAAAGCCCGAAGGACGCTTTCAGATCGACGTCCCAACCAAAGCCCGAAGGACGCTTTCAGATCGACGTCCCAACCAAAGCCCGAAGGACGTCTTCAGAACGACGCCGATCGAAGCCCGAGGGAGAGATTGAAGGACGACTCCAGAACGACGCCGATCGAAGCCAGAGGGAGAGATTGAAGGACGACTCCAGAACGACGCTTCCATAACGACGTCCAATTGATGCCCGACACTAGAGATATCCCGACCGGCGCGTGACCACGTACACCCGACGCTAGTGACAAGAGGAAAGCCCGAAGTACTAAGGAGGTGCAAGTACAACAGATCGTCGCAATTATTCTTCGTCGCGATCGACCTTGGAGGACAATTTCGCCACAAAGGAACCGTGTGCAAGTCCCGCGTCCAGGAGAGATGAATGACCACGCCATGTAGCAGAGTCTGGTACAGTATACTTCAGAGGGTCTCATGTACATGTAAACGTGCGTCGTTAGTATCAACACCTTACAGTTAACGCCGAAGTCTCACTTATTCGCAAAGTTACTCAGGAAACCCAGAACCTAACCCCGCGTCTGATAATTTTTGGTATTGTTATAAAAAAGAGTTATTTCATGTTCAGATGTGCTAATTTAATTGTCTGCATTCAGCGTTAGAAGCTCCATTTCATTTATTTAATATTTAGTGTAAATTGTCAAAGTGTGCTCCATTTTTTGTGTAACCGACCGCCCCGTCGCGCCATTTAACTTGTCAATAGTTGACTGATGAGTCCTTTTTAATTGTGGAAAGCGTAGTTGTTTTTATTGCAAGGTCGTGTGCGTGAAATAGTATTATTTGTTGCATAGTGGTTTTTAAGGTAATTTTTGCTCGCGCCGACGATTGATTAGTGTATTCCGGCAGCTGGAGCCAATTAAGTTTTTGCATCACTATGTAATTGAGTAGTTGTTCTCATTGGACGAGAGAGGCTTGTGTGTAATACCCCCGTCCGAGCAACTTGTATATGTCGTGCTTACGACTCGATGCACACGTTCATTCGAACGAAAGATTTAACCACGCCGAGCCAATTGTCTTAGTTAATTGCTTTCCGAGGGCTGGCACTTAAGTTAATTTAAAAGAGCACAGGAGCTGGCAGACAAATGCCCTAAATTCACATAAAGGTTTAAAGATAAAACTGAATGATATGTTAGTGAGATCCATGATTTGTATCCATACTTCACATGTAAAAATACCTCATGTGTGTGAAAGAGAGATAGAGTGAATGTTGTGAGAGTGAGGAGGCTTTGTAAACAGTTGTTGATTGCAATATTTTTTTGTTGTTACAATATATATTCATTTTTTACCGTTCGTCAGTGTTGTTATTTGACGTTTTTCAGGTACCGGATATTATGCTATTAGTGTGTTATGAATGTTCGAATCTACATATCAAAGGTAAACAAAAGTGTAACATTTCAAGGTATTAATCTCCGCCTCGCAATAGTATGACAATAAACGACCGTCTCAGTACCGAACTTGATACCTGGACCGTGAGTCACGACCGGTTTCCCGTACACATAACGACGTTTGGCCCCGTGCCGGGGTATGATTGACACGTCATTTCGGGGATCGTGAGTGCACTCGTTACATTTGGCGCCGCGAACATGGGACGGCAACTTTGTCATGTCTTTCCAGGAAAGCCAGGTTGCGAGAGCGGTAGAAATTTCATTGTTGTATACGTCACGCATAAAATCCTTGTGTTAGGTTCCTGGTTATTTGTGTGTTTTTTCGTTTTGTATTTCGAGGGTTATTTTGATTTATTTGTCGTAGGTTCACGTGTAAGGACACGTGATTGGGCGTAATTGGTAACAATAGGGCAGATATTTTTTTTCGGCGAAAGCAGCAAGGGCAGCTGCATAGGGCATTTTTTATGTAGTTTTTGTGTACTTTTTTTGGTTGTTGGCATAATTTATGGCATCAGGCTGAGTTGCGGGATAAGGGATTCCCGACGGACCTCCTTTTCTTTTTATGTATCGATTTGTAATTCACATTTTGTGTGAGCTCGCGTAAGTTTGCGTAACTGTTCCAAAGTGCGACATAAGATTGAGCAGATAATTAAGGAAAGGCCTTCATGAGATTAAGAAATCGTCGCATAGACTGTTTGAACAAGAGTGACGTCATGATGGTTTGCAAGGTTTGTGGACAGGAATTTTATGATTTCGAAGTCGACAGCGAGGGAGATTCCGGACCGGTTTGTCTCCAGTGCAAGAGCCCGCCAGGAATGGAAAGGGAGATACCAAGTGCCCAGGGGGGTACATCAAGTGCGGACGATGACCCCAGCAAGGAACAAGGAAATGACGTGGGAAGTGGCAGTGGTGCCAACCAGTTACAGCTAGTCCTCCAGATGCTCCAAGGAATGGAAACCAGGATGCAAACCAACATCCAGGGGTTGCAGGCTGAAATGCAAGGGGTCCAAACCAACATCCAGGGATTGGAAACCAGAGTCCAAACCAACATCCAGGGATTGCAGTCTGAGGTGCAAGGGATGCAGACCGACGTACGAGGGATGGAAGAACGCCTCCAAGGGACAGTTCGCGCCTCCGGAGAAGAAGTGACGCAACAACTCCTTCAGACGATCCAAGAATCCGAGGCTCGAATCGAATCCAGGATCGCCAGGACCGATGCTCGCATCAATGAACAGGAAGCCAAGGTGGCAACACTGGCGCAGAGCGTGCGTGAACAGGAAGGAGCTTTGCAACACATCGGCCAGCAGTGTGCACAGCTGGAGACGGCCTGCAATCGGAGCAACGATGCCCTCGAGCGACAAGTGCGGCGAGCAGCGAGCATAGCGGAAGGGAATTCCGACAAGATAAAGGAAATCGAGGATAAACTTCAACAATTGAACGTAGCTGACGTCCCGGGATCATCGCGAGAGCCGGCAGCTATGACGTCATCGCAGCCAGCTGCGATCGATCCCCTCGTCTTCAAGGCGCGCGAGTGACGCAAGAACGACTACGCTTGTCAACGGAGGAAGCGAAGTGGAACCTGGACTACATCTTCCATCGCCGCGACCGTTCGAAGCCCAAACTTCAAACCGGGAAGATATACGGTCTGAACCAGCACCAACGAGAAGAGCTCTGTTCCCGCCTGAATATAAAAAACATTTCAAGAAGTTCTCCGGGGCCGACAGGATTTTGCCGTCTGCCTTCATCGAGGAATTCGAAGCAACAGCGCGGGAGTTAGGACTTGCGGATGGGGAGCGATTACTCGTGCTGAAAGGCCTAATGCAAGATCGGGCAAAGAACTGGCTGGATCGGAATGAAAGACACTTTCATTCATACTCGGCGTTTAGGGAAGCGTTCCTGACACACTTTCAGCGCCCTATGCAAGTGGAAAGGATGCTCATCCAGCTGAGGAACGAGAGGTACGACAGGAACGGGGGACTTACTTTTTCGCAATATTTCTGGCGTAAGTTCAATGAGTTCCAAGCTCTCCAGCCACAGATGACCACGTCGGAGATAATTGCGGCCCTAATTTATCATTACCCGCAAGAGATAAGACGGCATCTCAACGGGGCGTGCGTTTTCGATGCAGAGGCCATGTCGCTCACGCTCGAGAACCTAAACCAGTGCGAAGAGGAACGCGAGAGGATGCGGAGTGACAGATGGAACAAAAGGAGACGACCGGAGGATGAAGGAAACCGGGGAAACAAGCACCCACGCGTCCATTTCGTCCAGAGGAGGTACGATGGGCAGCAACGCGCTCCAGGAGCCGAAGTTCGCCAGTTTCGAGATGATCCGCCTTCGCCACGACAGAGACGCCAGTATCGGGGACAGAGACGTCGAGGTGGTCAAACTCCTAGGTCACCGGGTCACCATGGCAACAGCGGCGACAGCAACTTTTACAACGGGCGAGTGAACAATGGTTATTATCAACGTCACCCCGACAGTAGACCGGAGAGCCCGCGTTCTGACAACGGGCACACAAGGCGCAGCCCGCCGAGGGTTCAAAGGAGCCCGACGCGAAACGCGAACATTCCGAATCCCAGCAACACATCTCCACAGCCGGGGCCGTCAGGTCGTCAGCGCCGAAGGGAGGAATGGGATGGCGAAACATGGTTAAGCGACATCGCGCCATTTTAGAAGTATAAAATAACATTGCGCCATACCCAGAGTGTATAAAATGTATATTTATTATGTAAATTGGAGGTATCATTTATATCATGTGTTTTGTGTTATCGAACTGGTTTACTTTTCTTGTACAGGGTGTTAAAAAATTTGTAGTCAAAATTTCGTGCCACTGGTTAGTGAAAAATTTTATTCGCCTACAGAATTTTTTGATCGGAAGGAGGGCGAGATGTCACGGTATCTAGTGACATGTATAACGCAGTTCGATATAAATTATTTATGTTTATTGATTCATTTTATGTTCAAATATAAAAGTGTGAGGTATTTTATTTTGTGGATAAACTTGTATCCGAGGCAGACGTCGGGAGCTGGGAACGGGTTTTTCTTGAGTGACGGCGGAACTGTCTTTTCGGCTTAGGACATGACATATTTGCACCGACACGGAGATACGAAAGGAATATTTCCGTCGAGACCGGGCTTCAAGTCAGCGGGCGGTCGAACCCATGTTCACGGATGACCAGGTACACCAGCTGGAGCCCGAGCCTGCAAGGATCGACGACGCGCACTTGACCGCGTTTCAAGACAATGGAGAGAGGTCATTTCCACCCCCTCAGAAAGGGAAGCGAAGCCACCTTAGCGTCATCCCCAACGGACGAATTTGAATCTCTCTTAAATACGCGGTGCTACCATCCCAGACACAGTTTTTACCCGGATTTCATAGAGAGAGCAGCTCCGCGCTACACTCTCGCGTGATCATTGTTTTGTGTCCGTGGACTTTGTTTCCTTACGTACCGTGAACGAATCGCAGAGATAGAGTTACCAGTGTGCGCCTTATTTTGGTGAAGATTACGCGGTGATTTGTTTTTGCCAAGCGTGGACTACATAATGATGGAGGGCTAAAGAAGATAGAGAAGGGGGCCGTCGCCCCCCCTGACGCCCGCAACGATGCAGAAGCCAGCCAGACGACGCCAAAACCAACCACTGCCCAAAGCCCGAAGGACGCTTTCAGATCGACGTCCCAACCAAAGCCCGAAGGACGCTTTCAGATCGACGTCCCAACCAAAGCCCGAAGGACGTCTTCAGAACGACGCCGATCGAAGCCCGAGGGAGAGATTGAAGGACGACTCCAGAACGACGCCGATCGAAGCCAGAGGGAGAGATTGAAGGACGACTCCAGAACGACGCTTCCATAACGACGTCCAATTGATGCCCGACACTAGAGATATCCCGACCGGCGCGTGACCACGTACACCCGACGCTAGTGACAAGAGGAAAGCCCGAAGTACTAAGGAGGTGCAAGTACAACAGATCGTCGCAATTATTCTTCGTCGCGATCGACCTTGGAGGACAATTTCGCCACAAAGGAACCGTGTGCAAGTCCCGCGTCCAGGAGAGATGAATGACCACGCCATGTAGCAGAGTCTGGTACAGTATACTTCAGAGGGTCTCATGTACATGTAAACGTGCGTCGTTAGTATCAACACCTTACAGTTAACGCCGAAGTCTCACTTATTCGCAAAGTTACTCAGGAAACCCAGAACCTAACCCCGCGTCTGATAATTTTTGGTATTGTTATAAAAAAGAGTTATTTCATGTTCAGATGTGCTAATTTAATTGTCTGCATTCAGCGTTAGAAGCTCCATTTCATTTATTTAATATTTAGTGTAAATTGTCAAAGTGTGCTCCATTTTTTGTGTAACCGACCGCCCCGTCGCGCCATTTAACTTGTCAATAGTTGACTGATGAGTCCTTTTTAATTGTGGAAAGCGTAGTTGTTTTTATTGCAAGGTCGTGTGCGTGAAATAGTATTATTTGTTGCATAGTGGTTTTTAAGGTAATTTTTGCTCGCGCCGACGATTGATTAGTGTATTCCGGCAGCTGGAGCCAATTAAGTTTTTGCATCACTATGTAATTGAGTAGTTGTTCTCATTGGACGAGAGAGGCTTGTGTGTAATACCCCCGTCCGAGCAACTTGTATATGTCGTGCTTACGACTCGATGCACACGTTCATTCGAACGAAAGATTTAACCACGCCGAGCCAATTGTCTTAGTTAACCGCTTTCCGAGGGCTGGCACTTAAGTTAATTTAAAAGAGCACAGGAGCTGGCAGACAAATGCCCTAAATTCACATAAAGGTTTAAAGATAAAACTGAATGATATGTTAGTGAGATCCATGATTTGTATCCATACTTCACATGTAAAAATACCTCATGTGTGTGAAAGAGAGATAGAGTGAATGTTGTGAGAGTGAGGAGGCTTTGTAAACAGTTGTTGATTGCAATATTTTTTTGTTGTTACAATATATATTCATTTTTTACCGTTCGTCAGTGTTGTTATTTGACGTTTTTCAGGTACCGGATATTATGCTATTAGTGTGTTATGAATGTTCGAATCTACATATCAAAGGTAAACAAAAGTGTAACATTTCAAGGTATTAATCTCCGCCTCGCAATAGTATGACAATAAACGACCGTCTCAGTACCGAACTTGATACCTGGACCGTGAGTCACGACCGGTTTCCCGTACACATAACGACGTTTGGCCCCGTGCCGGGGTATGATTGACACGTCATTTCGGGGATCGTGAGTGCACTCGTTACAACAAGATGCCCCACAAGGAGATCAAATCCGAAACTCCTGCATAAAATGGTTTTGTTTCTTTCTTTAATTATATTATACTCCTTATATCTGATCCTTCGGTTTACCGTGACAACGGGAGAAATTGTAATAACTACGTAGAATGATAACAGCAGCCTACATGGGTTTGGATGACTCGCAGATGACTGTTGTCTCTGAATAATTTCAGCATGCTGATTCCAAAAATGAAATCCATTATTACCCATCACGTCTATTTTTTTCAAGAAACAGCAATATATCAACGGCCTTAATTTCACAATAAATTGTGTAGTTTCATCATTTTCTCAATAGATGGCTCTGTTTAGATGGAGGTAAAATCTTGGTTTTCTCCAATACAAATCCTCCAAATTTAAACTACAAATGCACATAGAATAGTAAGCATTTAATCCAACTTCTATCTTCACAAGACACACTGGCATGAAAATTGAAAACTTCGATTACGTAAGTTCCATTTTGGAATTCCCTCATAAAAATTTCTTTCACAAAATATCCAGAACTCAATGTTATAATATGGTGGGTTGAATGAACTTCATGACGTATAGAAAAATCCTGATCTAGCGTAAAATCGTGACGTGATGGGATGAAATTTATGTCATGTGTCATGTCCGTCATCAGCATTCAAAATACTTCCAGAATCACCTATTGGTTTGTAAACAACCGAAATTTCCCTTATTTAAATTGATTTTATTGCGTTCTGTAATGGAATGGCGAATATGAGAATTTTGATTGTGAAATTATGAAAAATTTTGACGTGATGGGAAAAAATGGATGTCATTTCCGTGATCAGCATTCGAAATTCTTCCAGAATTACCTATTGATTTGAAATCATCCGATTTTGTCCCAAAATTCAGGGCTGTGTAACCATCCATTCCAGGAAAGTTTCCTTATTTTTTGAAAATGAAAGGAAAAACAGCTTATCTCTAGAGCATAGTTTCTTCCAACAGATGTTTACATAAAACATAAAAACCGTAAAACTTCTCTTTAACAATTGTAGTTTTATTAGTCGTTGGCGTCGGCGTGAAAGCGCATGCGCAGGAACACTGCATTGGCCACCTAAGAGGTCTGCTATAAAACAAATCAACTTAAGGCCAGAAGCAATATGATTGTAGTGTTAATAACTGCCAATAGATGTCGCAACGTCAGCTTAGCTATTATTCTCCTCAAAGTGGTATCTTCACGTTACACGTAAACATAGCGTCTTTTCAAGTTTTTATCAAAGTATTTTGGTGTTACTTTCTGGGGATTGTGACTCTACTTATCTTCAAGATACTTCAAATAAATCAATTTTGAAAAGAGTAGTCCAAAAAGGACTTGTAGAAATAAAATAAATAATGTCGATACATTTGAACGTAATATTATTTGGAATTACCTCTGCTTTGCAATGTAAGATACAAGACTGAAATTCATCCCTCTCTTCTGTAACTTTGGCTCCGCCACTGCTTTGTATACAATCTTGTATGCTCACAAAGTTTTGAAAATCGTTTTAGAAGTTTCCTGTATAGCTATATGTGTTGAACGTATGCGCTTAATAGCTGTGAGCGAATTCTCTTAAGTTTTACTCAATGCTAGTATACAAACATTTAGCTCCACGAACGCAGGAAACATGATCCTTCGCGACAACAGTTGTAAATGTTGTATTAAGAAAACAACTCCGCAGACAGCATTCCAAAACAAGAACAGCTTCCTAGGGGGAGGCGGTACCTCGCAAACTTTCCATAACTTGCAAGATGCCAGGATGTTTAAGATCCCACACTTTTGTTACTCAAGAGTGCAAGATGTCCCAGGCGGGGAGTTCAGGCGAGAAGTTTCCTTTGAGCGTGTCTTAGAAACATCTCGCCAAATGCTGGAATTGCTCTTCGTGTTTGTAACAGAGGGTGTTTCCTCACAAAAGAAGCCGCTGTATATAAAAGTTATTTCTTGTTATCTTTATGCTCGTTATCTCGTATTGACGCTACGAACATCCGAGATATGATCTTGTTTATCCTATGTGGATTCAACCAGATATGGTAAGGCCCGTAGCGAGGGGTAGGCTATAGATCTTTTCAGTTCTTACGGCGGGCGATCTAGAAGAGGGGAGCAGGGAATTCGCCGCAGAACAGCGGTGGCGCCGATAGTTAAGACGTGGCGGAAATAAGTACTACGTGTACCTCGTTCTACAGGCTGCTGCGTTTGTTATCGCGCTGAATTGGTCTCTTTCCCGCTCCCCACTTCCCTTGCCAGCTTCTAGAGCGCCCGCCGTCAGAACTGATAAGACCTACAGCGGAGGATGAAGCTGTATTCAAAGCTTTATTTTTAAGGATAAAAAAGTCGCAATATATGGGACGGAGAAACTTACACTTTGCAGAGCTAAGGGCAAAAGAAAAACATACAAGGTGTTACTCCACCCTTGTCATCATCGGAGATTTTCAAGTGATGAAGTGACCCCTAGATACTTCGTTTTGATGGGGTATATCGTATATCGTTTTTTCTTTGGTTTTTACTAGTGGAAGTTTTATTCTGCCGTCGAACAACGTCAATGACACAAAAGGGGACTAGCAGTGAATTTTTATATTTAAGTATCTAAGTATTTATACACCACAAAATACAGTATTAATATTTATTAAAGGCCCAGGCACCTGACGTCTGTGGTTTACAAACGATTCCGGAATACACAGATTAGTCAGCTTCCGGTGTGAATTTGTTGAAACCAAACTTAGTTCTTAGAGGTTATTTTACAGAGTACTTACGTCTTCGATGTAACTACTTAGGTATTTACTTCACTTGGCGATAAACACGCTGAAAAACACCAACGGTGAACACTTAGGGGGAGTTGGGGGGAAAGCACATATCTTGCTGATACCGAGTTCGACGTCTTCAATCTTCTAATCCTCCTGTCGTTGGTTCATAATAAACATGTAGCCTCTCTTCTTTAGTAACCTTTTCTCAGGTTCTGGTAGAGATACTGCACAGCCCGATAGTTCACTCACAGTTTATTCTTTAGACACTATCTCTCTTTCCGGCAGAGATCATGCCAGTTAGTTCACTTACAGTTTTTCACAGCCCGCGTAACCAATAACCAACGTAACACGGATCCTAACCGTATCAATGCTTGACTCGGACTGTCTTCTCTGCAACGCACATCACCGTTCCCCAGAAAAGACGTTAGCTTTTCTTGCCGCCCTTTTCTCGCCATCGAGGGCGGGTCAACTTTTATAAGGGGTGCGTTAAGATCGGTTACAATCGCGAGGTATTTTAATTTAGTTTGCATTTTTAGATATTATTCTTATCATTTTTTAACTTGTAAGCTTAGTAACACACTGCTGGAATTTACTGTTCCCTTAAGTAGTGAATTTTTAAGGATGATCTTCAGACGCTAAGACATAACTGAAATATTCCAAAATATGATAAACTTTTTATTAACCAGATATGCAAACGAATATTTAAATATAACCTACACTCTGTCCCAGATATCTCTGGAGGAGGCGAACGAAAACAAGTCTCTGCGCAAGTAGTCACGTGAGACGGCTCCACCAATGAACACGTGAGAGGAACCGGATTGCCTTGAGGGAAGAAAAGCTACTGCAGCCAGCCTTCCCAGTAGCATGTACTGCTTCGTTCTGTCCAATCGATCCCCCACCCCTTCTCTACCGCTATGCGCGGCCTTGCTTCAGGGATAACTGAATCAGGGTGTATATATATATATTTTTAAGAAACGTTCCCTTTGTCTATTTCAAATTTTGTAGGACGTAACAATCACAAACCACAGCATAAAACGAAAATATCGATGGACGCAAATATAATGTCAGTAATGCGGGGGGTGTCAAACCATAATCCTGCGTAGGGCGCCAAAGTATCTATACCGTATCCAGGAATCTTTGGAGTAAGGTTGTAAGGCCGCGCATAACTGAAGGGGAGAAAGCGAGTGTGCGAAGCAAAGCAGTACACGCTGCTGCAAAGCTGCAGTCGCTTTTCCCCGTCCACGCAATCCCGTTCCCTCGCACGTGCCAGGGTGGCTACTCTAGAACCATGATAAAATTCAAGTATAATTCCCGGTTTTCAAGGCGAACTTTCCAAAAATTCAAACAGATGTATTCTCTATTTCAACCTTACGTATTACCGCCTCTCAACATCCACACACAAATATCTTTATAATATAAAGGGTCTATGTGATTCCAACATCCAAAAATTATAATTCAATTAAACGGTATACGTAATATAATTAAAATATTTAATTTAAGGTGATGAGTTTCTATTTACAATCAGACGCGCAACCACGAATTTTTGTCTGACCGGGCGGGGAGAAAGTGCCAGGATAAACGTACTAATAATAATAGTGTTAGTAATAATGTTATTATTATAACATTATTATTATTATTATTGATTTGTTTTATTTTACTTCGCTTCTTGTGCCACGTTTGGCTAATTCGCGAAGATGGGGATGAGTGATATGATGAAATTGATGAATGGACAGTCACGAACATCCATGCCCAAGCCGGGATTCGAACCCGCCGGGACCAACATTGTTGTTGTTATTAATATTACTATTAGTAGTAGTAGTAGTTCAAAGACGTTATTATCCTCGTAAATTATGCAAAAAGGGGGTAGAAGTTGGTGATAAAGCATTTGTGTTCGAACAAACTATTTTAATTATTTTTTCTCCACACGGCACAATAGTTCAGATCCCACTTTAAACTGTAGGTCCAGTCCCGATTAGCCTTTCTGTGCATAAAGTGGACTTGAAACCACAAATCCCGCCGCCTCCTAGCTATGGTTCTAAACTTGATAAGACTAAGAAAAGTAGGAATTGCGAGCGAAGCGATCAAGGAAATTTTACGAAAATATTTTTTATTAAAATGTGAATTGGATTTGGATTAGAAAAAGTTGTAATCTTTTACGTCTACGGAGAAAAATTCAAGTAGAATTCACGCATAATTCCCGGAATTCAAGGAATTCCCGGAATTCAAGGAATTCCCGGAATTCAAGTAATTCCCGGAATTCAAGGAATTTCAGGAATTCAAGGAATTCCCGGTGAGTAGCCACCCTATTTCTCGAGCCGTCTCGAGTCAATACTTGCGCAGAGACTTGCTTTCGTCTTCTTGCTCCAGAAATTCTCGGGACAGAGTATAGCTGCGTGTCCAAATGAAAAGACTTGCTTTTTTTTAGCACAAATTCACAGTCTTTGCGTGGTATTTAGAATATTCAGAATATTAATATACAGAATATTCTAACCAGCCCTCTCCCTCTCCTACATAGTTTTCTGAGCCTTTACTGAGACCAGATAAAAGAAGATTCAACCACGCCTTCTCTACACTTGACCGTTTTATTTGACAAATAGAAATTTACGACCTGTCCGTATAGTCTTATCATTAGAGACCGGATGTTTAGGCACTAAAAACATATAAAATAGGCAGGCAAATAAGCACTTATAATTTTCAAAATAGGCAGTAAAATAGGCATTAAAATACAAATAGGCAATAAAAAGGCAATGAAATTTAACTCAAAATAATGAACATAGACGTACAAAAATAAATAGGTGTTTAAATTATATAGAAACATACCTGTACATTCTTTATATTTGCTTAAAATAAACCAGGAGCTCATCATTAGAGAGAGACAGCAGTCCAATATTGTACTTAATAAATCACTGCAAACAGGAGTCACGTCAGCCCAAAATTTTCCATTGTATAATGGCTACACACAATAGTCTGACAAAAGAAATTGTTGCCTACTTCCAACCAGTAGGTACGCAAATTATTTAAATATACACTTTATCACTGCACGCAGAGTTATTTCAGTTAAAAAAATTTACACTATATTTTCCACACAGCAGTTCGAACTAAGAAACTGTTTAAATTCATTTCAAGTTTGTACTGTACGGTTTGGCAGTCTCTGAATAAGAAGCACTAATTGCGGTTGCACATCACAACAAGGTATTTCTTCAGGTGATCAACCGACAAGTTATGTCTGCAATCGGACAACACATTTTTTAGAATTGAAAAAGATCTTTCAACCTCCACAGATGTTACCGGAGCATACTTAAAGCACGCGAGAACATGTGGATCTAACTCAGTTTGTATATTTTCAGCTTTCAGAACTTGTTGAATTGCCCTTAATTTGTCCAAGTTCTTATTACCTGCAATAACTCGCTAACTGTTATTTTCAAATTTCTTGGAAGCATCGGAAACTAATCCTGGGAACAGGAAATTGTATGCACCGAGTTCAGTCATGTCCCAATTTTAAAGAAAATGCCTAAAATAGGCAATATCTGGCATTTATGAAATAATATAGGCAATATCGTATGAAATAGGCAAAATAGGCAAAATTAATATGCCTTAAAATGAAGCTAATCCCTCCCCCCTGGCCATCGCAACATTCGTTTTCATCATATCTCTAACAGGAAAGAATAGGCATTTTGCCTAACATCCGGTCTCTACTTATCATCTTTCATCATCTTCTAAGTGAGATGATTTATTCTACTTATTATAAAGCTCTCATTCCCCTTTTTCTGAGATAAGAAATATTTTCATCCACTGTTAAGTCGTCTGCAAGGACCCATATTTAAGCTGTAAACTGAAAGTGTTGTCAGTACTGTAGTTGTCAGAAATATATTCAATCACATTATTTATGGAAGTAAGTAGTTAATTGTAACGCAATTACTAGTAACGGTTACTTCTTTGAGGAATTTCCACTGTAAGTAGTTACTTTTAAAGGCAAGTAACTGTAACAGAGTTACTTCTTTGCAATAGAAGTAGGCAACATTATTCACGGTTACTTTAAGACACTTAAATTGTTATAGAAGTAACGTTATTAACAGTTTATTTTAGACACTTATATTGTTGTAGAAGTAATGTTATTAACAGTTACTTATATTGTTATAGAAGTAACGTTATTAACACTTACTTCAAGACACTTATATTGCTGTAGAAATAACGCTATTAACAGTTACTTCAAAACACTTACATTGTTTTAGAATTAACGTTATTAACAGTTACTTTAAGACACTTATATTGTTATAGAAGTAACGTTATTAACAGTTATTTTAAGACACTTATATTGTTATAGAATTAACGTTATTAGCAGTTAATTTAAGACACTCATATTGTTGTAGAAGTAACGTTATTAACAGTTTACTTTAGACACTCATATTGTTGTAGAAGTAACGTTATTAACAGTTACATTAAGACACTTATATTGTTATAGAAGTAACGTTATTAAAATTTACTTCAAGATACTTACATTGTTGTAAAAGTAACGTTATTAACAGTTACTTCAATACACTTACATTGTTGTAGAAGTAACGTTATTAACAGTTACTTCAAGACACTTACATTGTTATAGAAGTAACGTTATTAACAGTTACTTCAAGACACTTACATTGTTGTAGAAGTAACGTTATTACCGGTTACGTCAAGACACTTACATTGTTATAGAAGTAACTTTATTAACAGTTACTTTAAGACACTTACAAGTAAATTAACTTGAAATTTATCCTCTATTTCTTGTCTTAGTCTATTTTCCAGAATTTTTGAATAGACTTTACCAGGTACACTGAGTAGTGTGATACCTTTGTGATTTTTACATTCCCTATAATCTTCTTTCTTATATATATTGATACATCCAATCCTTCACTATCTTCTCTTCCTTCCATGCCACATTTACTATTCTGAGCTACAGATTTTCTCCTTTTCCCATACACTTGATCATTTCTGATGCAATGCCATCATGACCAGCTTCTTTATCTCTCCCCGTGTAATTGCTTCTTGTTCTACATCAGGGATATATTGTTCTTCAGGCCTTCTCTCTTTCTCATCCTCTTCATTTAATACTTTACTTCTTTCATTTTCATTTACATTTTATAATTCTTGGAAATTGTTTTTCCATCTTTTCATTATTTCTTCAGAATTTCTTATTTTTATCATGTATAAATTTTAAAGGGCATTCGTTTTGTTTCCTCATGTTTTTCAGAACTTTGCAGAAAAGTTTCCGATTTTCTTTACAGTTTTGCTCTATATTTCTTCCAAGTCGCTCCCGCATTTCTCTATTTGCCTCTGGAACCACTTTCTTCACTTTATCTCTCTGCGTTCTATATTCTTCAAATGTCCCCAGGGTACCCAATGGAAGATATTTCTTCGATTTCTCTTACTCCCTCTTTCTATTTCTGGATTCCATCAATTGGTTGTCTTCTTGCTTCCTTCACTAGATGTTCCACAAACTTGTTCAGCTGCAGATATTATCGCCAATGTCCATTTACTCCAGAGTTTTTCTAAGTCCTCTTCTCTTTCCTCTACTTGCATATGCATACTTGCGTATTAAACTTTGAACATTAAGCTTTATTCAAATCGTTATTTGTAATTGCGGGGAGAGATTTTACTGTTTGGGTGGATCGCTGCATTGTGGATCACAAGTCCACCTCGTAGGGAGAATTGCCCGGTCCTTTGTGGACGCTGCAATTTGCTTGGGTGAGTTTCTCATAAACCTGCTGCTTCGGCTCTGGGTTCTTGCGATACCAAAAAGTAACCGTGAATAACCTTGAAAGGGTTACCTGTTACAGATTTGCACTCAGATCTGCATCAGTTAACTTGAATCCAAGATTGCCAGTGGGTAAGTGTTATTGTGAACTGTGCATAAACGATAATAAAAACAGACTCTATTGGAAGAAAGTTCCATACCCTTTCATTTCTAACTTAAGAAACGTATAAAATCCGACACCAGTGACCAAGTCAGGGCCTGCGATTTAGTTACCCCAAAAGCTAACTGAGAAGTCCGATGAAGAGTAACTTAGCAACCTTTCCTAGGTCCTAGAGGATCAGTGTAGGTGCATGTCACCTGCCACTTTTGGCTAATCGCGAAGATGAGTATGAGTGATGAAATTGATGAAGGAACACCCGTGCCCAGGCCGGGATTCGAACCCTGAACTCCTGGCATCGCGCTAACCACTCCACCTCAGAGGTCGGCTTATTTTTCCTAATAACATAAATATAAAACTACTTATATTATGTCACAGGAAAATAAAACACATGTAAGTCTTCAGAGAGCGGCGGTAGCTCAGTCGTTAGGGCGTCTGACTACCATGGGAGATACCCAGGTTCGATCCCGGCGGAGGGAGGGGAACCGGGATTTTTTCCACCTGTTCAAGCTGCTCCGGAGCACACCCAGCGTCGTATAAAGTGGAGGAAACTCTAGGGGTTAAAGGCGTTCAGGGCTGATCACAGCACCCCCACCTTCGGCCGTAATCAAGAAAGTATGGAGCCCTAACTCCACACCCCCAAAGCACAGAGGTGCACTTTACTTTTTACTTTACATGTGTGTCTTCATTTTGTTCTCTTATTACAATTAATAATCATTGATTGTGTGTAATTTGTTTGCAAGGAAATTTCCAGCAGAAAGTAACTGCAAAAGTACTGAAACCGAGTTACTTTTTAAAGCTAGTAACTGTAACTCCAAGTAACTTTAGTTCACTTACTTTCAAAAAAAGGAGCTTTCCCAACTCTGTTATATTCTCATGTTTCTGGTGTTCTCTTAAGGAAAATTGGAGAAATTCAGTGGGGGTTACAAGCTCCACCAACCCCTCTGAGGGCAACGCCGCTGGTAAGGCACAAAGTGAACAATGTGAAGTTTACTCTTCCTTCATTTCGGCGAGCGGTTACTTGGTTATTGGTTTGGCTTCCGCCGGCGGTGCGCCGGAAATAATGCGGTCAGCAAAATGGTTTACTTCCATTTACCAATTGTAGTTTTATTGGTCGTTGGCGTCCGCGTGGAAGCGCATGCGCAGGAACACTGTATTGGCCACCAAAGAGGTCTGCCATAAAAAAAAAATCAACTTAACGCCACAAGCAATTTCCTTTTAGTGCTATTAACTGCGGATAGATGTCGCAACTTTCAGCTAGCTATTATTCTCCAAAAAATAACGTTTTCACATTGTACGAGTAAGTAAACATAGTATCTGTTCAACTATTCATAAAAGTATTTTCGTGATATATTCTGGAGTTTCTATCTATACTTATCTAAAATATGCTTGAAATAAATTAATTTTCAAGGATTCGCTCAAAAATGGCTTGTAGAATTTGGGTAAAATTAGCAATAAATATTCTTATTACGTATAGCCTTTCATTGTTAATGTATCCAATCTAGCCATTACATATTTTTTGGACTGGCTATGTGCAGCGTATGATGAAATAAGATTTATGTAAAATAATATATAGCTGTTTTATTTTACGTCGCTCTTATGTCACATTTGGCAAATTGCGAGGATGAATGATGATTAGATGAATTTGAGAAAGGGAAAATCACAAACACGCATGGACAAGCCAGAGCACAGAAACCAAACAGAGAATTCTACTGACTGTGAGTCCAGGCGTCAGTGCATCGTTAGCCTGCTCAAATCTGTTTCTACTTGATGGAAAAGGCTACCTTCTGACATTCGTACACGATAAATTGCTGGTTCAAATCCAGAAGGATTGAAATTAGTGTTATTTTCCTTCCAGAAGAATGTTAGGAGTCTACTTTCAACTAAAGCTTCATTGTCTTTCCTATCCATAATATTTTGCATGGATACCCACATGTAAGGTCAATGTGGAACATTTTTGCCTGTCCCTTTGGTATAAGAAGAAATTTGCTTATTTACATTATTTGTGTTCTTTTCCCCTCTTACTGTTTTTCTTTTGTCTTCTGTTTAGCTTTTCTTCTTCACTATCACTAATTTATTTATCTTGTCTTTCATAATTTCCTTTACTAATTTTTTCACCTGTTTTGTCTCATTTTCCGATTTACTCTCTCTCAGGCATCTCTTCTTCTCTCACACTATTTTCTCCCCTATCTATCTCCTGTTTTATATACATTTCTTCCATTTTCACAACCCACACTTGTCTCCGTCCCTCTCTGTCTTTTTTTTACTTATTTTATTTCCTTTTTCTCTCTCTCTCTCTATCGCTTCTTTTATCCCCTCTCATCTGTCTCTTGTTCCCTTTCGCTTCTTCTATTTTTCTCCCTGTCTTTTCTACTTCGCTCATTTCTTCTCTCCCTTCCACCTCTCTCTCTCAATGGTGTCTATCTTGTCCGTCGCTCTCCATCAATGCTTTTATTTCTCTTCTCCCTTTTTCTCTATTCTACTTCATTCGTTTACTTCTCTCTCTATCTCTTGTCTGTCGCTCTCTATCACTGCTTCTCTTTCTCTCCTTTCTAACTCTATTCCACTTCGTTCGTTTATTTTCTCTCTCTCTAACACTTCTGTTTTCTTCTCATGTCTTTCTGTCCGTAGCTTCTCTTCTCTTTCTCATTTTCACTCAGTTCAGTTCTTTCCCTCTCCATCCATTCTATTTCTCTCTTCTCTGTGTCTCTTGCTCTCTATCGCTTCCTCTTTCAACTCCCTTCTCTCTCTTTTATTCGTTTCTTTTATTTATCTCATTTCCATACTTCTTTGTCGCTCATTTCCACTTTGTTCATTTCCTTTCTCTCCCTTTATCGTATCTTATTCTCTGTCGCTCTCTGTGCCGTCTTACATTGTCTGTCTGTGTGTCTATATAACTTCTTTCCCTCTATATTTACACATTTCTATCTTCACGATGACCTCCAAAGGATATGCAAGGGAAATTCGCTTTATCCCACTTGAAGACAAAAATAATCGACCCACTTTTGTAAAATTTTCTGCGCACGCGCACATTCTCCCCAATTATTAATTCATTATTGACACGATCCGCAACACACCAAGACGAAACAGTTTTAGCCTCTGCATCATTCCCCGTCTCGCCTTTCTCACGATATTAATTTTCAAGAGCGTATTGTCAAGACCTCCGGGGGGCAAACAACCTCCCTCATCTTCATACCCTTCCTCTGCGATCCCTTTCTGTTGGAAAAAAATCTCATCTAGGGACGAAAAAATCGGAGAGAAAAATGGGAATCGACGTTCTAAAATTGGTCTTTTGCCTTCCTCTCGAACTTCCAGTCTCATGGTTAAGACATTTTTTTTCCTTCGAGAAGAAGTTGCAGCTTTCCTTTGGTTACCGAGTAATCATTAGCTTTCCCCTTCTCTCAATAGATGCCGCACCCAGCTGAGATCTGCTAAAGTAAAGATCGACGGGAGGAAAGACGATGAAGTGTTGCAATCTTGAATGATTTTATGTAACAGTTATTGCTGATTTAACTGAAGATATGGAGGGTTAATTTGGTTTAGATTTTCTGTCCGTATTCCCCACCATTCTGAGTCGCTTGTGATCAATATGACAAGGACGTTATTAAAATATAACTGATTACAGTCATGGTATGTATATTTATATAGTATGGCAAACTTTGTTACTTCTGTTATGTAAATAATAACAGTTTTTTCTCCAGTAACGTAAATAGTAACTTGCTTACTTCTCGAGTAACTTAATATGCAATCCAGTTAATTGTCCAGTACCGTAACTAGCAATTAGCAGATAAAAACTTACTACTTTCCTACTAACTGGTTCAACCTTAGTCAAGTATAGCTAATTATGTAGCTTAAAACAGATTTTTACACGATTGATTGAGTTGGAGTTTTAAGTCCACTTTATGCACAGTAAGGCTAATCGGGACGGATCTACAGTTTAAAGTGGGATCCGAACCACTATGTGCCTCCACCGGGTATCGAACCCGGGACTTATTGATTACATGACGACGACGCTATTGCCCAAGATAGGGACAGATGGAAAGCTTGTGCTGCTGCAGCCATAAACCTTCGGGTTTAAGAAGGCTAGAGAATAAATTAGTTGTTTTAACATATTTACTGGCAAATTATAGAGCTGCGGTGGTCTTGTCGGCAGGGAGTCTGATTGCCATGCGGGAGATCCGGGTTCGAATCCTGGTGTGGTTGCTTTTAGGTGGGAATTTTTCCAGCAAATGCCCTTGAATGGAGCAGCTCTGGGGTTCACTCAGCTTCTAATAAATTGTTACCTGGTGGGTAAATACGGCCGGAGTGTGGTGCTGATAACATCCCATCCACAAAGGATGAAGATTGTGAATATTTGGTGACCTACATTTACAGCCCACCCCATAATATGCCTCCATGGTATTTTTGCAATGTACAGTGAATATCTTTACCTTCTTACTCACATTTGCATGGTTTATTTGCTTATCATAATCTATCGCACGGGATCAAAATCATAGGTTTACCGGTATGCTCATTTGCAGGCTATGTATGATGCATGTTCATTAGTAAAAGAGAAATGTTTTCAGAGAAATGTAAAAACGTAATGATAATTATTGAAAAAATATATTCATTTCATACCTTCCAAAATTTGAATTAGTGACGTAGCAAGGGGCGGGCGAAGTAGGCGACCGCCCGGGCCCTCGAGCCTGAAAGGGCCTCATACAGAAAATATAACAAATAGAAGTGAGAAAAAAGATCGAAAAGGCTAATTTTTGTGGCCAATAAAATTACAACATTCTGTTTTTTATCTGGCTTTAAATTCTAGTTAAACGTTATATACGTCAAATCAGGGGTGTAACATACAGCTTAAAAGGCCCCGTAAAGAGGAAAAATTATTGTCGTATTTCTCATGTGAAACAATTACGCAAAAATGCACGCTAATTTTCTTGAATATTTTTACTCATTTACTATTTTCTTGAATAAAAAGCACTTTATCTTATATTTTCTTCTTTCTCTTCACATTGCACTCCCGATTATAATATTTAAAAAAAAAAATCACCTCCAACTGCCAGAAAGAAAGTGTGAGATGCTTGCGTTGTTTTCAACCCAAGGAGGATATGTGTAATATTAGCTCTTCCTCCCTTCGTACAGCTTCAGATTTCAGCTTCCGGAAAACAGAGAAATACATTTTCAGGATCAATGAAATTGTAATCTATTACTATTATTTAAATATGATACTTTGGTGACGTATCCTTTTGTATCGATTCACAATGAGATTTCAAATTTCAAGAACGGATGGGGCGTCTGGCATTCTAATCTCGCCCAGGGCCTCGCGGTATGTTGCTACATCACTGGCTTTAATTATGTATAACTTCTTCCATTTTGCATTTTCGTTCATATATTTCGAGGACGCAGCCTCATCGTTCCCTCCCTTCAGTTCGCCCTTGTGCAACTACTGTTGAATACTTTAGAAAAAGTATAAACTTAATGTACTATAGCTGTTTTCAGTTCTTACGGCGGGTGCTCTAGAAGCTGGCAGGGGAAGTGGGGAGCAAGGATTACGCAACAGACCAACCAGGCAACAGCAGTGGCGCCGAGAGATACGACGCGGCCGGAAAAAGTACTACGTGAAACTCGTTCTACTGGCCGCTACGTTTCTTATCGTGCTGGATTGGTCGCTTTCCCGTTCCCTACTTCCCCTGCCAGCTTCTAGAGCGCCCGCCGTAAGAACTGAAAAGAGCTATCGTTTTCACTATGGAAATTAAAATCTGATTATAGAGCTTTGTTATAATTTGGCATATTTCAGTTACATATTTCGCTCCGTTGCTGAAATATCATAATACAAGATAGCACCAGCGTTCTTGATCTTTCAACCGGTGGCAAGATGACAGAGGCACTACTTAGCAACTGCAGATCACCCAACTGAATTCAAGGCATAGTTGTACTCACCTGAAATAGAAAAGATTGCCATGTAATATACTATACAGGAAATGTTACCAGAAGAAAAGGTTTCATTGTAAACCTCGCAATGAAATTATGTAATACACAAATGTACAGTCGAAGTAATTAACGTGCACAAAAACCATGTACTTTTTAGAGTTTAAGTTGAGAAAATAAACGAAAGGATAAGGAAACAGATGGAGCAAACATCATCATCTTGGTGCCGGACATCTTGGTTCCAAGACGTTTTGGTGCTAGGCAATTTTGGTACCAGAAATATTGGTGATCAGCAGATCCAATGCTTGCCAGCTTTCTGCACTTTTAGAGTCGCATTTCTCAAAATTTGGTACAGCCTAATAATGGATTGTTTTCTTAATTCATGTACACTTTATTTTGCATATTAAGTATGTACACATTTTGCTAGTTTTAAGGCGTATAAATTGTTAGGTTCCTGATTACTATGCATTCAGTTTCCTTTCCATCAGTTACCTGGTTTACCAAAGGCTTAATCTGGCACACATATAATCGCTAACCAAGCATTAACGCTTGATGTGATGTCATTAGTTCCACGCTGTGTACACAGCCTTAGTTTGCAAACTCGAACGGTCTCCCATTTTGATTCCAGTCATCCAATATTAATTGGTATGTATATTGGAGCAATTAGAGGTTGTTGGCTAGCAGAAATGTTCATTTAATATGTATAGGTAAGTTCATCATATTCATTTGCAGAAAAGGTTCATGTTTATAGATTTTGTGGCGTGTAATGCAAGTTTATTTCAAAGGAGTAAATAACTTTAATTATGAACAGCATGGGTTGGGTCGAGACCGAGACTGCCATTTGATAATCGAGATGAGAACGAGATATAGTCTGATTATTTTCGGAATTCCCCCAGCCGACCGCATGAATCTAGCTTGCAGACCTACCAAAGGTGTAGGCCGTAAGCAAGAAAGCGATTGGTGCTGAGTTAAGATGACGTCAGCGTCTCTCTTGTTGATTTGTGGTTACGAGGATTATGAACTCGCTTCCAAGCTGTAAATACATAACAGCCTGGTTGGCTGATTTTTCTTGAGTTCCTATTGTTGAAGTGTAGTTTCCATGACTTCGATCTGTGGTAATGACGTGTTGCTGGTGGTAATGTTTGTGCTAGGCTCCAGCAAATGTCGCTTGGAGTCCGGTCTGAGGTGGTGGTTCTAAGTAGAACGGATTGTGTGGTCCTTAGAAGCGCCAACTTTTATTTGCCATGACAATTTACAGTAGTGGCATTAATTCTGGACACTTTTAGTAAAATGTTATTTTTTTAAAATATCGAATGTAAAAACTATATTCTATATGTATAGAAATATTAAACAAGTTTAAATGACATCGTTCAGTAACTTCAATAATTGCATCTGAATGCAGCATTGTGGTCTATTATTGTTATTGTTATTTTCAACCAACAGAACGCTTGTGTGCGATTGTTGTATAGTAGGTCAACTGGGAGCATCATTGTTGTACATTGTTCAGCAGCTTCAAGAATTTTATCTTACTGCAGCATTGTTATCTGATTATTGGTATTTCTGTATTGTACTATGGGTTAAGTGTGAGCTTCATTGTTTGTTGCAGTTGGGAAGTTGACCTGCTATACAACAATCGCACACAAGCATTCTGTTGGTTGAAAATAACTATAACAATTATAATCAGACTACAATGCTGCACTCAGATGAAGTTACTGAACGATGTCATTTAAACTTGTTTAATCTTTCTACACAGAATATAGTTTCTACATTCGAGATTTTTCAAAAAATAACATTTTACTAAAAGTGTCCAGAATTAATGCCACTATTGTATTTTATTATTTGTTGTTGTCTGTGATTTCTGGGCTGTTGTCTGCCTACAAGAGTAGCCGGACAATTGCGATGGCGGACAATTGCGATGACGGACAATTGCGATGACGGACAATTGCGATAAACACAGAAGTGAAAGGACAGGTGGACAATTGCTACGACATTCTAAATCTTCTATCAAATTGAAGGGTGATTTAACACCCCGTACAATAACCCTTACAAGACAATTATGTGAAATATTGATATTTTCGGCTAGGAAATTTGGTTCAATCAAGTTTTTGAACATGGGCTATAGCCAACAGACACCTTTTGAAGTCACCCATTTCCTCATGTGCGAATACACTTCCTAACTCTCCCGTCGATTTTAATGTCACGCTTCTTTCTTCTCTGGCCGGCCCCCGTGGCAGAGTGGTTAGCGCATTGCGCTACGACGCCAGGGGTCCCGGGTTCGAATCCCGGCCTGGGCATGGATATTTGTGAGTGTCCATTCCTCAATTTCATTATATCATGCCTCATCCCCATCTTCGCAAATTAGCCAAAAAGTGGCACAAAAAAGGTAAGTAAAATGAAGCAAATCAATCAATCAATTCTTCCTTCTCTGACCTTCTAGATTAAGATCAATCCGCATGCACTTGATGTTGGTGTCTTCTGCTTGGCTCTTGAGGCAGGCCAGAATAAGCCACCTATTTATTTTGTTGTTCCAACCTTTTACAGCATTATTAGTTCTGTGGCGTGTTTGGTTAGGTCCTGATCGTCGCATTAATTTGAAAAATGACCTTCACCGTCAAAATCATCGTCATTGTCCTAGATTCGCTTAGAAGATTCCTTCTGCGATGATTGTGAATATGGTTTCTCTGATGATACGTAGTTTCTCGGTGTTGTCTTCTGTTTGTTGAAGTTTCTCTTTCGCTGTTTTGGTGCGAGTTTGGAGTCTTTTGTCTTCAAGTTTTCTTATTATCCGTTGAATGCTTTCTCCTGTTTCTTCGTGATCTTTCCTCGGAGCTTTGTAGTTTCTGGATGTATTTCTGTGCTGTCACTGCAGGTGTTTCGTGTTGTGTTACTTCTGCACTGGCGTACCCAGGATTTTTTTTCCGGGGGTGCTGAACTTGTGAACTTGGATGGTGCATAATCAGTGGCGCAGAAACATTTTTCATCTGCAAGGTACAAAATTCGTCCTCCACGTATATATATATGAATATGAATATATATGTATATATATATATATATATATATATATATATACTTTCTTGATCCGGTCGTGAGTGGGGGTGATGTGATCAGCATGAGGCCCCTGACAGCCTTTACGCCCCAGGGTTTCAAGGATTGGTAAAACATTTGTCAAAGTAGTTATTTATGATGGACTTTGCGATATTTTAAGACTCCATACAAGTACTGAAAGTACAGGGTGTCCCACGAACGGCGTAACTGGGAATTAAGAGTGGCGTTACTTTGTAACCGAAACATGTACATACATAAGTCATACACCAAATGTTAGCCCTGTCCAAGTAGATATTTTTAAACATAGAAACAACAAACGGGGTGCAGTGTTGTTCATGCAGTGTTGCCAAATGTAAGTGAAAGTGTAAATATATTTTTCCACAAAGCATGGAAAATTGCATGTCAAACATTCGTACGGAAATTTGGACGTCAATTTCCACCTTGGGTAGGTGGACTATTTCGCCATCTATAGTTCAGAGAAGAAAACCGATCGTTTTCGCGTATAGCCAATCCTGAAATGTCTCGTGAAGGCGTACCGGTCCAAATGGGTGTTTTAAAAAAAATATGAGGTACAGTGACAACACTGTTGATGTTTGAAGGCAACAAAAGGTGTGTTTAGTGATGGTCTATGACATGGAAATACTGGAAACAGGAAAAAAAGAAAATGAAAATTATGGTGAAAAAAGTGTTACTTACCTACTCCTGGCAACCATGCAATGCGCGTAACAGGCAGTGTAGCTTTACAAAAGATGTTGAAAATGACAACCATTTTCCCTGAGGCATTCATCAACACGTTTTATCATGTTGGAAGCAACTTTATGCAAGGTTGATTGGTTTATATTGTTAATGGCTGTGCAAATGTTTATTTTTAGATCATCAAGTGTTCTTGGGTTATTAATGTAAACTGTTTGTTTCAAATAACTCCACAGAAAAAAATCTGGAGACGTCAGATCCGGGGAGCGACTGGGCCATAAGTTTTTGCTTATAATGTGATCGCCAAAAAACTCTGCCAACATGTCTAAAGCACACCTTGTGTCAAAACTGGTGGTTGTCTGTGGTAGGGTTTGTCATTAACTGATCCTGTTTCACGAAATCTGGAAACAAGTCGATATATCGTCGAATTTTCTGGAACACTGTTATTCGGATATTTCTCACGAAACACAGTTTTTACACTAGCGTACGATTTTGAACAAAAATAATGTTCCACAATGAACACCCTCTCTTCCAAAGAGTACTTCATTTCACAGAACAATTCTAATCTTCCCCTACGAACAATGCGAAATGCACGGCTCAAACAGTTCTGAGTACACAACTAACTGATTCTTTTGTTCTCGTTCGGTGGGCGCTATTATCGCATTACATGGTTGCCAGGAGTAGGTAAGTAACCTTTTTTTCACCATAATTTTCATTTTCTTTTTTTCCTGTTTCCAGTATTTCCATGTCATAGACCATCACTAAACACACATTTTGTTGCCTTCAAACATCAACAGTGTTGCCACTGTACCTCATATTTTTTTTAAAACACCCATTTGGACCGGTACGCCTTCACGAGACATTTCAGGATTGGCTATACGCGAAAACGATCGGTTTTCTTCTCTGAACTATAGATGGCGAAATAGTCCACCTACCCAAGGTGGAAATTGACGTCCAAATTTCCGTACGAATGTTTGACATGCAATTTTCCATGCTTTGTGGAAAAATATATTTACACTTTCACTTACATTTGGCAACACTGCATGAACAACACTGCACCCCGTTTGTTGTTTTTATGTTTAAAAATATCTACTTGGACAGGGCTAACATTTGGTGTATGACTTATGTATGTACAGGTTTCGGTTACAAAGTAACGCCACTCTTAATTCACAGTTGCGTCGTTCGTGGGACACCCGTACTATTATTGTACAGTAGACTCGCTATTATCCGAGCTAATTGGGACCGAGACTACCTCGGATACGGAAAAACTCGGATAATACGGAGATAATGTGCTAATAGGTCTTAAATGACGAATCAACACTTAAACTGTATAGTAATTATTTATTACTAGTAGAACATAAATGAGAAGATGGCTTTTTCCGCTTAGAATAGGCCAGCACAGACTGTTTTGCAACCTCTCCCTCGGTTAACCCGGAGCCTCGGTTCTACTACTCACGAGTCTACTGTATATGCAAAACCAAAATGCCTCAGTTCTTAGAGCAAAACAAGAAATTGGCATGGCTGCTACTCTTGAAACATTGAAAACGATTGATTCATCGTGTAGGAGGACGGTAGTTCAGAATTAGAGTAAAACCATATGTTCGAAAGCAATTTTGTAATTTTTGGTGCACAATCTGAATACCCGGTTTGAAAACTTAGATCTCTTTTTGCATGTAGTCCTTAATGCACACACACATGGCTTGTAGATGAACGTGTGTTTTAAGGAGACATGTCAGGTGAACTTTAATGTAAGTGAAAACATATGTGCGTCACTAGTTAAATATTTTCACATATACAAAGAAAATCCAAAACAAATTTCCACCTCACTCAAGAATTATGCGAATTCAATTAAGATTGTACCAATATCTACAGCTGAATGCAAACGTGGTTCAGTTTCATGAATCTATCGTTTTATTTTCATGAGATATGATCTCCAATCATTTTAAACTTTCGTTTTGAAAGTTATTCAAACACAAAAATGGTTATTGGGGCTAATATTAAGTTTTTATTTCCGAATTCATTACTCACCTTCATTTGATTTTTTTTTATTTTCAAAAAAGTTCGGGGGGCTGTAGCCCCCTTCAGCCCCCCTGGGTACACCAGTGCTTCTGGTAGCTGTTCTTGAGGTTCTGTCTTCTCCTCCGTTGCTTTGGGAGTGAGAGATATGGAAGTAACACTTTACTGTCCGAGACTTGTTTGAAGATTACTTACCTATTTCTCCGCTAGGTGACAGTAGTGTGCAAACATGATGTTTTCTAATGAACAGGAAGCGTTTTGTATCCTGCAATTTGTTAAAGAGTCAATTGTTACAGTGGAATGTGGTTTTCGAACCAAGTATAGTACAGAACCACCAATGGACAAAACAATGAGACTTATATATAAAAAATCCAGGATACTGGCTGTTTGTGTGTCGTAAATCGAACATTTAGGCTGGGCCAATTGTTCAATCCCGAAAGGAGGACATATTATGAACTTCAATATTTACTCTTCTCACTGACATTCTCCGATTCCCGTGGCTGAGTTGGCCAATGAGCTACCGACTTCTAAACTCGCGGAGACATATATGAAACACTCTGTATACTGTTGAAGACTTATTCAGACATGACAAGAGGATATCTATGTGATTATTTATAGATGTGTAATATATTTTGTTTATAACAATTGCAAACTTAATTATTATTGGCAACTGCAAACCTATGCAAGGTTTTTATTCGAGAGTTCGTAGCGTCGAAAAGAGGCAACAAACCAGAGAAACGTTATTAAGGTACGTTGTTGGGCTTAATGAGCTCTCTGAAAGCGACATGTATATTTTTCTTGTTCCTATTTTCTTATTGAAGACGAGACCAAGGCTAGCCCTTTAGAGACCGAAACGGGTGTTTACTAATAGAGACGAGAACGAAACAAACAACTAGGCAGCCACAGTAGACGAAACGATATTTATTTGTTTATTAAAAACCCAAACAGGCAGGTGCTCAGTTACAGCACCCGATAAACTAAAGTTTCAGAATACAATTCAAACAGGCTGAGTACAGTTGTAACCTCGTGGATGAGAACTTACCGAAATTAATAATCCTTTCCTTAATTGAACTGATACAATCAAACAAGACATACAATAATAATGGTAACGGAGATATAAAACATTAAAATCATGGATATGAGATGGTTAAATATTCGATGTATATATATATATTAACTTGGTGCGTCCACTTCGAAGTTAAATGTATTAAGAATATACAAAGGGCGTTCAATAAGTTTTGTACAGACGGTTATAATATTTTTATTAGTTGCAATATGATGATGAAATTTTAGGTGAACATACTTTGATCCTTTGGCTAGAAGACCATGTCACTCAATGTAGCCTCCATCTGCTGTGACGGATCTCGTCCAACGTTCTTTCCATGCCTTGAATGCACATTGGCAAAATTCAGGTGGCTGACTTTTACACCATTGTTTCACACAGGAAATGAGGTCCTTGTCCCGCAGGTGGGCCTTCAGACGACCAAACATGAAGAAAAACGAAGGAACCAAGTCCGAACTATAGGGAGGCTGAGGGACGACTTCCCATCCCATTTTCATGATTTTTTTGCTGTGTCATCATGGCTGTGTGAGGTTTGGCATTGACATGATGGAGTTTGATGGGCTTACCTTGCAGCTCCGGTCTCTTGGTCTTTAGAGCACGTCGTAACTTGCCCAGTGACAAACAATAACGCTCCTTGTTAATTTTCGAGCCATGTTCCAAGAAGTCAATGAAAATGACACCGCACTGATCCCAGAAAAAGGAGTCCATAATTTTCTGGCCTGATCTGGAAAGTCTAGGTTTGTCCAAAAGAATAAAATCACAATCTTTGAACCTCTGCAACCATCATTGGATACTGGCGCGGTCCAATGTGTTATCCCCATAAACCGGAAGCAGCTTTCTATGAATTGATGTGGCTGATTCATCACCGGTTTTGAACAGGGATTCCATTACCGACCGTTGTCAGGTCCTGATGTCTACTTTAGTGCCCATTGTGGTTTACCGGTGAACAATAGGAAAAAGCAATATTACCATTTTAAAGCCAAAGGATCAAGGTATGTTCACCTAAAATTTCATCATCATATTGCAACCAATAACAATATTATAGCCATCTGTGCAAAATTTATTGAACGGCCTTTGTACAAGATATTCGAAATTCTTATAGGTTCATGTGTCGATGCTATTCTTCGTCTCGTCATATCTCGATATCATCCATAATAAACAGGCCTCGGAAGTTGTAGACTGAAACGATGTTCTGATTTGAAAACATTGAAGAAAAGATGTTTACTTTCTCCATAAGAAATACATACATGCAAGTCGAAACACGTTTCTGGATGTTAATTTTACTAGCCTTTATGCTGGCAAATATTATTTATTATCTCAATAGGGTTACAATTAAGCCATACAACATTTCATTTAGAACAATATTAATACAAATAATGACTTGATGCCCTATGTGGTAAAAAATATACAAAAGCTACATCTAAGGAAAATTAGATGAATTTACATGAGTATACAGTATAAAGTGTTGTATAGTATCAATGAAATAAAGGAAGTTTCAGAATTATACACATTTAGAAGAAAGGAAAATGTAAGCGTGTGTGGGTTTGGGTATAAGTGTGTATGAAATTAATGTTCGAAGCACATGGATGAAAATTTTAAGACATATGTGTTTGGCGGGAATGGTGGTAGTGTGGGGGGGGGGAAGCACTGAAAATAATGTTACTGGAGTTAGAATTTATAGGCATGTGAACGTAGAAGACGACAGAACTGCGCTTTGCTGGTACTGAGTTTGACCTTCGTCGGGAGTGAATTCCAGGTTACCGCTGATAGATACGAGGAGGACTTCTGGCTAAATCTGGTTATGTTGCGTTTGGGTATTACTGCCACTGCCACGTGTGAGGCTTTTTCCAACACTTGAAAGAATTGATATAAAAGAACACACTGCGCAAAACTTTACCTCATACCATTACGTTATAAGCATATAATGAACTTGCAGATAAAACGTGCATTTTTTAAAAAAATATATATTGTAAATTGACCATAGCTCCAATTCGATTGGCCATAAAAAATCCTCCAATTTGTCCAGCTATTTTCAGGTAAATTTCGAAACGATCCTGTAACGTTTCAATTGCCTTGAAATCTGCTTACAGGATATTTGTTGACTGGAAATGTAACAACAATGGCTCCAATTGCGGACTATTTCTTTTGACTTACGAAGACGTGAAAGTCTACACACACATGCTAAAAATCCTTATTATTCCAGGATGTTTCAAGGGGTTTTGAAAACTGTCATGAAATTCCATTTCTTTCAGAGCCATTTCGATCGATTTCTCCGTATTCTCCATGTTTTATAGGTCAGTGGGAACCTTCGTGATTGGAACGAGAGAGAAAGTGACAGAGTTGGAAACACTGCTCCAGGAACAGACTAGGAAGAAGAAGCAAACTGAGGGAGATTGAATTTCCCTCAGCATCAGAGGATATTGGAAAGCGAAAGGACAAGAAAGGGGAGGTCGGGAGCGGAAGTGTTCGTGATTAGTTTCCCCTATCGTTCCTGTCCCCCTCCCCTTCCTTCGTCCTTCTCATGACATCTGCAATACGAACTGTGGAAAGCTAATTATTAGCAGGTTGAAGTGTTGCCAATCTATTAATAATCCGGTACCTATGGTACGAAATTTTTTTTTTATGGAGAAACAGGGTGTCCCAAAAAAAAGTTTAAAATATTAGGAATTTGATGTACGTTTCACCGGGTTATTTACTTGGGACTTCTCTAAATGAGGGTAGAATGAAAAAAGTAAAGTATTCCCCTGTGTTTTGCATCACGGCATGAAGGAGTATAGGGGGTGTGGAGTTAGGGCCCCACACTTTGTTGATCACTGCCGAAGGTGGAGGGTGATTTGCCTTAATTTATTGAGCTTCTTGTGCCACTTTTGGCTAATTTGCGAAGATGGGGATGCGTGATAACATGATGAAATTGATAAATGGACACTTACAAATATCTGTGCCCAGGCCAGGATTCGAACCCGGGACCCCTGGCGTCGCAGCGCGATGTGCAAACCTCGGCGGAAGGTGGGGGTAATGTGATCAGTACCCAGTGTATCTAAAATACTGTGTTCAAAGTACAATAACATTTTATACCCAGCAAGCCTTGAGGATGTTTATGGGTGTTTAGTGCTTCCGACTTTAACACATAAAGCAAACTTTTGCATTAAGACTAAGTACTGTTGTTATTGCGCAGAACCAAAAACGTTGCACTCTATATTTCAGCGATCTTCCTCAAATGCATATTAAATATTGGCAATTAAATATACACACCTCTGTCTGCTAATAAAGAATTAACACAAAACTGAATTGTGCTTTCCAACAAACATTTATGTTCATTAACGTAAGGGAACTTAAATTTTCTTCTTTTCTCCTCGTAATATCGCTTGGCATTATCATCGTAAGTAAACTGTTAAAGACAATAGTTCTTTTCTCAGCACGTGCTGCCATCTTTTGGCCATCAGTTCAATTTCTGAAGTTCAAAGTGCCATTGAGATGATAACTGTAGTGTGTGTGTGTGTGTGAAGAGACAGAGATGGAGAGAGGGGGGAAGAGAAACGTGTTTGCTGACGATTTATCTCCTGCTGCTTTTAGTTATCTGCTGATGTGGAGAAAAGAAAGAAGAAAGACAAGAAAAAAGTACAAAAAAGAAGAAAAGATAAGAGACAGAATGGAGATTCCACAAAGTAATGTCGTACGAGAGAGGAAAAAACACTTCCTTCCCTGTTAATGCGGTTGCTATGACAACGAAACAAGTGGTTCCAACATCTGCTTTCATTTACTCACTTCTGTCCACTCCAGCATCCCCCTGCTTCTCCATTTCTCCCTCTTTTCCTCTCCTCATTAGAAAACTTTTTTTTTTCCACATCGCTGTATCCTTTTTACTTTCTTGTTCGAAGAGAAGGTGATTATTAATATTCATATTCCTTCTGGCAGCTTCAATAACAAAGATAACTAACTCGCAAGTTCTTTTTTTTCCTAATTCAGGAGCAATGATAAATTTACACGTTTTGAAAAATGAAAAGAAAAATGCAGGGATCGTCATGGAAAAGGAGAGCTACTGAAAGTAATTATTAAGAAGAGAAGACAAATATGAAAGAAGCTCTTAAATGAAAATGGAAAGAGGAATATGGGGCGATTAAAGTTTAACAATTCGCTACCTTTTGTTGCATTGTGTCTCCCTATAAAGTGGACCACTACTACCTTTATATTATAGAGCCGCGTTGGAGCAGCCATTAGGGCTGCCCCCCAAATCGCCGCCACTGACTTCATACGTATATTTCATGGAAACAATCTAGGTACAGTTAACGAAAACTTCGCGTATACCTTGTATTGCACTGCAACAGAATCTATAGAGGAAAGGGTGGTAATATGGACCCATGCTGTTAATATGGGACACCTCAATATGTGAAGAACACGCAACTGTACACTAGAAATGAAAGTTGTCACTTATTTATTAGTTTGTTCTGAATGTCACAGGTCCAATGCAGTCGTCATTTGTGTAATGGTGGATGCTAGAGAAACACTTTTGACTTCCGCCGATTTCTAAACCTTAGTAAAGGTATGTATAACGTGTGTTTTATTTTGTCTGAACCTTTCGATTTGTAATGTGTAGATTCAGACACTTACTTTCATGTTATTTTGTAACATCTTAACGTGTTTACATTTATTTAATCTTGTTCATTTTGTGGTGAATTGTAATGTTTTTCAAGATGGCAGTTTTTATTATGGACTCCCATGGCACTGGTAATATGGAACCGGATCCCATATTGCAGATACGTCTCATAAAGGTTTGTTTATGTTGTTCATAGATGGCGCGGACAAATGTGGGTCTATTTGTTCTTTTTTATTTGATTTGGTTGTACAGTAAAACCTCGTTAATCCGGACTAATCGGGGAAATAAGTTGACCGGTTTAACGAAAGTCCGGATTAACTGAAATAAACTAAAAGAACAGTAGAAAGAACATTAAAACCCCGTTTATAGCAAGAAAACACGTTTATTATGGTGTATTTGAAGGGTATCTACAGGAAACGGAATTTCATCAGTGGTTGACTGCCTTTTCTTTGGGACGTTCTCCCATGGACGTTGGATGTACGTATTCTTAGCCTTTACGGAGCAATAAGACGAATTCGATTGTTGACTTCTAGCCACATTTCAAGCCTCTTTTGCCTGTCCGGATTAAAAGAAGTCCGACTTATCGGGGTCCGAATTAACGAGGTTTTACTGTATTATTTTACTACGCATTTCTGCCACTTTTGGCTAATCGCGAAGATGAGGATAATTTATTGATTGATTGTGTTGGTGTTTTAAGTCCACTTTATGCACAGTAATGTTAATCGGGACTGGGCCTATAGTTTAAAGTGGGATCCGAACCGCTTTGTGCCTTAACAATTTCTACCACCGCATTGAGTTAGGCAACACGCATTGCAGTGAAATTAGTATTTCAGGATCTAGGTGTACCATTATTATTGCAGGTGACTGTACGTTCAAATTAGGAAGGGGAAGTCAATAGAATATGGAAGCTGCATACCAGAAATTGAAGAATTGAGCTTTGAGTTCAGTCAAAATAACTAAAAAAAGTGGGGTTCCATATTACCATCTTTTCTATAACAAATATAATTGATGACTAAAATTGTGTAAGTGCCACAATAATTCAGACACCGTTTTCCAAGTCAAACTGTGAAATATGCCATGCTTTATAATGTGGTAAACGTGAAATGTGGCTGGTAGCCCTCTGAGTAGTTCAAAGGACATGTAAAGAGGTCACTAGTGTGCACGTTCTTACGGGGTTATGTGCAGAACGATGCGATTTCCAAACACTTTCGCTTTTGGCACTTACAACGTTAACCACTTTTAGTCCTCAACTGTTAAAAGTAAGCATTTTCTGTTCATATCACAACGCGCGCGTGGTGGTTCCTGTATAAAGCTTTACGGAACGTAATCGATTGTTTGGAGACACCATATACTTTCCAAATATTCCTATTTCTATTTGGTATTTCACATCGCGTTCCTACCTATTATGTTAATCGCGACAACCATTATGATGTAATGGATGATAAGATAAACATAATAGACCATGCCTCGAATCTGGGATCTGTGATCTTGTAGCGCGTTAAGCTGACCACCATACCACTGAGTACTTTTCCATCAGTCCACTTATACCCAATGTAACCCTGTCATTGGTTGTTTTAATCAACGGTTGCGGAAATAATGTCCAAAAGCAAATTATGCATCCGGTTCGCTAAGTTTAATGTGGAACGTCACTTAACATACAATTTCGTTTAGGCTCGATTACACACACATCATTATGGCAGGTCACTCGGCAGTCGTTAAGTTATTTGACAGTGTTTATTTCTTCGGCGAGTAAACAGCGGGCGGGAAAGGGGCAATGATGATAATGGAGTGGACGAAAAGACAAACACAAACTTAAGTTTATAACTGCTTGTCGCGACTACAACGATTAAGGTCACCCCAAACGATCTTGTATGTAAACATTCGAACACCAGATGGCACTACTGGTTGAGGAATATTTAGAACTTTGCAGTGGAATGGTAATACCAAACGTTAATACAATAATTCTACACGAAATAAACGAAATTTATTGCCATGAAATGAAATAATATCCTCTGAAGGCAATCTATACAAGCAAAATACCAAGTGTATGGAAACCATATTACGATTTCATTTCTTATTTCATTCTGAATATTAGCCAGTTTTCAATGGAATTTGATAAAATAGCATACATGGAACTTTCATCCTGTACAAATTAAAAACTTTTGGACGGTTTACGAATATTATGTTGTTTACGAATGTTTTCTGTTATTTTGAGTGGTTTTATGTGGTACACTTGGGATCAAATATCTATGATATTTCTGGTTTCCGCAGTCTGAAACATCACTGTTACATAAAACATCGAAGGGAGAAGAAAATACTACTGAGAAAATGGAAGCAGGCCAAGGAAATAGAGAAGAAAGGTGAAGAAGACACAATGAACTGGAATGGGGGACTGAAGATAAACAAAGAATGGAATAAGGTGTTAGAAAGAGTGGAAAGTACAAGAGAGAAAGAGGAGAGAAGAAGGAAGAAGAATGAAGGAAAAAGAGCTGGAGATTAAGAGTCCAACCACATTCTAGATATAGAAAATGTTTAGCCTTTCAGGTGAAAGTACAGTTGACACCTGCTAGAATGTTCCAGAACAACTTTCTAATAGTTTGAAGGGGAGTATTTTTGTGTATATATATATCTTCCTGTTTTGTACCTTGTTTCATTTGTACTTGGTGCAGAGTCTGAAGAAGACCTTGCTAGAAGGTTGTAACGTTACGTTTAGTTTATGTTTTATAATAAAATAAATTTCTGCCTTGGTCAGCATATTTAGTTTTTCATGGTTTTCTTGTAGATGTGATCCTTTTTATTTCATTAGGAGTGTTAGATTTAATGATGCTAATAATATTAGGCTGTTAAATTAGGAGTGTTGGGTTTGGAGTTTATAGTAATTTTACGTCTTTGTTAGGAGCTTTAGGTTTGGTACTAATAGTAATCTTATACGTTTTTGTTAGGATAGGTGTGCTATGATTGGAGGTGTTAGTATTTGTGCGTGTGCATACAACCAGGCTGTTATGAATTTGAAAAATGCGAAAATAGTCCTAGATACGAGGCGTTTCACTTACGCGGCCATACTTTGGGATGAAATATCTATACTCTGTCCCGGGTATCACTGGAGCAAGGAAACGAAAACAAGTCTTTACGCAAGTAGTGACGTAAGACGGCTTCACCAATGAACACGTGAGAGCGAGTGAGATTGCGTGGAGGGGAAAGAGACTGCAGTTACCAGCCTTAGTAGCAGCGTGTACTGCTTCGCTTTGCCCACTCGATTTCCTCCCCTTCTCTGCCGTTATGTGCGGCCTTGCTCCAGAGATACCGAAGGCAGAGTATAAGTTATTCGTGGTTTTCCCGCCCATGAAAAAATCGATATAATTCTCGAAAGGGTTCAGCATCTACCATAACCGCCCCCATCAGCATGACTTTACCCCGCACAGAAAAATAATAAAGATTTAAGTATAGCGTGGGTTCCTTTATATCTCCCGTTGCTACGACAATGAAAACAAAGACTGATTTGCTTGATTAATAAGTATTGTTAGTTGAAGTAGGACATAAATTCTTATGGGGATTGCAACACTATTTTCTCTCCAACATCTACAGAACAGCGAAAGCAAGCCACACGAAAATTTACTTGAATGCTCCAGAAAGAAACATACTAAACGAATATAATTTTTCAGAATTGAAAATACTGTAACGGCCTTCTGTAACAACATAAATTTTCTGAAATCACTTTGCTGAAACAGCCAATGATCCAGCGACATCTAGATTCATTGATTTGGTTTATTTTACTTCGCCTTTCTGCCACTTTTGGCTAATTGCGAAGATGAGGATGAGTGATGATATAACGACAGTGATGACACTCTCAAATCCATTCCCAGGCCAGGATTTAAACCCGAGACCCTGCCGTTGTTGCGCGCTGTGCTAACCGCTGCGACACCTTGAAGAGACGCAAAGAGTCAGATTACATTTGTTGATTCATTGGTTTATTGATTTCATTTATTTTGTTCTTCTGCCACTTTGGACTAATCGTGAAGATGAGAAGGAATTCTGACGAGATGAATGAAGAGACATCAGAAGCATGTACGTAGGCTGTAAATCTGAAAGTGGCAACACTGTCAGGAAAAGGTGATGACACCGTGCCTGTGCTATCAGGCAGTGAGCATTGCCAGTTTGGGCTCATGTCGATGTGTGGAGTACCAAAAGTGGACGGTGCAGCGAGTGCTGTTGTGGTTGTGTATGTAAGAGGTTGAAATGAAAACCATTTTGTGTACTGCCCTAAAACATGTTTACAAAGGTTGAACAGCAATTGTGGATCAAAATTCAAGTGGTCCCGGCAAAAATGCACGAGAATTTCATCAAGACTTGCAATAAGCCTGTAGCAACAATACCTAACCTTATCTGATTGTTGCACAATGGTGACAATATCGGGAACCCAGCATGATGCAAGTTTACTCACCTTCTTACTAACATCCCAACCTCCTAAAGAAATGCACTTACCCAGTTTCATGGACGTCCGCAGGATTTTTTCCAGGGAGGGGCAAGGAAGGTATTTTTCTTCCAGGGGGGAAACAAGACACATTCTCGCCAAAAATAGTGCTGTTCCCTAAACAAAACATTGCTTAAATTTGAATTTATGGTGATCATGCAGTAATTAACACATATTATTGTGGCGAAAATGAAATTATATGTGTGAAATACATAATGTTTGGTTGACTTTCATTTTTCAGGAGGGGCAAGACCCCCTTGCCCCTCCCGGACGCCAATGCCCAGTTTGCAACAGTCATATACGGCTATATATTGTTGCTACAGGCTCCATGCAAGTCTTTATGACCTTCTCGTGCTTTTTTGTCACGGGCTACCTGGATTTTGATCCACAATCGCTGTTTTATCTTTGTAAAGATGTTTTAGGGCAGTTCATAAATTTGTGTTCATTGTAACCCCCTACATACTCAACTGCACTCGCTGCACCGACTACTTTTGGTACTTCACACATCAACAAGTGCTCCACACAAACTAACAATGCTCACTGCCTGATAGCACACTCATGGTGTTATCACCTTCTTCCTTACAGTGTTGTCACTTTTAAATTTACAGCCAACGAATGAACAACACAATACCCACAGATCATTATACTGGCTGTGAATCCAGACGCCAGAGCCTCGTTAGTCTGCGAAATGCAGTACAGGGTGTACTTACTATGATGAGGAGACGTTGACATTTGGGTGTCTTCAGAAAGGGTGATCCCTTACAACCCTGAGTGTATTCTGAAAACTGGTCACGTGAACTGTAGTTTCCAAATAATGTAACGGTAATCACTAAGCCACGTATACCACCATCGTAAGGCAATACGCACAGCTGCACGAGCAAGCTGACCTGCCTAACAAGGCTTTGACTAATGATTATTTAGGGGCGGGAGAGCAGGCATCTTAGTTCCCCTGTGGCTTCTCAAAATCTTTCTCCCATCAAAGTGCCATCGCTGGCGAGAGACTTCTAGCGATGACGTCACGCAAAGGAGCACAGTGGGATTTAGAAATGACGTGAGGGGAATTGGAGGAAGGCCTTCGCTGGTGGCCACGTTGGCAGCAATGATCTCTCTTCCGTACCTCAAGAGCGCAAAGTTTATTTGCCCAAGATTGGTCACGGTTGGTTCGTAGTGCGCCATATTGAAACGCATCGACGATTGTGCTCAATTCAAAATCGTGATCAGTGCTTCGAGATACCTACCTCAATATTTCTTATTTCACATAATTTGGAACAACGAAAATATGTTTTCCGTCCTCCGTCTTTAAGGCCGTGTTGTACAGCCACGGACACGTCTGTGTTGTAACGATTCCATTGAAAGCTAATGGTAGTATTACAACCCAGAAGTGTCCATGACTGTACAGCAGTGATGTGCTGTACCGTATACGTTTACCTCTACATGCGTTGTCTTCACGTAATCTACGCGTAGATTACATTGGGTTGTAGATTACATAGACTACGTAGACAATCCAAAGTACATTAAAATTAATTTTCAACGCTTTCATGAAAGGAAAGTGGCATTTTCAACTATGATGGCTCCTAACGAACTGACAAGAATCATATTTACAACAAAATCATCAATCATCAACTATGAAAGAATATAAATCGTATGAAAAAACAACAACAGATGGCAGTCGTGAGGCAAAAGTAGTCGTTTCCTATAAAACTCTAGAATATTTCCTACGTTAGGTTCTTTTCCTAGGTGAGAAATTGTTCGAATTTGCAAGGAAGGGTAGGAAAGGTTTTTCTCACACATTAGCAACTGATAGGCAGTATAATTTTGTTTTACTTTCACAGCGCCCTTCTGTAAGTTATCACCTTTCGCCATGTTGTTTACATATATTACGTGTTCTACGTGTATAAAATAGTCTACGTGTAGAATGTAGACTATCGTTGTTTACGTGTAGATGCACATCACTGCTGCACAGTCACCAGCAAGACACGTAGATCTTGAAATACTGGCTTCCCTGCAATGTGTTGTGTGAGTTGTCTAACTTACGGGCTATACCTGTACTTCCTATTGAAAAGTTGCTATTGAAGATAGCCCATTGCCGTTGAGTTAAACAACACATATAACTAATTACAAGGAAGTTATCTAGGTGTCCCATTTTTATTGCCGGAGACTTACAAACCTTTCACCTGCGGCAGTAAAGTCTTTTCGAAAATTACTCTTCTTTTGAACAACTGAAAAACAGCTACAATATTCCAAATTCTGAAAGATTGCATCTGATTACAATTCCTTCTTGACCATCCACGTGAATCTTTTTTGTTTGTAATGATGATGCACACACGCCTCTTATCTCCTACGTGCTTATAGCATACATACATTTCTTAATATATAAAGCATCAATTCCTTGTGTTTCAAATCTCAATGGTTTACGCTACCAAAGATATACGATGGTGATTTCAAAATGAGTACAACAGGAGATACTGCATTCCATCTCTAGAAATGTTAAACAAGATGAGATTCACGGTAGCTCTCGAAACTGAAAAGAGTAATGTTAGCTCTAGAAGCTGAAGATGAGACTGATGTTAACTCCAGACTGATGTAAAGAACCTTAGCTCTGAAAATAAAATGTGAATTTTAAATCAGGAAAAACTTCAGAAGCTGAAAAATCTCTAATCTTAACTCTGAAAAATCTTTCAATGTGAAGATGACAGTGAGGTAAACTCACAAAAGTTAAGAATATAAAATGATTCATTTCATTAAGTTTTTTTAAGCTCCCAATACAAATGTGTTAGCTCTGAAAAGCTTCAGTTGTTGAGATGAGAGTAACAATAGCTCTCCGCTGAGAGGAGACTGATGTTAGCTGGAAAAAACTAAAGAAGCAGAAGGGGAGAGGTATTAGCTCCTTCATGTTTCCATGAAAGTGGACGACAGCTGTTAGAACGGATGAAAGAAAGCACTTGTTTGTAATTTCTTCTAGAGCATTTAAGCGAATCTTCGTGTGGTGGTTTGCCTAATCTGTTGACTAGACATATGTGATATAAAATGGGCTAACGGTGCAACGAAAATGACACACATAACTAGACAACAGATAAAGCACACCATCCTTGTAACTCTCTATCCATTTCATTTTAAAAATGCTGCTTGAGATATTTACTTCTATTCTATTTCGGTTCTACGTCGCTTTTCAATCCTGTGTCAATCGCGACGACCAAGCCCAGATTTAGGGAGCTTCGAGGGGCTACAGCCCCCGGCACTCATCTGCACCAGTATCTATAACTAAACATCCCGCATAACTTGGCCTAAAAGTAATAACTAAATTTGTATATGGGGTGTGTGTGGGGGAAGGGGGCGTCCATGTTATTGCGGTCCTGAGTCTGGCAACAATTAAATGAGCCTGTTGAAATACCTGAGGTGACAAGCACCTTACCCAGAGAAGCGGAGAAGTCTGGCTTGGCGGCATTACGCTAACCACTTCGCCACGGAGGACGGCCATTGATTCCCTCTGTAAGTAGATTCGTATGAACTAGACAAAGTTTAGAATGTGTCAACAAAATATGGAGATTGAGTAGCTTAAGAAAAACAGTATCTTTTGCATTGATTACAAAGAAATCAAGGCACAGAAAAATAATAAATATTTAAGTATAGCGTGGGTTCGGTTGTATCTCCCGATGCTACGACAATGAAAACAGACTAATGTGCTGGATTAAAAAGTACTGTTAATATCGAAGTAGGACATACATTCTTATGGGGATTGCAACACTATTTTCTCTCTAATATCTACAGACCAACGAAAGCAAGTCAAGTGAAAATTCACTTGAATGCTCCAGAAGGAAACATACTAAACGAATGTAAATTTTTACAATTTGAAATACTGTAACGGTTTTCTGAAATAACAGTAGTTCTCAGAAACTACTTTTCTAAAACAGCCAAAGATGTAGCGACATCTAGATTGATTGATTGATTTTGCTAATTCTACTTCGCTTTTCTGCCATTTTTGGCTAATTACAAAGATGGTGATAAGTGATGATTTGATTAAATTGATGAATGGATACTCACGAACACCCATGCTCAGGCTGAGATTCGAACCCGAGACCTCTGGCCTCGTAGCGCGATGTGCTAACCCCTCCGCCATGGAAGTCGGCCCATTCAAATCTAATACCAGTGTCTGGAGATGAGATTAAAATTTTATGTAGTCCAAACAATTCAAAAAATGTTGATAAAAAAAGTTGTTGCAAATTTCTCAAGCTTTAAAATTATGCATACAAATTACAGATAATCTTAACGTCCTGTGTGAAAATTCAAATATTAGCGATGCTAATTTAAAAGAGGAGCAGCAAATAAGTGATCTTCCTCAACTCTGAAGATCACGCGCGGAGAAAGAACGTGGCAAGGGAGAGAAGATACTCCAGGAGGTTGTTAATTAAGTATCATTGAAACTTAACGGGAAGCAGATGAGGAATTTGTTTCCGAGAAGTTCCACAAGAGGGCTCTGTAATCAGAAGTTGTTTCTATTTGCAGCTTGGATCAATTTCTCCTCCAGCCAATCCTAACGAATGCGACCTTTCTTGCTCTTACGCATCATTATCCTCGCTTCGTTAGGATTCGCTAGGAAAATAATTGAAAGGAGAGAGCAGTGGAATGACTCAAAGAAGAAGAGGGGAAAAAAAGAAGTTCGTCTTTATGTTAGTTTGTGTGTTGCTTTGTGAAATTGTGGGCAATATCGCGCATACCTTTGCCTCAATCTTTGCTATTACCTCAATTAATCCTGCTACGTAGCAAGGCTTTCCTGATGGGGAATTTCATTGTGAACCTTCGGATATTGCAAGTGAAAATTCCAATGTCGGAGAACCGTCGTTGTATCGATGTAGCTTTGAATGTCCATCGTTTTAATTGTTCCCACAGATCCTCCCCTCCGTCCTGAAAATGAACGACTGGACGCTGGAAAATCCATTGTTGAAGTCGGTTACACGGTATGCTATTGCTTGTCGTGGTTTATCGATTGAGCCAACGAGAAGCGCATTGTTAATAGAGTTTTGCGGCTTCGGGAGGGGGTTGGGGGGAGGGGGTGAGTGGTGCGCTTGGTTGCAAATAGTTTCCATGGTATATAACCCGCGCAGTTGCACCTAGTTCGTCTATCCTTGTTTCTTTGGCGAGGCTCTTGGGTTTTCACCAAGTTACGCAAGTTTCCTCAAATTAGGTCTTGAAAGATTCAGACGCCTAAAATGAGGAGAGTGACGTTAGCTCTCGAAGCTGAACAGAAGTACATTAGCTCTTAAAGCTGAAGATGAGACTAGTGCTAGCTCTGGGAAGCTGTAGAAGCTGAATATGAGACTAACGTTAGCTCTGCAATGGTGCAGAAGCTGAAGATGAGACTCGTAAGAGGAGAATGGCGTTAGCTCTAGAATGTCTAAGAGGCTGAAAAAGAGCGATGTTAGCTCTAGCAAGCAACAGAAGCTACTGACTGACTGGCGTCGGCTCTTGAAAGATTGCGCTAAAGATGGGAGTGACGTTGGGTCTTGAAGTTCTTAGAAAATCCTAAGAAGCTGAAATGGAGTGATATTAGCTCTGGATGATTACGATGAGACTAACGTTAGCTCTAGAAAGATGCATAAGATGAAGATGAGACTGACGTTGAAAGATTCAGACGCTGAAGAAGAGATTCACATTTGCTCTCGAAACTGAAAAAGTAATGTTAGTTCCAGAAGCTGGATATGAGTGGTATTAACTCCAGAAGCTGAAGATGAGACTTATGTTAACTCCAGAAAGAAGCATAAGCTGAAAGATGTGAAAAATCTTAGCTCTGAAAATAAAATGTGAATTTTAAATCAAGAAGAAACTTCAGAAGCTGAAAAATCTCAAATCTGAATTCTGAAAAATCTTCCAATGTGAAGATGACAGTAAGGTTAACTCACAAAGGTTAAGAATATGAACATAAAAATGACTAATTCCATTAAGTTTTTTTTTTAAGCTTCTAATACGAATGTGTTATCTCTGGAAAGCTTCAGTTGTTGAGATGAGAGTAAATAGCTCTCAGGCGCTGAGAGGAGCTCGAAAAAACTAAAGAAACATAAGGGGGAGAGGTATTAGCTCCTTCATGTTTCCATGTAAGTGGACGACAGCTATTAGAACGGATGAAACTATATAAGAAAAAGCTATATACGAGTAAAGGAAAATACTTTCCTAGCTTCTGCTTATTCAAATAGCCTTGATTAGTCATTTTTAGAACCTTTATGAACCATACGTAGCAAACAGAGAGAAAGATAGAAAAGGGAAAATTCAAGAGAGAACAGAAGTAAAAAGAAAGAGAAGCAAAGGAAAAATAAATTTAGAAAGGAGGAAAGGTGGACAGAGAAAAAGAAAGAGTGAGAAAGAGGAATAGAAGACGGAGATGAAGAAAAGTAGAAATAAAGTAGAGAGAACAGTAAATATATCACAGAGAGAAGAATAAAGGAAGATAGTGCAATTCGAATAGCCCTGATGAGTCATTTTCAGAACATTTCTTAGTAAACAAACGCAGAAAAGTGAAAGGAAAATATAGACACAGAAGAAATAAACATAAGCAATGGAAAATAAATTTAGAAAGGAAGAAAAATGGACAAAGAAATGAAAGAGTAAGAAAGAGAAATAGAAGATGGAGATGAAGAAAAGTAGAAATAGAATAGAGTAGAGAGAGAGAAGGAAAGAGAACAGAGATATATCACAGAGAGAAACATAACGAAAGGCCAAAGAAAGAGATGGAAAAAGAGAGGGAAAGAAGAAAGAGAAGCAAAGGAAAATTACATTTAGAATGAAACAGATATGGACATAGATAAAAGAGAGAGATTAAGAAAGAGAAATAAATTACAGAGATGAAGGAAAGTAGAAATAACGTACAAAGAGACGAAAAAGTACAGTATCTATAAAGGTTAAACTAATGTGGAAATAGCTAACCAATCAATAGTATGTTCGATATTTTATCGACAAAACAAAATTTGAAAGGACTGAAAGAAAACAATAGGGTAAAACAGGACGAAAAATGAAAAACAAATGACACACAGAAACTTCAAGTTACGTTTATTATAGAACCAACCCCTCCAACTGTTTTCCTACTTGATAGCCAATAAATATTTCGAATAGCCAACCGCTACGACGACAGGGGGCCCGGGTTCGAATCACAGCTTGGGTATGGGTGTATTCTGTGACTGTTACTACATTAATTTCATTACATAATCATTCAACCTCATTTTAGCGATTAGCCAAAAGCAGTAAAAATAGAAACTAAACCAAATCAATCAATAAATAATATAATAATAACAACCCACGGCGCGACAGCCCTCGAAGGGCCTTGGCCTATCTCCCGACTGCCAGTCTCCCTCTCATAATTCTACCTAGAGGTGAGGAGTTTTTCAACCGGTAATGGGGTGACGTGAGGTCAGCACGTCGAACCCCCAGCTGTTATAGGTTTCCGAGACCGGATTATGATACTCACTCGGAGCTCCCCAATTTCCTCACGATGGTGGGTTGCCACCGGTCCTATACACAGGCCGAAAACCCAGACACTGAACCCAGGCGGACTCGAACCCATGCCGTCCCGCAGTCGGAGCCCAAAGCACAACGCCTTAGACCGCGCTGCCACGGAGGAGGACAATTAATCAATAAAATCGTTCCAAAATCTTATTTGCGCTCCTATATGTACAGTGGGATACACATATATTGCTCGGCAAATTGGTCATGAATAAATTAATCCTATGTGTTTCTTTAAGGAATGGATGATTGATTGGTGTTCTTTAAGTTCACTTTATGCACAGTTAGGCTAATCGGGATTGGATCTACAGTTTAAAGTGGGATCCGAACCACTGTGCCATGTGCCTTCACCGGGTATCGAACCCGGGACCCCCTTTATTACAAGGAGGCCCTAAGGAATGGATGCTTACGGTATCTTGATGAACAGGTTGCCAGCTGTTTGTTTGTCGTTTTGTTTCAATTGTTGAAGCTCTCATTGCACAAAACAAGATAATAAACATGGTGATGGATAATGTGCTTGGTGCTTGGTAATACTTATGAATCGCACTCTACATCACGAATAAATCGTGCACTCCAACGTTACAGTACTGAGAATGTACTTTTAGCATATTATGATAGTACCTGTAGATAAAGGTTCCTCAACAGAAGATTTTAAATTACATACTCTAGTTCCATCTAGCGGTGAACCTCTGAAAACAAAAATTGAACTTGGAAGCAGCATACTCTGTCCCAGCTATCTGTAGAGTAGGGCGTATATCGGCAGAGGAGGTGGAGGAAAATCGAGTGGTGAAAGCACAGTGTTGCCAACCGTACGGTCCATACCTTAGTCCGTACGCTAAATGCACGGCTTGTCAAAACTTGATCTTGTAGTTTTATCTCTAATATTTCCCTAAGAGATTCTTAAACCAATCGTACGGATCTGGAGACAAAACTGCAGTACGTTTGCCATGTGCGTTCGGTATTATCTTTTTCAAAAGTTTGCAACGCTGCATAGCGAAGGAGGAAATCGGGTAACTCTCGTCGTCCATTACACAATCCCGTTTCTCTCACCTTTCATTGGTGGAGCAGCCTCGCGTCACTACCTGCGCAGAGACTTGTTTTCTTTCGCCTGGTCTACAGTTAGCTGGTACGGAGTTTTAGCATGTATTGCTTGCTCATGTTGCCTGTTTCATTTACGGGTATGGATAATTCCATTCATGCCGTTCCGTTAATATTGGAACGCCGGAACGAGGAACAATGGACATGGGAGAATTATGATAAATATCAGTTTTGAGGGAAATTCTTTCTCTCCCGCTTCATTATTGAATAATGATTTAACGAAGATGATTCGACTTTCCTGAACAAGTTTTAAAGCACCCAATTCGCTTTGAAATGTCTTCCATACGATGCGTTTCCTCCTCGTCCAAGACAACCACACACAGTTATGTGACCAGATAATTCCTTTTCGGTGAGCTAGAGGGAAAACAAATATTTTGGGTTGCCCTGTTTCTGTAGCCATGGTTACTATCATTATCTATTATCGTTCCTTCTCTTACTCTAACACTTTCATTATTTCTGTTTCTCTACCTCTTTTTTCCCCTCTGTTCCCTATTCTTTGTTTTTCCTTGTTCCTTTTCCCTTATCTTTCTTATCTTATTCCTTTTGTTTATCTACCTCCTTTTCCCCTCTGTTCCCTTTCCTTTATTTTTCCTTCTTCCTTTTCCCTTCTCTTTCTTATGTTACTCCTTTTGTTTCTCTACATCTTCTTTTCTTCTGTTCCCTTTTCTTTCTTTTTCTTTCTTCCTTTTCCCTTCTCTTTCATATCTTATTCCTTTTGTTTATCTACCTCTTTTCTCCATCTGGTCCCTTTTCTTTTTTCCTTCTTCCTTTCCCCCTCTTACCTTATTCCTTTCGTTTCTCTACCTCTTTCTCCCCTCTGTTCCCATTTCTTTCTTTTTCCTTCTTCCTTTTCCCTTCTTTTTCTTATCTTATTCCTTTTGTTTCTCTACATTTCTTTTCCTTATGTTCCCTTTTTCTTTCTCCTTCTTCCTTTTCCCTTCTCTTTCTTATCTTATTCCTTTTGTTTCTCTACCTCTTTTTCCCTCTGTTCACTTTTCTTTATTTTTCCTTCTTCCTTTTCCCTTCTCTTTCTTATCTTATTCCTTTTGTTTCTCTACCTCTTTTCCCCCCTCTGTCCCCTTTTCTTTCTTTTTTCTTCTTCCTTTTCCCTTCTCTTTCTCATTTTCTTCCTTTTGTTTCTCTACATCTCTTTTCCCTATGTTCCCTTTTCTTTCTCTTTCCTTCTTCCTTTTCCCCTCTCTTTCGTACCTTATTCCCTTTGTTTATCTACAGCTTTTTTCCTCTGTTCCCTTATCTTTCTTTTTCCTTCTTCCTTTTCCCTTCTTTATCCTATTCCTTTTGTTTCTCTACCTCTTTTCCCTCTGTTCCCTTTCCATTGTTTTTCCTTCTTTCTCTTCCCATCTCTTTCCTATCCTATTCATATCTTTCTCTTTCTTTCTTCCGCCCTTCTCCATATATCTCTTTCACCCTCTTCTTTCTACCTTTCTCTCTTTCGATATCCTTCTGTTTTGAGGGGGATCAAGCCCACCCTCTGGCAATACCATACACACACAAAACACATTATATTTCATTCCATTACAAAATGAACACAATTTAATGAAGGCGTTCCACGTGCAAAGCTATTTGACTGTAAATACCGAAGATATGTCTTTGGGGAATTACTATGTGGTCATAATGATAATACTACAACAATAATAATTGGACACATGTACCTCATTAAATTTTAAAGCTAGTGAAATATGCAAATAAGGAGATGCATTAAAGTATACCGTGAAGACTTGTAAGGAGTATGGAGGTAGGTTCGTTTCAATGTATTGATGCTGCCACCTATTTGAATTTTGTGTATTACTCGTGCATAACTGCATGATCACTAAAACAATCGCGATATACATGGTGTGAATGGAAACCCTTACTCGTGACAAAGAACCAGATGCTATATTTCTTCGAGAAGGTACATAGAAACTTGTTTCCAGCTATTGCAACAATGACAGAGACTATAAATTTATTGCAAAATACATGTGTACTTTCTGAATACCCCTCGTATATCTCTACACGTTATGCAATGTGCCAATCCCTTGACTGTTGTACGGTTAAGGGACGTTTTCAACTTTTTTCTCGCGACTGTACTTGTGCTGCTGTGTATTGTCTCTGCCTAGTGATAAGAAACAGTTAACACATTTTATTTTTTTACCTTTGCAGCCCATGTGCAGTAATGGAATGGATTTTACGGCAATAACATTGTTCTTTCAATGCGGCCGTGAGGTGTCCTTTCTTGTTATGGAATGTACCAAACCATTGAGAGTTTCTTGTTGCATGCCATTAAAGGGCTTTTTCTCGCGACTGCACATGCGTATTTTGCCTTCCAGCGGTCACCAAGGTTGATAAAACTTCCACATCATGGCAGCATGGTGGTAATGTTTTACTCAAGCTGTTTCTCTATTGGCCAAAGCCGGGGGAAGGTGCTAAGGTAGTGGGAATGGGTCAATACGTGAACGAGTTAAAAAAAGGAAGGAAGGTGATGAAGATTTCTTAGGTCGATACGCTGAAGTACATCCGTGTGCGTGTGTTGTTTTCTCAACGGTGGGGAGTTGGCAATCGACTTGTCGAGACTTGTTGCGTCAGTGCATGCTCCAACACGACAGTAGTTTCCACACACGCAACGAGGAAATGCAGCAACGGCCTCGTTTTGAGAATTATGAAACGATTGTCGCGACAAAACATCATTATCGATTATGGAAAGTGTTGTCGTGTTTCCCCTCTTCAGACTGAAATCATTTTTCTTACATCAGCAGAGACGGACTGTTCCCCAATTAACGTCTGACACGTCATTTTTCCTTGGATCAATTTTTATTGTTATTAATTCCCTTTTCTCTTGTACAAATGTTTATTGTTCTTCAATCTTAATTTCTGTAATTTACCTATCACTGATAATGTCAGGATAGTGACTGACCTATATATACTTATCTTGTTAAGAGCTGTTACCATGGAAATTACGATGGTGCTTTGTCTTGACTCTAGAGTTCGGGCTTTTGAGTTTTAAAGAGTGATAAACGTGAATTGTAATCAGTGATGTGCGTCTACGCGTAAACAACCATAGTCTACATTCTACACGTAGACTATTTTATACACGTAGATTACGTAATCTATGTAAACAACATGGCGAAAGGTGTTAACTTAGCGAAGGGCGCCGTGGAAATAAAACAAAATTATACTGCGTATCAGTTGCTGATGTGTGAGGAGAACTTTTCATACTCTTTCTTCCAAATTCGAACAATTTCTCACCTAGGAAGAAACCTAATATAGGAAATATTCTAGTGTTTTATGGGAAAAAGACCACTCTTGCCTCACGACTGCCATCTGTTGTTTTTAGCATACTGTTTATCTTCTTTTATAGTTGATAATAGAAGAGAAGATAAATTTTGTTGTAAGTAGGATTCTTTTCATTTCGTTAGGAACCAATATAGTTGAAAATTTCACTTTCCTTTCATGAAACCCTTGACAATGCACTTCAGATTGTCTACGTAGTTTATGTAAACTACAACCCAATGTAATCTACGCGTAGATTACGTGTAGACAACGCATGTAGACGTAAACGTATAGTCTACGGCACATCACTGATTGTAATATGATGTTCTTTCTTTGAAATCTCCTTGGAACTTCGCACATAAGTATTTTTCTTTCGCTAAGAAGTAAAATATACTTTCTTTTCTTAGTGAAAACTTGATTTTGATTTGGTTTGAACAACGAACGAGGAGAATATATTACCCAATACCCTGAGAGGCATCGCGTGAATGCTTTCGAGTCTTCATGTGAACTTATTATTTTGTGTTTTAGTTAAACGATCATGTTCTTTTGACTGAAAGAACTTGTCACGTCCATTATTTGTCCCTTAAGGTTTTGTGGTGATGGTAAAAAGTTGTCGTGGGTTCTTTGAGGTACCATCCAGTGATGTGCCGTAGACTATAAGTTTACGTCTACATGCGTTGTCTACACGTAATCTACGCTTAGATAACATTGGGTTGTAGTTTACATAGACTACGTAGACAATCTAAAGTTCATTAAAATTAATTTTCAAGGCTTTCCCGAAAGGAAAGTGACATTTTCAACTATATTGATTCCTAACAAAATGAAAGGAATCCTATTTACAATAACATTTCTCTTCTCTTCTATCATCAACTATAGAAGAAGATAAGTAATATGCAAAAAACAACAACAGATGGCAGTCATGAGGCAACATTAGTCTATTCCCCATAAAACACTAGAATATTTCCTATATTAGGTTTCTTCCTAGGTGAGAAATTGTTCGAATTTGGAAGAAAGAGTATGAAAAGTTCTGTTCACACATCAGCAACTGATACGCAGTATAGTTTTCTTTTTAAGCCACGGCGCCCTTTGTTAAGTTATCACCTTTCGCCATATTGTTTACATGTAGAATGTAGACTCGTTGTTTACGCGTAGACGCATATCACTGGTACCATCCCAATACTTGTCTGGAGCGATAAAGGAAAAAGCATGCAAAAGTTTACTCTGGAAAGATGGAAGAAAGTTGTCAAAGCTCCTCCCTCCCCCTTTTACCCAACACGCTCTCTATCCTTTTCCTGTAGTTCCGTCTTTCATTTTCTCTCTCTCTCTGTTAATCTCGTTGATATTATTTCCCCCTCTCTTATATTCTCTTTTGTCTATATATCAATTTTCTCTTCTTTCTACCTTTCTTGCATTCTTCTCTCTCTCTCTCTCTCTCTCTCTCTCTCTCTCTCTCTCTCTCTCTAACTATCTATCTATCTCTTAAACACACACATATTTTCCTATCCAAAGTTCTCCCTCCTCTTTCCCATTCCCTCTCTCTCAATCCCTTTCCATTCTTGCTCTTAATCAATTTCCAATTCTCACTTTTATCTCCATCCCATTCTCACCATTAACCTCTTTCTAAATCTCTATAATTCTAACTAACTAACTAACTCTCTAGCCTTCTTAAACCCGAATGTTCATGGCTGCAGCAACACAGACCTTCCATCTGTCTCTATCTTGAGCAAGATCTATATACTCTTTTCCATCCCTACCGATTTCCTTTAGGTCCATCTCAACGTTGTCCCTCCATCTTCGTCTTGGCCTTCCTACAGGTCTCTTACCATCAGGTTTCCCAACAAGAATCCTGTAAACTCCTCTTTCCTCTCTCATTCGTGCCACATGGCCTGCCCACCTAAGTCTTCTATAATTCACTCCTATGTTTCTCTCTGTACTTCATTCCTTTTATTATCATCTCTTTCTCTGAACCTCCCTCATTTTTTACTTCCATCCATTTGTCGCCATTTTCTCTCTCTTCTACATCTTTCTGCGTGTGTTTGGTTCTATTTCGACTATAAACTATCTTGAAAATTTCCTGTGTAGACTATTTCGATGAGCAACTATTGAATTCTCACCTGTTGGAAACAAAGCCGCTGGTTCAGTGCACATAGCAAGATAAGAAAACTGTTCCGAAATCAACGGGTAACATAAATAATTAACAATATCCGAATAATGTAGATGTACGAAGTTGTGAAATGAGTAAAAAAGGAATGAATAAACTACATGCACATTTAGTTTCCGAACAACACTGAACTAACTGTCTAAACAGTTAATTGAATGAATATTTCATATTGTTTTATACATTTTCATATTTCCATTGTCTAGTTGAATTTTCTGTTCGAAACATACTGAAAACAATAGCATAGTAGCATTTTAGCAGATACACCGTTAGCTTAACTTTTTATGCAAAGTTATTCGCAACACAGATTGTGTACATAGTATGCCTGTAGCGTCCAAATGAGAGAAAGGTAAATGTTAGTAGCAACTGTGAATATATGTGGCGTGGTCGTATATGCACAGGATAAAACGTGCAATTTTTCGATGGCTAAATGCGTCTAAAGACCATAATAAGTCATACAAAGAGAAGTGCTTCGCCTTGATGTCCTGACGTACGAAAATTTGTGTCTTGCACAGTAATAGCCTGCATAATCAGCGATAATTTCTAAATTGTTGACAGAACATACGATTTCTCTTATCTATGCTCTTGCACAAATCGAGTGAAATTATGGATATTTCCAATGTATTTCTTTCCACAGAGTTTTAATTTTGTATATCTAGCTGTTTTAGTGTATTCAATGGAACTTACGTAGGTAACCACTCTAGTGGTTCAAATAACTCTATTGAATGTTCAGTAAGGCTCGCGTCACACACATATACCTAGCAATATATAATTCAAATGACCTTACCTAGAAAGATAGAATTATTTTAAACTTTCAAATTATTCGAGGTGCGTATATGCAGGTGAGTAAATTACGAACGATGGCCGAGCATTGGTTGATAGATATACCTAGAAAAAGTATGTTGAACTTTGAAAAACACGCAGAGGCTCGACAATGTCGTAGTAAGAAGAGAAGATATTTATCACGAAAATGAAAGCAATGACAAGCGAATCCAATATCACGTAACAAGACGAAAGGTATGGTACTCTATGACCTTTAATTGTACTACTTCTAAGGCAATAACGAAGAAATTCTAAAGATCGTAGAAGAATTCAGTTTAAGTCTATGACGTTGTATCTTTACTTTGTCAAATATAATTGGTCAATTTTATGATGTTGTCTTTTTCCTTTCGATATCTTCCAAAAAGTCAAATAATGTAAATGGATTTGCATTAAGTATTTTATCTACAAATCTAATTTTCACATTTGCAAGTACGAATTCGTATTTGTACTTTTGTTATTTAGTGTCACTTTCTTGCAACCTTTTTGGCTAACTGCAACTATGAGAATTGGTGACGATTATAAGAAATATTTATCCCAATCTTCTATTAGACAGGAAAATAATGAATTCTAACTATAGTGTACAATGTAAATAATTTTATTTACAGGTATTTAAAAGTATAAGTACAGTATACAAATTATAAAGTAAAATCTTTTACAAATTCACTATGGTATTAATTTTACTCAAAACTTGATTATAAACAACATTTTTACTTTCACCTCCAGGAGCAAGAATAAATAATTTGAACGTTATTGGTAGTGTCACTGGTCATCTTAGTGACCCCGAAAGCTATGGATTCCACATTATATATCTGTAGTTTTCGAATATTTTTACATGACACCCCTTCCCACTCCCACCCCTAGGGGTGCCAGGGGTGTCTTACCCACACAGAATTTCAGATTGTAAGTCATATGTGTACCAAGTTTGGTTGATATTGCTCCAGATGTTCGAGAGTTAGCCTATGCCGGAACAAACATACATACATATATACACATATACATCCATTTTTAGACTATCTGATTATCCGGCATTGCCCGGATATTTATTTATCCCAATCTTGTATTAGACAGGAAAATAATGAATTCTAAATATAGTGTAAAATGTAACTAATTTTAAATGTGATCGTAAATATCACCAATTAGCTTAGAGACTCCGAAAACTATGGATTTGACACTAATCTAGGTCATTTGTGGCATTATATTTTTCACCCCCTCTCACCCCCATGCCGGTAAGTGATGACGTGGAGTTGAACGGCATTGGGAGCGACTCCGAAAACTACGGATTCCACACTAATATCTGGCGTTTTCGCAACACAAAGTCATATCAGCCTGAATGTTAGACAACCTGAGAAACAGTATCGTTGTGCGGAATTGCATAGCGTCACGGATGTCTGTTTGTGCGGAATTTAATATCGGTCGTTTTCGATTATTTTTACATGTCACCCCTTCCCACCCCACCCCTAAGGGTGCCAGGGATGTCTTACTCCCAAAGTATTCTTTCCAGATTGCAAGTGATATGTGTACCAAGTTTGGTTGAAATTGCTCCAGGCGTTCGAGAGTTATGCCGGAACAAACATACATACACACCCACACATATACATCCATTTTGATATATATAGAAGAAGACTGATTAGAGAACTAACAAATAACATTCATTCTTAAGCCGGGATTCGAATCTTAAAACGTTGATGGTGAGTTCGGAAGTCGACCACTTATGAGCACTTTCGTAGAGCAGGCTACACAACACATTCTTGTATCAAATTTCATGAAGATTGACTGCATGATTGATACCCTACTAATATTACTAATCGACTAACGAACCTGTAAGTGATGCCATCACTGGTCTACAAATTAGCTGCCACTATGCGCTATTGACTCGCCTTTCATTCATTCATCTCGGAAAGGAGAGAAGCACATTTTTTTAATAAATGAAATAGATCTTCTGTTCACTACGCGACAATTTAAACACGCTTGTTTGATAATGTGCACAATACGTTTAATATTGTTACATGTGTGTAGCCTACACAGCATTAGCGGACATAGACAAACAATAATAAAATAGTTTATCTACATGTTTATTGTCCACAGGAGACATAAATTCACAGTTTCCAAAGCGTGCGTCCCATCAAGTGTCTTACGTATATTATTCTCACGATCAGACGCAAACAGGTTACGATCTCCACGTAGTGGTGATAAAAGTTTTATAGGCAGTACACACGTTATATGACACTTATTCATTGACATTAAAGAGTTATAAAGATGTTGTGGGTTTAAGGTTCTAAGAACGGAATTCTTTAGGGAAAGAGCATTAAGCGTTGAAACAAATTCTCAAAGAGATTATTTTATAATAATGTTTTAAATACTCCAAGAGATCAAGACTTTATCATAGTACGACAGCCATATGTTAAAAATAAGGAGAAATAAATGAAAAATCAGAATCAAATAAATATATTTTAAATATTCCCCTTTTTGTTAGAATTATTTTGAAGTCTGTTATAAAACATTAATAGGAAGTATATAGTGCTAATTATAATTGTTACGCATAAATCGTTACAAAACGTTAACATTAAAAGCACGTTCATATATTTTAATTACAGAACATTAGAGCCATCTATGATATGGAAACAAAGGCCTAGAAAGTGAAATTAAATTCCTTTCAAATATTTTAACCGAATTACAAATATTTGTGATATAGATTGATTATCACTAGATATTTAGATTCCAGTCTTCACTACTCTCCTTTCAATGCAGGCTCAAATGTGAATGGAATAAATAAATGTACTTGAAAGTGCCGCCAATAATACATGTTTCGATCTGTTAGAATTATTTTCGAGTCTGTTATTAAAAAATAATAGGAAGTGTATAATGCTAAATATAATTGTCACGCAAATATCGTTACAAGACGTTAACATTAAAAGCACGTTAATATATTTTAATTGCACAACATTAGAGGCATCTATGATATGGAAACAAAAGCCTAGAAAGTGTAATTCAATTGTTTTCAAATATTTTAACCGAATTATTTGTGATACAGACTTTAAATATCTGGATATATCTGGATTTCAGTCTTCACTAGGGTCCGTTCGATGTAGGCTCAAATGTGAACGAAACAAAATAAATGTACTTGAAAGTACGGCCAATAATACATGTTTCGACTTGTATTTCACATCACATATCTATCAAAATAGCCAATTAGCCCTAAATTAATCTACCATTCTAAAAAGCATGAACGTATCTGCGAGTTACAGGAGAGCGTCTTGCCATGTTATGTACTAATGTGAATATCAGACAATTATAATATTATTTGTAATACATATTTCGCACGTAACTTCCTTTCAATGACATTGAATCTACTATTACAAGGGATTGATAATTAAGAACAAGTGGAAACATGTTCCTGAAAAACGAATTTAAATTTCAAGAAATGTTTCCGAAAAGAAAAAAAAAATTCTAAATTCTGTAAGGAAAAAAACCGGACGGCCTTACATACAACGAAGGACGTGTATTAATGCGTTATGTAAGATAATGTCGATTGAAAGTGGGAAGGGCAATACAGCATAAAAATTGAAAAATATCAACTTGCTGAAGCATCACTTATGTTGTTTACTCTCTTATATTTTTCCTAATATTTAAGTCGGTCGGAAAAGAATGATTATAACCGTGCGAATGGAACATGTTCTGTTCCATTAGGCGAGAAGTGACTGTGCTTCAAGTAACTAGTTACTTTGGCCTGTTGTCAAGCGAAAATGCAGAGTTTTACCGCAAGTTGTCACCACCGGGCTGGCGGCAATTCCCAGTTCTGTCGGGCGGAACGTGGACAAGTGGTGTGCTTTCGTTCTGTTATGTCGTCATGGAACGTGACTATGGCTGACAACCATGGGCGTCGGGAGGAGGGGGGGTCCAACCGGTCCGTGGACCTCCCTGGAAATTGACATTGTTCATTTAAAGATACAGAAAAATTGAAAGTTTGTTACTCTGATTATTGTTAAGAACAGAAATAAAGTTTATTTAGATAGTATTCGAAGACAATAATCAAAGTAAAAATGCATTGAATGGAAACAATTGAGTGAGAAATACACGAACAAGGTTATATTCTACCATTTCATCCAAAGAACAAATGGTTCTACAGTTTTCAAAACTCTAAGAATTACAGTTGTAGGTGAGAGGTCACACAACAAACGTTATGAAAAAAAATTCTCCATAACCTTTAAAGCCTTTTCTTGAACGAGACTTGCAAAAGTTAATATCAAAATGAATTTCAGATACTAACTGCATAAAATGCAAAAGAAATAATGGAAAATAGTTGTGCTGGTATTCACTCGTTTGGTGGATCGAGACTCCCCATTTTTATAATAATAGTTATTATTATTATTTCGAATAAAATTTATTTTTGTTAGTTTATAATATTTATTATTGTATAGTAACATTTATAACCGTGGTAATAATACTTATTATTGCCCGAATCCCCCCCTGCAAAAATTTCTAGCGACGCCCATGCTGACAAATTAGTTTTTGTTGCGAGTGTAAAAACATCAAAGATTGTGAAACGGTTAATACACCCCTAACAAGCAACAAGCAATGCATAGGTCAAATAAAACCAAACAAAGTTTCACATGTAGGAATTAAACAGCTCCCATCGCAAAGTGAGAATATCAGCAGTGACAGGCACTGTGACAAGCTCCATCCTTTTCGTAGTAGAATTCTGCAAAGGCTGCAGGGTATGGGCCAAACACGTCTCTTTTCACACGATAACGCCAGGCTCCACAAATCCGTACAGACTATGACAAAACTACAGGAGCTCGGGTATACCATCCTCAAATATCCACCATACTCGACAGACCTTGCACGCTCTGATTACGCGTTGTTTGACAGGATGAAAGAGCTAATACACGACCAAAAATTCATCGATGCCGAGTCTTTACAGGGGGATGTCCGTTCCTGGTATGGTACCACTACAAAGGACTGGTTCCGTCTGATTCATACTAACATTACAGACAGATGGAGATGATGGATGTATTGAGGCAGGGAAAGAATACGTTTATCATGCTTAGAAATCTCAAGTATCTGCTATGGGGTCTTCACATAAAAATGAAATTACTCGGTTTCATTTCCGACCGATCCAAGTATAAGTACGTGCTTCATATTTTAGTCAATATAGAGATATTACAATTAAAAGGTATAGTTATAAATATATTAAATAATATATTTTGTAACCCACTTTCTTCCATCTTTTAGATGGTTAAAATACGTTAACAAAATTAAATTGAACTTAAGAAAAATAAATGTGTTCCATATGTATTTCACATATAAAGGGGCATCGAGGTTAATCTCAAGATATGCGGCATCTATGACGGTTATTTTACGTCGCTTTTCCGCCTCTTACTTCAATCACGACGATAAAGATGGTTGAAGTAGATCATGGGACAATTTTAATGATGCACCCAGAGTTCGAACCTTGACTTCGCAGCACGTTACACTAGCTACCCCGCCACAGAGGCAGGGACATTCCATTTTCTATCTCGGTCATAGTAGAGGTGGTGTTATCATCACCGCCCTCCATTATTCGATGATAAACCAAGTGAGCCGAAGAACTGCTTACACAAGGACATTGATCAAGTAAAAGAACTTATGCTTGTGTTCACACAACTCCAGAATCAGTGTTATTCTGTGTGACAATCGGACAAAGTAACTCAAAGTTTAATATTCAGAATTTTGGTTAAGAAAGGCAAGACAAGACTGGGCATTGGGTGAAATAAGATGAAGAATATACTTAGACCTTTCTGCTTTCCTCCAAAATAGGAAAATAGCTTGAATATACCCTGTCTCATTTATCTCTGGAGCCAGCGAACGAACACAAGTGTCTGCGCAAGTAGTGACACGAGACGGCTCCAGCAATGAACATGCAAGAGGGAATGGTATTGCGTGAAGAGGCGGGGGGCGACTTCAGTTCCTAGCCTTCGAGCAGCGTGTACTTCTTCTGCCCACTCGTTTCCCCTCCTTCTCTACCGATATGCGTGGCCCTGCTCCAAAGATATCTGTGTCAAGGTATAGTTACTCATATTTCATAACATTTTAATTGGTTGAGTTGGATTTTGAAGTCCACTTTATGCACAACAAAGCTAATCGGGACTGGATCTACAGTTTAAAATGGAATCCGAACCAATATGTGCCTCCACATAACATTTTATTGATTGATTGATTGATTTAGTTTATTTTACATCGCGTTTTGTGCATCTTGGCTAATTTGCAAAGATGCATGAGTGATGAAATGATGAAATCGATGAATGGACATTCACATACAACCAAGCCCGAGCGGGATTCGAACCCGGGACCCTTGGCGTCGCAGCGCGATATGCTAACCACTCGGCCACAGGGTCCGGCACATAACATTTTAAATTTAATTATATAGGAATAAATGAATTTCCAATTAATTGAAATTGCATTACATGATTTGTCAATTGTATGACTTTCAATTTGTAGGGAGGGAGGGGTAATGACCCACCCCTAACCATTCTTTGATATAGCCTCTTCAGAGCACGATGCACTCGCATAAGTTGTTACAATGCGACAAGTCAAGTTAATTGGGGAAAAGGCGATAATGTATGTGTATCCTGTGTGTTATGTGACCAACAACCTTGCAAAGTACGTTGGGTTGCATAAAAAGCAGGCGTTAACGTCCACAAAATGTAAAGATTAATGGGCGGTTAGATGACGCCGTAAGTACAAGTGTTGAAAATGTCCTTGTAGATAGATGGCTGTTATGAGCTGCTCACGGGATTATTCATTTGATTCTAAAACTGTTTCAGATATTTTCTTTAAGTAACCGTGTAGAGAAAACCTTATACTAGCTTATTCTCAAATTAAGTTCAGTTCTTTCAAGATGCACAGGAATATATTCATGAGAACTTAAATTATTTAGACAGACAATACAACTAAGCAGCAGAATAGCATTGAAAATGCTTGGTATGTTCAAGTAGCCACACTAAAGTATGTAAATTGGGCAATAAAATAAAGATAATAAGTGAAAAGTTAGCACTAACACATAAAAAACACACAGCCACTGAAATGGCTAAATGCCTAAAATCAGGCAAATCCATTAATAACATTTAGAAAATACACAAACTAGGAACACTCGAGCTCTAAAGTACATGACGACATGGCAAAATGTGCAGAATAAGTTACAATAAGAAAGTATGAAAATTGTTTATGTTTAAGAAGTATCAAATTCAGCATAGATACATTGAACACTTGGGAAAATGTATTTAAAATTGCGACTAAAGTACACCAAAAATTGTTATATTGGAAAAATATACGCCAAACTATCGGTTAAATAGAGGAAATTGAGTACATGGATTGGAAAACGTGGCTGCAGCTACCATCTGTTTTCAGCAACGCGTACTACTATGTTCCGTCCACTCGCTATCTCCCATTCGCAGCCTTGGTCCACAGATTCCAAGACAGTATTGAACAGGAGAATGTACGAGAGAGGAGATATCAAAATAGTAAAGAAGGTAGTGTAAAAGTGGATAAAATAAGCCCATGAGTAAGGAAGTGGGTAATATTTTTTAATAGTTGGGAGTTTTGGAACCAGTCAAGTAGACCTTCGTGGCAGAATAGTTATCACAGCGCGACTACGACGCCAGGGGAACCGGATTCGAATCCCAGCCTAGGCATGGGTGTTTCCGTGAGTGTCCCTTCATCAATTTCATATCATCACTCATCATCGTCGTCGCGATTTGCCAAAATTGGCACAAAACTTCGATCCAGTTAAGGATTAATCAAATATGAAAGCACTTCTATATCAGTGCTTGTCAATATTAACATTTCTAAACAACCCTCGTATATTTCTGAAACTCTGCAAATTTCAAAATGCATCCTTTTGTACTCAATATGGCAGACAGCTTGATGGCGCAACAACATCCGGTTAAGCTCCTTGTCCCCATTTCCCAGAAGATATAAACATCTTACAGGAACTACAAAACAAGTGGGTTAATTAGCAAAAGGTGCCTTATGCAAGCAGGTTGGCAACGGACTGGTGGCAATGGTTTCAAGATGAGGTTCCAATTAGTTGTTGCGAGTTTACACCAAGAAATGAGAGCAGCTCTCAAGAAGACTGCTTCCGAAATGTTCTCCGACCAGAATTAAGATCCCAATTACAGACTCACCTTTGTACTCCCTCCCCACGTAAATTGCCTCCGAGACAAAGCATCCTGAAGCCACTTAAGACCACTGTCAAGATCCCTAATTAGTTGTTCTATACATAGCATTCCACAGAGGAAAAATGATATATGAATTATCTCATAATTCGGAAAGAATTTTCTATGGATTTATTTTAAAAGTTATTGAGCAGTAATAATAAAATCCATGCCGCCCATCTTGCGAATGAAGGTTCCGGGTTCGAGTCTCAGAAAGCTGCTTTGTATAATCGTCAGCCATCTTGATCTTCTGATAGAAAAAGAGATGCTTTATCTATATCTCGCTCTCTTTCTCTCAGTTCTTTCTCTCTCTCTCTTTCCCCTCTCTATCTCTTTTCTCCTCTCATTAGAAAGAGAGTACTCTCCTTCTATCTTGTCCTTTATCTTACATCTCCTTCCTTTTTATCCTCTACTTTATGTAACTCCTCTTCTATCATACTTCTCTCTTATCTTACTCTCCTTTCAAATTCCTTCTCCTTTGTATTACTCCCCCTTCCACTTTCCCTCTCTTTTATCTTAATGAATTCTCTCCTTCGCTTTTCTTTCACTTTAAATCTCCTTCCTAGTAATTCTCATTTCACTTTTCCCCTTATCTTACACGCCTTTCATTTATTTCCCTTTTCATTATTCTTCTACTATCCCTCTGCCTTTTCGTAGTCTTCTTTTCAATTCTACTTTATGTTACACCCCTTCCTCTTTCAGTCTCCTTTATCTTACTCTTCTTTCATTTTCTTTCTGCTTTATTTTAATCTTCTTTCATTATCCTTCTTGTTTATCTTATTCTTCTTTCATTTTCCTTCTACTATATCTTACTCTTCATCCTCTTTCCCTCTACTTTATCCTACTCTCTCTCCTATTTCCTTCTACTTTATCTTTCTCTCCTTCCTCTTTCTCCTCTACTTTATCTTAGTCTCCTTCCTCCACTCCCCTACTTTATCTTACTCTCCTTCCTCCTCCCTTCTACTTTACATAACAGTCCTTCCTCTTTCTGTCTTCCTTACCTTACTCTCCATCCTCCTTTCCTCTACTTTATCTTTCTCTCCTTCCTCCTTTCCTCTACATTATCTTACTCTCTTTTCTCCATTCCTCTACTTTATCTTACTCTCCTTCCTCCTCCCTTCTACTTTACATAACAGTCCTTCCTCTTTCTGTCTTCCTTACCTTACTCTCCTTCCTCCTTTCCTTAACTTTATCTTTCTCTCCTTCCTCCTTTCCCCTACTTTATCTTTCTCTCCTTGCTATTTTCCTCTACTTTATCATTCTCTCCTTCCTCCTTTCCCCTACTTTATCTTTCTCTCCTTCCTCCTTTCCTCTACTTTACCTTTCTCTCCTTCCTCCTTTCCCCTACTTTACCTTTCTCTCCTTCCTCCTTTCCTCTACTTTATCTTTATCTCCTTCCTCCTTTCCTTTACTTTATCTTACTCTTCTTCCTCCTTTACTTTATCTTACTCTCCTTCCTCCTCCCTTCTACTTTACATAACAGTCCTTCCTCTTTCTGTCTTCCTTACCTTACTCTCCTTTCTCGTTTCCATCTCATTTATCTTACTATCTTTCCTCTTCATCTCTAGCCGGCCTATGTGGCACCCCATAACGCCAGGGGGGCTGGGTTCGAATCCCGTGAGTGTACCTTGATTAATTTCAACATATCATCACTCATCTTCATCTTCGTGATTAGTCAAAAGTTGCAGAAAAGCTAAGTAAAATAAAGCAGATCAATCAATCTGTATCTTCTCTTTATCTTCCTCATTCCATGATTTTGACTAAAAAGTCAATCACTTTTGTTAAAAGTGAGTGGGGGTAAAGGCGCTTTTAAATAGTGTCTCCTTTACAATGGTAGTCCGATTCTGAATATTTATATTTAAATATCTTCCTTTCAGTTTCACTAAGTCCCATATTACCGGTGCGTTAAGTTTACATCCGTTGTGGAAAAGTTCGCATGTACGAATGAATTTGAAAACGAAATTAGACTGCAGAATGGGTTGAAAATGTGTACTTAATTTTTTTAATAGTAACTAATTAATTAATTAATTAATGAATTAGATATATAAGCCAAGCGTCAAGTCAACTTTGCAGCAGGTTTTTGCATATGTAGATCCAAACGTGCCCGCAGAATATAGTTCCACCGAGACGGGTTCTGTTCTGACACAATTGCATACTTGCAAGAAAACAGTTATTTAATTTGTAAAATACAGACAAAATAATACATCCATTAGCAGGTATATACTTGATCGGTTGCAATCACTGTGCAGACGAACTAGGATCCGCAGATTCGCCAACTGGAGTTTGTATTGCGCTGAAGAATCGCTGAAGATCAAGAGCGAGTCGAGCAAGGCTGAATACGTTGCAGAGTGCGTGGAATCCGCGATACCAGTGTTGCACATCCCACTATTTTAACCCTATTTATATTGTGATGTGATTGATTAATAATGGTGCTATACAGCGGCGAGAATGGCTGAATCGAGGTCTCCTGTTCAGCGAGCGGTTTTACACGAGTGTTATTTTGGGTTTCATTCGAAGGAAAAAGGTCTTCAAATCAAGCAAGTTGTTTTAAATGCATAATCCTCCTTACGAAAACATGATCAAAGTAAAACAGGGCGTGAGGTAATTTGTCGTCAAAGTGCGCACGAACTGTATCACGGGTGCTGAATGATTTGCGGTTTAAGTTTAGGAAGAGGGCACGATTGTTTGTTGATTGACGACAAAAGAATCTCCGCGGTATTAAAAGATATCGCCGTGATAAGAAACATGTTTATTATTTGGACGAGACGTGCTTTAACTCGGTGGAGGAGGGGGTGGGGGGCGTACATTGAATCAATCATTGAAGGACACCACCATGCAAGTTCAAAACCACCGCCAGGGCTGAAGAAACCGACGAGAAAAGAACAGGGGAAGGGGGAGGCTTATTGTTTCACCCACTGGCGGCAATGAAGTCTTTGTTGAAGAAGCATATTTACAGTTCCGTGCAAAGAAAGGGTGATTATCAGCAAGAAATGGACAGACCAAGATTTGAATCCTGGTTTAGTGAAGTGATTCATAAATTGAAATCAGAGTAATAGCAGCAGACAATGCACTTGATTGTCACCAATAACAAATCATGCTTTTTTTGCTCGTATAACTTGAAGTGCGTGTGTTTTACAGAACGGATGTACTGCAAACGAGGCAACCAAGTTTTTCATAAATGTACGAGGGTTGGGGCAAAAGTCATTGCAACTATTTTTTTTCTTGTAGATACAAGCCCGGTTGGAAAATGCGACATATACAGATGAAAGGACGAGGGGGGAACTACATGTGGGGACAGTTGAAACACGCGAACATTGTGCCTCACATATTTATTACGATAGTGTACAGGACAATACTGGTTTGATCGTGCAAAATTAATTACATACCTGTTCTACAGTTGCCAGAACAAAACTGGGGCTAAAGGCCCTCAAAGTAGTCACCTGCCATGTGCACCACACGCTGCCAACGATGTGGGAGACTCGGAATACCATCTGCGTCACCATTGGCCGCACCATGTGTGAATCGGGTCATCTGTTGTTGCACAGCATTGGCAATGTCGTCTCGTGTCGCAAACCGCCTTCCACGTAGTGGTTCCTTAACCTTGCGACGTGGCGTTCGGGAGAAACGTCCGGACCTTCTGGACAGTGCAATCATCCTGCACGACAACGCTAGACCACATAAAGCAGAGTGTGTACGGCGGCAACTGCAACGTTGGGGATGGGAAGAAATGGAGCACCCACCGTACTCTCCTGACATTTCGCCCTGTGACTTTCATCTCATACGCAAGGTTAAGGAACCACTACGTGGAAGTCGGTTTGCGACACGAGACGACATTGCCAATGCTGTGTAACAACAGATGACCCGATTCACACATGGTGCGGCCAATGGTGACGCAGATGGTATTCCGAGTCTCCCACATCGTTGGCAGCGTGTGGTGCACATGGCAGGTGACTACTTTGAGGGCCATTAGCCCCAGTTTTGTTCTGTCAACTGTAGAACAGGTTATGTAATTAATTTTGCACGATCAAACCAGTATTGTCCTGTACACTATCGTAATAAATATGTGAGGCACAATGTTCGCGTGTTTCAACTGTCCCCACATGTAGTTCCCCCTCGTCCTTTCATCTGTATATGTCGCATTTTCCAACCGGGCTTGTATCTACAAGAAAAAAAATAGTTGCAATGACTTTTGCCCCAACCCTCGTATTTCTTTCTAAACCAAAAACAATAATTTGTCATTAAATTCAAGAGGGGCCTATCGTTGTTTACTTTTATCTTTGTTTATTTTTCTTTTTGCGTCCTCGAAATATACACACATGCTCTCTTGTTTAGAAATTATTTCGCATTTATATTAAGTAACGACACATTTATTAAATAATCTATGCGCAGAAAGCACTTCTAAAATTTTATGTTTCAGGAGACAAAAAGAAGCAAAAATAGATTCGGCTTGACATGCCTGCGGGTTTTGATGTGTTGTACGGTTGGCAATACTGTGGATTTTCTCAGAGTCTACGATGTAAGCAGCTCTGGGGTTGAGGCAAGACTGGCACGGAAGATTCTGGGATCTGTTGTCGCGCGGATTGATACATAAAACCTGCTACAAACTTAAATTGACGCTGGGAATATGCATTACTTCTTAAATGATTTCAAAAGTTTGGTCTCCTCTTCTTCTCCTCTGAGTAATCTTCCTTTTTTGCGAGTGGAATAGTTTCTACTTGGAAGACTGATTTTGATGCTAAAGTTGATGAATCAGGCACAGAATTCAAATAAGTGCTGAAAATTGTGTATTAACGCAGATGAAGATCTTACAATTCTTTGTGCGAACATCTTCCCCACAAAATCACTTACTTGTTTCTACCATGTGCTGCCATCTATGGAGAATAACTTAACACATCTAGTGAATCTTGACACAGAGCACAGGTGCATTATTCAAAACGTTTACTGAAGTTCATTGTTTTTTATGAAACACAGTTCGCAAAACATTAGAATATCGCATAAGGGAGATGGTAAATTAAATTTACCTCGTGGTTTCGATGTTTTTCGCTTTGGATACTTGTAACTCTGTCTCATTACATTCTGTGCAGACTGACACGGTTTTGCCAGATAAAATTCAAGAGAGCACGGACTATTATCCATTCCACTCTACATTTGCATAAAAGCTTCTTGAGAATCGAAACTAAAGTTCTATCCTTGAACGTTTATTTTAAAAAAGATGTAAATCAGTTAAATCGTAGATGAAACATAAACTAACTAACTCTCTAGTCTTCTTAAACCCGAAGGTTCATGGCTGCAGCAACACAAGCCTTCCATCTGTCCCTACCTTGAGCAAGATCTATATACTCTTTTCCATCCCTACCGATTTCCTTTAGGTCGATCTCAACGTTATCTCTCCATCTTCGTCTTGGCCTTCCTACTGGTCTCTTGCCATCAGGTTTCCCAACAAGAATCCTGTGAAGTCCTCTTTCCTCTCCCATTCGTGCCACATGGCCTGCCCACATAAGTCTTCTTGATTTAATTATTCTAATAATATCTGGACATGAATACAAATTATGTAGTTCTAAAATATGTAACCTTTTCCACTCACCTATCTCCTCATCCCTTTTAGGTACAAATATTTTCCTAAGGATCTTATTTTCAAAAACTCTCAATTTATGTTCCTCTTTCAATGTAAGGGACCAAGTTTCACACCCACATAATACTACAGGCAAAATTACTGTTTTGTATATTTTAACTTTTAGTTTCTTAGATATTAAACGAGCAGACAAAAGTTTATGAAGAGAAAAGTAACATGCATTTCCTGAATTAAGCCTACTTTTTATTTCCTATTTAATTTTCATTTGTTAATATTACTTCTAAGTATTTGAATTTGGAAACTGGTTCAAACGAGTTGTTATCAATAATGAGATTTTGATTATTACCTAACACTTGGTTTCGGCCTGTAAGCATATATTTAGTTTTCTCTTTGTTAACTTCCAATCCTATCTCTTTAGCAGTTTTGAAAAATATTATAGCATTATAGATGAAACATACAGCGATAAATGATTCAATATTAACCTTCAATTTGGGAAGCTCACTATTTATATTTATTAACAAGCCTTTCGTTTCTTAGAACTAACTGCTTGCTTCACTTTTAGCTTCCGGCATAAGACTGAAACATTTTCAAAAATCTGTCTGTAGTCCCCCATCATATCACATGTCAAGAAATACATGTAGGCAGTCTCAAGATAGAATTTCAAGTCGAAAGTGATGTAACAGACTGCATAAAGTTTTTCCCATAATTTCAGAAGTGACTTTCGAGAAAATGTATTTTTCTAAATTATATTCATTAAACATTGTTGGTCTGTTGTGCCTAGGATAACATTAGTACACCAACATAAACATTTGTAATTAATCATACCATCTAGCAATAACAATAGCAACAGAAACGCAATATCGTATAATTGAGATAAATCTATTATCGAGACAAGCAATATAACTGACTTAGTATTATATATTTTCATTTTCTTAAACAAAATTTCTCTAAAGTTGCACAATATGATATGGAAATATTGGTACTTTTCATTATTAGGCATAGAACTAAAAGATTGTAACTACTAACTTCCCGCCATTTTAGTTAAGGCGGGAATTTTTGGCGCCAAAAAGCCTGTTTCTGTAATTTTCATACAGTGTTACCAGACATAAACTCTTAAATAGTGTCGTTGACCGGCATTGTTGACAAAATCCGCGTCTCAACCAATCACAATATAACTAAAAACTTCAAGGTCACGTGATCATCTTGAGAGAAGTAAAACTACTCTGGCAAATGGAGCAATATGACAAACTGTTAAATATACGACAGAACTCGAGAATGAAGTCATTATCGTTTAATGTAGCCATCTTCAGTTCAACACGGAAGCAATTACTGCCTGAAGACGTGTCTATTACTTGTTGAACGAACCTCATTATTTGCAAGCTGTCGAATGGGAGAGGGAAGAATTTCGCGCCTGTTAAGTCTGGCAAGAAAGGCTGCTTCAGGCTACAGACAGATAACATTTCAGAGTCCATTAAGAGTTAACTATTTGCACAAACCCATTAATGCAAAGCAAAAACGTGTTACAAGCCGATTCCATTGGAGGAAACGTTTAGACGACACCGAACCAATTAAAGTGCTTAGAATCCAATCAGTTCTACGAAATTGGTTTGAAGATGTAAAACGGTTTGGATTTAGAAGGTAACAGATCCTCGGGTGTATCTCATAGATCAAATCTGTTTTCTTAATATCTTGGATCGTTTAATTTATCTCAGAAAATTCAAATTAGATACATTTGAGCCTTGATTTTCTTTTCTTTTAAATTACTGATTTATTGACATATACGTGGGTGACACTAAAAGTTTTTAGATGCGGCAACACTGATTGCAGCAATACATTGTCTCTAGGATATGTTGAAGTTAGTAGTCTGTGAAGTGTGATAATGCTGCAGAATTTATAGTTGTTAATTGTTGTGTGCCATAAATTAGTCAATTACACCGCTCTGCAATTTTAAATTTTTTTCTTGATGTTTTGGTTTCGAATGTCGTTTCCCCCTAATTTTGGGGCGCTGATTCCAAATGTGTAAGCCGTTTTCTTCTATCACGTCCAGATTGTTGAAAAAAAATAAAACAAAGTGTGCATATTGAACCATTACCGACATATATTTATACCCTTCTACAAGATCATTGTCATGCTTAAAAACGTGGTGTATATTATAATTATGTAATTGTAAACACAGTGTACGTACAGTTCACAAGAACTACCAACAAGTGATATTATTTACAGTGACCTCACTTATTTTACAGGTAGGAATTTTCATCTTTTTGAACTTCTTCCATATGCATGAGAAGAACTTTCCCTTTTCAGGGACCAACAGTAGTCTGCCATCATGTTCACAGTCCAACCACCATGTCTTTCAAATCCTGATGGAAACGTTCACCCTGTTCCTCGCTGTAAAATCCAAGAGAGGTATCTGGAAAATAGTCAATGTGAGCATGTAGGAAGTGTAACTTCAAACTCATGTTACTACGATGGTCCAGAACCCAATTAATGTCTCCGTAATCAGAGGCGAGGGCCACCTGCACCAATCACGTCATGAGAGCATCCAAACAATCCTCTCAACACCAAAATTACAGCAACTTCAAATTTATGTTTCAGATGGCTCCCACGAGTCCTACCTAGTAACGCCGGCAGCGCTGATTTGTTGTATACTGTGGAGAACAACTGATCTCGAAAGGGATTCCTTTTATGTGAACAATATAAGTTTACTTAATAAGATCAATATTCAAATAAGAATATGCCTGTCAGCCACCATATAATTCAGTCTTGGATATCAAATTCAGAGCTAATACAAATGTATGTGATGCAGTTTACATGTTTTATCCAGTCTACTTCCATACCGTTCAAACCTGTCTAACGGAATACCAAATTTTGTAGTAACCCAACAACCTGACCTTTCCCTAGCTGATTGCCAAACCAATTACCAGCATGAAATAATATGAGTTACGTTGGCAAGACACACAAAGTTCTTCCCTCTGAAAGAAAACACACAATATTAAGATATGTCAACATGCAATTATCACATACCGATTTTGTAAGCATATATGGAATGAAATAGGAGTTTCGAAATACTTAAACATTTATTCATATGAGAAATTACACCTCTCCCTGATCATTAACAGGAGCTGTTTATATTTTCACTTGCACTCAGCTCGTAACTGAATTTAGTACGAACAGCTGAATTAGAATTAAATATCTTCACCGTGCGTCTGATTTGGCAACATCGCCTCATTCAAGGTTATTATTCGTCAAGTTTATATAATTAACCCAGATAATTTTACACAGACAATTTCAAGCAAGTAGTTGTATTGATGATATTATAAACTCAAGAAAGTATGAACCCCCCTGAAGCAGATTTGGCTACACTTAAAACAAGCTCAACATGCCCATATGAGTTTTTTGCTCAAGTGTGGAACCCTGTCTAATCCAAGATTTTTGTAAAAAAGCCCTCATGGATTCCATGAGAAAGTATGAACCCCCTCGGATTGATGAGGCTACACTTACAAAAGGCACTTCTGTGCTGTCCATAAACTTGTCAAAAATATGCCCCTCTTGATATTTTTTTGGCCACACTTAAAACTAGCCAAGACACACATACATACACACATATATACACATACATACACACACATATTTACTTCCAGTTTAAGTTCAATTGGATACCAGCTTCAAATTGTATATTAAAACAATGCAATATGCAGAGACCCTCTAGAATTGCTCCGTGACTCTCTCATTTCTTACATCGTAAACATATGATTTTTCACCTATGAGAATAACACTACATATGGTGTCATCAGGTAAAGCCTCATGGAATTCACAGATAATTTTAATATTTGTCCTGTCATTAACCACAACTTGTTTCCTTTTTGAAGTGTTGATTACAAACATGGGTCTCTGTGCTTTGAATTCATCTGGTGTGTAATACATGTCAGTATTGCCAGTAGTGACCCTTTTGTATGATGTAAATGCCTCATATAATTTGAGGAAATCATCCTTGGACATGTCTAAATTGTAATTTTCTCTAGGAAATACCTCATTTCTGCCATTTTTAAGATATATGTTCTTGATGTTGCAGCTATCAAATTTACTTGAATTTTTTTCCTGATTGTTGTGTCTCCCAGTCTGAAACAATACACTACAAAATCAGGCATGTCATATTGAATACTGGAGAATGAATTTGTAGCATCAAATTCATAATATGTACCAGATGCGGGCTTCTGTACACATTGATATGTATAAAATTGTAGAGGAATTTGTGGATTTTTTATTATATCAGCTTTGTATTTAAGAGCATAACTGGCCTCGTACTCAACAACAGGGATTCTTAACTCCATAGTCTGAATAATGCATTTGCCCTCATCAGGTAGGGTATTAGGTAGAGCTTCTCCTGTAGGGTTTATTGCACTGTACCTCATCAAGGCATTATTATCATTTGCAGCTCTTCTAAATGTAATTCTTAACCCACCCTTCCACATAATATCTTTGTAATCCGAGAAGAATCCTGGCAATAGGCGCATCGGGAACAGCACTGTGTGGTTCTTAGATAATATCTTATCACCAGCCTCAAATCCACCTATTTTGTAGTAAGAAGCCTCGGTTTTGGATAATTTTAATGTGGCCAAAGCTGTGGAGGTAATGCCGGGATAATCCACTCTGTTTATAACAACGCCATGTTTTCTGATCTCAATTTCAGAGAATAGATGGGGTACAAAATTATCAACCAATCTTATATTTGAATTTGCCGGGTAATCTGTACCATCGAGCTTTACAACATCAAATTTGATGTATAGATCTGCTCTGTGGGGGTGTATAAATCCATCCCCCACATCAAGATCAACCTCAATCTGTGTGTTGGGTTGATTTAAATTTGCAAATGTCCTCCTGTTTGGAGGGAATGATTGTAGCTCATAACTCTCAATATTTTCCATTTTCTTCTTGTATGTATTTTTATTTAAATGTTAATTTCTATGATGGCAGTTGTTGTGGCTCCAGCAAAATCAACTAATTCTTCTTTTTCATTAGTGACCATCAATTCAATATAATCTATTCTATTATGGCACACAGGAAAATATAATGTTGGGGATGGATTGTAGATGATTGGCTCCATAAATTCAGAATTAGGTTTGAATGTTGCAATGATTCCAGTTTGTTTGTGAGTGCCTATGCCATTTGATTTGGTGATCATACCCTCTGCTACATTACAGTGAATATTCAGAGTCTCTATGGCTAAGAATTTAGGTATATTAATAGCAGTGTGTTTGATGCCTGGTTCAAGTTTTGTGTTGTTCTCAAAGCCTAACAGCTCTCCAATAGTACCCAAATCCACTGTTTCTGTAGCAGATACAATCTCTACTCTGTGAGTGACAGAATTTTGACTTAACACCACACCTCTGGGTAATTGAGCATTTAAAGTAGATAGATTATATTGCCCTGGAGTGATGACAATTTTTTCATCCCCTACTGCAATTGTGTTGTTGTGGTGTGTAATATTGGGGATTAGGTACATGCCATAAAATGCTCTGAGAGCTATTGTTTTGGGATACACTATGTCATCATGCAATTTGAGTTTCAATATTGAATTTTGGCTGGTGAGATGAAATACCCCCATGATGTTTCAGATACCACAAGGCTTTTTGAAAATCTTCAATTGATGGTTTATTTATTTGAGACATATATCTAAGAACAGATAAGCACAAATGTCCGCAATTAACATCTTTGAAATTTTGAACACGGGCATTATTGTAATAAAGATTGGCTGAATTTAGATATTTTATTAAATTTTCAGGTGGAACACCCCCAAATGAATCAAATACAAATGCCTCATTTTTTAAATATTTAAGATAACAAATCCAGTGAGTGCCCTGATTTTTGTACTTATCCAAATTAACAATGCCACACTCTTTGTTGAGTGGTTGTTCTGGCAAAGAATCAGACATGTACACACCTCTAAAATGTTTGATGCCCAGTGGCTTGATTAAAGCTTCAATATCTTTGTTTGTAAGCGGCTCTTGTTTTTTTTAAACTTATTCATGGCTCTTTTAACACCTTTGCCTTGTTTCTCCATTGCCAGGTTGTGGCGCCTCTGCTCATCTAATTCTGCCCTATTTTTCTTGGCATCTATTACTGTTTTTGCTATGGCAGCTGAACCCCCAGCCAAGCTCCCCACAGCCCCGAGAGCAGCTAAGATGGCAGGGATGGTAAATATAAATCCCCCCACATGTGATTTTTTTCTTGATTGCTGTAATTTTTTTAATTGGGGGGTACTAAGTAACAATTTCATACCATGCCCCTTTGCAATACAAGAATTTTTTTTCTTGCGCTGCTTTTTGGTCAAAAGACTGTCAATAGTTTTAAGAGATTTGAGACCTGCATAAGGTATTTGATACATAACACCCTTGGCCTTCATTGTAGGTTTATTATATACATATTCACAACCCCCACCCCAATTTTTGTTTGGTGCTCATAGCTATGGTGGTTCCCAATGCTGCTATTTTTTCACTCAAAGAAGCATCTTTGCTTACAAATCTGCCAAATGCAGCCTCTTCTAATTTCTTGTCTGCAACATGTCTCTTGTCAAGATCAGAATGTGTGTTGTATGCAATATCATGGTCTCTACAAGCAGCATCTAAGGGATTAACACCAGGATCACCTCTGTTTAATCTATGATCCAGTTTTGTGCCTGGACCACAATACTGATAGCCTGGAATGTGTAGTTCAAATGGCAACTTGTTTATAATGTCATTAACAAGGCCCCGACCCTCAGAAATATTCCAAAATTTGGGGGGTAGAGTATTAATAATTTTTATGAGATATCCAATCCCCTTAGTGTCATTCACTATAAAATTAGACAATTTGGTGCTTATCATGTCCATAATTCCAACCTTTTCATTGTAAAAATTGTTGTTGCCAGCATTTTCCTCCCCAGCTATCACCAATAGCCTATCTACAAGTTTCCTGACATCATCAACCCATACAAATTCTTTAGGCAGGGTGTTGTATTGTTTGATTCCACTGCCAGTCTTGATCTGTGACCATATGGGCTTGATTAAATTATTGTATTTTGCCCCACTGCTCGACTTAACCCTTTTTTGTGTGGGATCATTGTTCTGGTATAGAGCATCTGATTTTATTAATATTTCTTTGTAATCCTCATAATCTTGATCTGTATAGCTGCCAGGCCTTTTCCTAGTCATCAGTTCCCATAATCCAGGTGTGCCGAGATACTTAACAAAAGCACCTTTTTCCCCAAGTCGAAATTCTGAATATACAATTATATCATCTCCCATAAATGTTACTCTGAAATTGCCAATTCTATGTATGATGCTGCCATCAAGCTCTGTGTCAGCATATAAGCCAAAAACCTCATCTTTATTGTCTTTAGGTGTGGTTAAATATTTTTGAGCAAGAAGACCCAATTCAATAGGATCCTGACTAGCCTCAATTCTTCTAGGAGCAATAGGACTAGGTGTATGAATACTGGAAAGTGGGGTGAATGGATAATCTAATATGTTCCTTGCAGCTACAGGTACAAGCTCTGTGAGCAAATTTTGATTTTGCTCTGTAACAGTTTTGATATTCTTACCTAAATTATTAATAGCATCAATTACAGGCTGTTCTGTTTGTTTGTGTTTTTCATAAATTCCACGGTTCTCTGATTTCCATCCCTTGAATCTTTTTACAAGATAATCTCTTAACTTAAGATCATCAATGATTGGCCTTTTCATGGTTATTTATTTATGTTTCAATGTCTAGAAAATTGTTGATTTTATTTCTGTATTTGCCACTATTGGGTGTTCTTGTCATATCAATTGTGACAAACCCATAACTGTCCTGGTTCCAGCACTTGCTGCAAAACTTGGAAAAATCATTGTAGCTCAGGTCCCCACCTACATATTCATCATGTATGTGTTTGAGGTTGGTATGATCCTGATGAAACACACAAATAAAATTGCTGTTGTCTCGGATCAGTTGCTTGGGTATTTTTGAAAAATTCTGTGCCAGGTAGAAGCAATCAATGTTTTTGTGCCGGCCCTGTGTAAAAAATTTCTAACCTTGTTTTGATTATCCAATATAATGTCATCAAACACAACAACAGAATTATCGAGACATTCATGAAGTGGCTTAACATCTGGTTCAAAAGTGGCAATATCCAATCCATCATATAGCTTCATCAGCTGCTGATATTTTAATTGTTCCAAGCTCTTAGAGAAGATATACAAGTGCCTGTTTTTCCAGTCTAACCAGTTGGGTGCCAATAAAAAATTATCAACCATTAGTGTAGTTTTACCACAAGCAGATGGCCCAACAATAAGACACCTAATATTTTCAGGTAGCAATTTTCCATTTCTCTTATTTTGTTGTTCAGGTTCTGGGAGCCTTTTTATAACATCCCAGGTGCTCATATTATTATTTTGTTTGCATCGATCCAGCTGCGTTCTGGAAGTCCTAGCCATTTGACAAGTAACTTGTTGCCTTTTCTGCGGATGATTTTTTCTATGAGATATGTGTCAGGCTGTTTAGTTTTGCTGAGCTCTTGTTCATAGAACCTGCCTTTGAGAATTTCTCCTCGATGATCCTTTATTATATATGTGTTAAGGGTCCCGGGTTTAACCTGAACCACTGTAAATAATTCAGTGCTCCAGTTTCTTGTAAAGCCTCTCTTGAATAAGTGCTTATATTTGCTGATTCTTACTTGATCCCCTACCCTGTATTTGGCCTTTCTTGTTGTTGGCTGATATTTAGGATAATAAACAGTGCTGATCAATTTTTGCTCATCAGATGAAGTTACTTCAGAGGGTTTCATGTTGATTGTGGAATGGACAGAATTGTTATATTTATGTAGAAGTTCTGGAAGAATATTAATCCATTTATAATTACCTTGGAGGGTAAATTGTTTATACATAAGATTTTTTAAGGTTCTGTTGAATCTCTCTACAATTGAGGCTTTGAGGTCACTGTAACTCGAATAATGTTTTATTGCCTGGCTTTTAATAAATTGTTGAAACACTGAATTATAAAATTCTTTGCCATTATCTGTTTGCAAATAGCGCGGGGATCTTCCACTCTGATTGATGATTGTCCTGAGGGCTTCTGTAACACATTTTCCAGTCTTGGATTTGAGTGGCACAGCCCAGGCAAATTTTGAAAATGTGTCTATTACAGTGAGTAAATACTTGTAGCCCTTGTTGATTTTGTCTAAGTTTTTCAACTGCCCACTTGCTATTTCAATCAAGTCGCTTTGCCATAAATCATCTATGCCCTTTGTGACTACTGGCAGTCTCTTAAAATTATGTCTGGCCTGTCTGTGTAATTCATCAACAATAATTTTTCTAGACATAATATGTGAACAAGAATATTGCAACTATGGGGTGTTCAGCAGCTGAGACTGCAGGATTTTCTAAATATAATTTGTCTCCAATTTGTATTTTAAATTCCAGAGAGTCATCATCTTCAACATAGGCTGTTTCTAATGTATTGGGATCTGTAAAATCCTCCAATTCTACACTGGTGATTTTCACTTTGTTATCAGCATTTGTTATTGATAAGGTGGGGTAGTGGTGTGCCTGTGGTTGAAGCCAATATTTGATCTTGATTGGTCTCAATGTGCCCAAAAACAAAAAACTGGTAATAAAATTGTGCAGGGGACAGCATATATATTTTGCCTCCTGGTGTAAATGGAGAATCATATTCTTTGTTGGGGATGCTGTACAATTCAAGAATTACTGTATGTTTAGGATTTTCAATTATGCCTGTTATTTCCTTTTCTGCTGTGAGCAATCTGCTTGTTACAGATTCAAGATGCTCATTGATGGTTCTAACAACATCATCATGGCCTGGCTTGATTTTTATGTCCACAACAAGTTTCTTGTATTGTTGCACAATTTCTTGTAGCTGGGTGGCAAAAACAGACAGAGCATTTGCTTGATTGGATTCCATGGTCCCTAGCTGTTGCTTGATATTAGCTACAATTTGTTGCAAATTTTCAACAACTGCCAATTTTGAATTTTGAGCTGTAAGATCATGGACCTGTCTTCTGATATCCTCAAACAGGGCATGCAATTCATTAATATGTTGATTGGTTGGTAGAGTGGCCACTGTCTGAGTGAGATGTTTGATCTCTGCCTGGATATTCTTGATATCTTCTGATTTCAATATGCGATTCACTGCCCTCTTAATATTTTTAAGTTCCTGTGATGTAGGCAAATTTGATACTGTATTTTGCAAAAATTCAAGTGCCAATTTCACATTGTTTAATTCAGATGCATCGGCCACATTTTGCATAGCATTTTGGAGCAGGGCTATATCTGCCTGAGAGGGTGTGGATTGTTGTAAAATTTCAAGTTTTGTTTGAATATCATCTATCAAGTGATGAAAATGAGATAGTTCAGATTCAGTGTTGAGGTTTTCAAGCTTTGTGATTTGTTGCTGGACACTGACAAGGGTATCTACAATCCCAGGCAATCTGGATTCTAGTACATTTGCCAAATCATTTTGCACTGCTGCTATTGTACCTTCAAGATGGGTTATGGAACTTTGAATTTTTCCAAAATCTTCATATGTTTCAAGTTGCAGCTTAATATTTGCTACACTCCGAGTTATTGCATTCAAAGCATCAGAAGATGGCAAATTGTTCATAAAATTTTCAAGTGTCTCAATTTTTTCTTTAACCTCGGCTATGGCATTGTTCAGAGGGTCCAGATTAGGTATTTGGAGTGACTGAATCTGTTCCTTTAGAGTGGAAATCACTAGATCAAAATCTTCTTGTGATTTTATGCTTTTGACAATTGTTTGGAGCTGTGCCTGGACATTATTTATTTGCTCTTCCAATTGTTGTTTCAATTGCTCAGAGTTGTTAGCCTGGGTCTTAAATTTGGCTTGAAGAGCTGCAACAGCTTCTTCCAAACTTTGAAAATTATCCAATGTGGCCAAGTCAGTATATTTCTGAAGCAGCAATTTGAGTTCAGAATCAATTTTAAGAAGAGGGTCCATGCATTGTGATTGTAAATTTGTAATTTCTAATTGAAGACTGGCATTGAGTGTGGTTTGTAAAGCTTGTAAATCACTTCTTAATTTCTTGACTCTGACATCAAGCATCAGAATCTCATCACTGTGATCTTCATGTCTTGTGTGGCCAAAAATATCATTAGGCATTTTGTTTAGTAGTTATTTATTATAGAGTATCTGATTCTTAATTCTATAAAAAAAGGTATAAGCTTATCATAGGATCCAGGGACCTCAATATATAAGCAGTCACCAGCAGAAACAGTATAAACAGTGCCAGAAATCATGTTTGAGTGCTTAATTCTATAAATATTTCTCCCTACTGAAATTTTAACATCACCCTCAGGGGTTGTAATAAATTGCAATTGCCCACCTACAGGTAATTGGTAATAATTTAAATTATTGTTAAATATGTACAATATTTTGCCTGTTTCATCATCAACATCTGTAAATATGCTGTTCAGATGAATAATTAACAAGCCACTCAGTTTAGACAGCATATCAGAAGAGGGTTGTGGTGTTGGCAGCTCCATAATAGCCTGTTTTTTGAACCCAAATAAGTTCATAGGCATGTTTATTTATTTCAAATCATGCTCTGTAATTGGGCATTGATTCCCATTTTTCAAATCACAATGCCCCCATGGTAGAGTATGTATGCCACATGATAAAATGCATCTCTTATCATCATGTGGGTCCAGAGCCACTTTTCTTACAACATTTGAAGTCAATAAGTGATCCACACTCTGAATTCTGGATTCTGATGTTTTGATTGTGCTACATGATTTGAGGCATTTTTCATAATCTTCAAATTTAAGCTCTTTGTCAACAGTCACTCTGCCAATGCCCTTGGCTTTTTTGACAACAGCACTACATGTTTTAAAACTGTACATCTTGGCACTTAACCCAGCAAATTTCACAATAACATCACCAAGTGTCTCATCTTTTAACTTGCCGGGCACTTTTTTGTTGTGGGGTTGAATATTCAGATGGCCTGGCAATTCACCGGTATCAAAATATTGAAACAATTCAGGCTGGGTCATATCTTGATAAACATCTTCTGTTTTAATATCAAGAACAAAACTATCCGTATCCATGTACATCAATTTTACATTATCACCATAAAAAGGTTTCAACACATCATAATACAATTTTAACATGTGTAATTTGGCCAATTCCAATATCACAGCCCCTACATAAATAGGTTTATCAAACTTAATTTTTGTTTTTTTCATGTTGAAAAGTGCCATATTTTCATCATAAATTCTTCTATAATTGAAATTAGGCTTTGCAATCAATTTTTTGCTCTGGCTGGGGTCAGTAATTATTTTAACATCGGTATGTTTTCTGACATTTTCAATTGTTTTGCCATATACAGAATTGACCATTAATTTAAACAAAGATTTATCAAATTGGCTCTTTGCAGATGTTCGAAGCTCTGTATTTGTATTAATGTATGGTTTCAACCATTCTGAGTGCCTGAACCTCAAAACTTTTCCAACTTTGCTCACTTGAACACCATGTTTCATCAGGAACTGGAGGTTTTTGTAATATATGACATAGCCTTGTTTTGGCTCCAGTGTCATCATGAGCTTCTTCTGTTTAGAGCCAGGTGAGCACTTAACCTCGGGAATTGGGGGCAGATCAGAAAATTTGTTGTGTAAATCATCAGGAATTGTCAGATCAACCTCTAAGAAGAGGCCATAGTCACCATCATCAAAGTCCTGAAGATCTTCAATATTGAAATCTTCAACCCATTCAAGCCCTGCATATGGCAATTTTTGCATCATGGCATGACCATAGAGGCTATTTGCATCTACATACACTATATAATTTGATGGCCGTGCTGGATCATAATCAGGCATATATTTGTTATTTGCTCTGGCATATCTCTGAGAACATTGCACCATGCCTCCTCTTATATATTCCTCCATAAACAGATACATGTTCTGATCTTGGATCAGATCCAATGGCATTTTAGTGTTGAAAAACATTGCATCCCATGCTAGGCCCGGGGCACTGTAAAAATACACTGGGTCCAGCCCATAATTTTGCATAGAAGATTTTCTGAATGCCTGCAATATATCAGCTAAGAGAGTGACATCAAGTTTCAAATATGCCATGTGATAATCACCAAATGTCTGGCATTTTAAATTGTTCCACATCAATTGGGCATGGTTCCAGATCCTCTGATTTTGCTGTAAAACTCTTCTTGTGGTGGCAAAGAACACTCATCAAATTTAGAAAAATCTGTAACATAATCATATGGATATACACCCTTCCGCCTAATTAATTTCAGGTCCTGATTTGGAAACAAAGCACGTGTGATTTTGAATTGATCATCAGATAATTGAGTGGCCAGTGTGGCCAGGCTAGCAGATAAAATTCTGTAAGAATCAAGAAATCTTATGTGAATAGGAACACCATTAACTTTAATTATTTTGCTAATAGATATATATTTCTCATCATTTTCAGCTAAAATATTTAAATTCTGCTTGTCAAACCCCTCATATCTGATCAAATGATGGAAATCATAATTGGATGCTCCATGGCAAAATATGGGGCAAATTTTGGTCTCTTGATCTTAATATTACAGCTATTACACAGGGCCATTTTGAATTTACCATCTGTATGAGAATGGTGTTTCACCTTGATATTTGTATCTGAAAATTCAGAATCACATACCGGGCATTTTTCTGCATTGTTGAAATCTTCAATCTGTTTCTCTGTTAAAGGCAACATGGGTTTTGATTTTAATAAAATATTAGATGCTATGTCACGGCACTCATTTTCTATTTTATGTGCAAATATTTTGATGGCATCTGGCCCCATGTATGAATATTCTTTGGTAACAACACCATCCTGTACAACCACATAACAAAAGCTGGAAGGTTCATGTAGCTGGTATGGTGTAATTGAAGATTCTTCAGGATCTGGATTGCAGGATGCAAGAGATTTGAGGATTGATTCAAAATCACAGACAATATATGCTGGGTGTTCCAACAAGGCTTCAAACTTTTTGAATTTGCAATTTTCACTTGGCATTGGCATCACCATATGAACAGGTTTATGGTTCCCACAGTATTTCAGATGCTCAATTAACTTGTTTTTTGCAATTTCTGCATTCTCTTCCCGAACCCTATTTACCATTTTTTGACCATCAAATACACATAAACATCTTCTGCACAACTTAAATATTCTATTAGATTTGTCTAGTTGTGTTCTCACTAAAGCTTCAAGATTATGTATCAGAGTGTAATGATATTTGCCATCCCCTTCAATTAAGAGCAAATCAATTGGAATAGCAGATTCATCATCAAATATACTGATTCTGAGAGGTTCTATCGGGCAATTGCCAGTGGAAAAATAAATACATTAATAGATTGTTTGCCATTAATATCCCGGGCCTTTTTTCAAATTTATCAATATTCTGAACAGACATTGGATATTCTAAACCCTCCATTGCATCATCAAAAAAATGTTCATGTTGTTTGTAATAATTTATTCTCTGAGGATTCCTTGAAACTGGAAACAAAGCATCTAAAATACACCACAAAAAGCATTTCTGGTCGGTATTTTCAATATTAACCACGGCTCTTCTGTTTTTAATATTATCAGGTAATGGCAAATATGTAGAACCTTGTAATGGGCTGAATTCAGAAATATTAATATATAACTTGTGTGGAGAGCCGCATAGGCTCCATCCAGACTCTTTTGCCGCAAATTCAGAGTGTTTAATATTCAATTGATCTATCAACCTGTTTATTATTTTGTCTGAATTTGCATTTGAATATACCGGTACAGTTTCTGTTATGTGGGGCTGTGTAAATTTTGTGCCATTTGGTTTCTTATATTGTGTATACAATTTGAGGGAGAGCTTATAAGAGCCATTTTGTGCATTAAGAATTGCCTGCACATCAGGATTTACACTGCTCAAAAAATTCTGAATACCACATCTTGGCTCTGATACAAACCGATAATCTCTTAATTGGCCATTAAAACTGCTATGGATAGGTGCATAGCATAGCTGCTTTGCAGGTCCAGCATTAACAGGTGCTTCATGCTTCCTTTTCAGACCAGATGTGGATGGTTGTGGGGGCAATGTTGATGACTGTGCAGAGCAAGTGCCTTTATGTTTATATGTGAAGTATTGCATGTTATATTTTCTATTGCATTTGGGGCATATTTTTGTGGGAGTTCTGTATTTGTCTGGGTCACAAATCTTTTGGTGCTTGGCCCAATTGGGGCTGGATATATTTTTATTGCATTGATTACAATATTTTTGACTTGGCATTTTTGTTGTTGTTTATTATATACAATTTCCTGGGTTTCAATTCAAAACTCTATGCTGGATAAAAATATCAGTTGGGTTCAGCTGTGTGATTTGTGTGTGTGTGTATGTGTGTGTGTGTGTTAATATTTTTGGCTTTGGTATTTATATAAAATTTCCTGGGGTTCAATTCAAAACTCTATGCTGGATAAAAATATCAGTTGGGTTCAGCACTGCAACAACACACCTTTTCTCTTCAACAGCTCTCACAATACTGGCTGATATGCAATGCAAAATCTCTTTATATACCCTAAGCACGGACCGCATTGAAACAATAAGCCAATCAGAATATAACACATCATCAAATTATGTCATAAGCAACCAATCAGAAAACAACACATCTGAAACAATAGGCCAATCAGAATAAAACACATCATCACATTATGTCATAAGCAACCAATCAGAAAACAACACGTATCTAATAATTTATTGGATAATAATTTGTTGCACAGCATGATGCAATAGAAATAAACCAGAAATAGGCCACAACTTGGCCAAAAATAGACCGGAAATAGACCGGAAATGGACCGGAAGTGGACCGGAAGTGGGCAGAAATGGGTAGAAATGGCCAAAAATAGACCGGAAATAGACCGGAAGTGGACCGGAAGTGGGCAGAAATGGGTAGAAATGGCCAAAAATAGACCGGAAATGGACCGGAAGTGGACCGGAAGTGGGCAGAAATGGGTAGAAATGGCCAAAAATAGACCGGAAATGGACCGGAAGTGGACCGGAAGTGGGCAGAAATGGGTAGAAATGGCCAAAAATAGACCGGAAATGGACCGGAAGTAAATATGTATGGGTAGGTGTGGGTGTGGGTGGCTCTTATGAGCATCTTGGCTTAGTTTGTTTTAAGTGTGGCCAAAAAAATATCAAGAGGGGCATATTTTTGACAAGTTTATGGACAGCAATCTCACAGAAGTGCCTTTTGTAAGTGTAGCCTCATCAATCCGAGGGGGTTCATACTTTCTCATGGAATCCATGAGGGCTTTTTTACAAAAATCTTGGATTAGACAGGGTTCCACACTTGAGCAAAAAGCTCATATGGGCATGTTGAGCTAGTTTTAAGTGTAAACAAATCTGCTTCAGGGGGGTTCATACTTTCTTGAGTTTATAATATCATCAATACAACTACTCAAGCAATTGCACATTTCTTACTAACCGTGCAAATTTTCACTAATTCGTCTTTCTGCCGACTACATACCTGCATTACGACATGTGACCTTCAAATATTCAGACGCAATAAAATACCTTTTGTCTCTGATTACTACTCAGATTTAAAATTATAAGGATAAGCACTTATTCAAGGTTCTCTGGATGTATTGTATCAGATCATGTTCAAATTATTAGAGAAAATTCCATTTTTACATGTAACGGCATCGCCCGCCATTAGCTGTCAACCACGAGATACGGAACGCTAAATTTTCGATTTATTTTCCACACTAGATACACACGCTAGCATGCTTTATTCGAAACGTACTTTAGATAGATCTACCTTTGAAGTATATAAACATGAGCTCATGAAAAGTGATTAAACTGCTGCAGCTTACCTCCTGAAACGGTGAGTCACGTGATCCTTTTCACACCCTACCTTTGTAATGGAACTGCCTAATCGCATCACCTTACTTCCATTCATTGCTCGATCCAACGGCCGATCTCCTGTTGTACAAAGTGCAGTACATTCCTTCACTGTCGAACACTTATCTTCCGTAAGCTAAACAATGAGGATTCCTTCCCACATGGTTCCGTTATTTCTCTCATGCTTCTCCTCTTCACCGGCTTCCTCCTTTCTCTCTCATTTTTCTTTTCTTTTTCTCCTTTATACATCACGTTTTCCGCGTGACACGAGAAGTTCTACTGAACATAATATTAAGTACAAATATTCATATATGTATGTATTAATAATCTGAATGTCATAAAGACTTAATTGATTATAGTTATTTTATTCAAGCACAATAATGGAGATAATGTAAATTTTATAGGTTTTCGCCATCACTGCAAATTGTCCTTGCGTGCGGCCGCCGTCACAACAAAATGTCCTTGTGCATAGCGAAAGCAAACTGTTTTGGCGGTAAATTTCATGACAATGAGATCTACAACAACAAGAGATTAAAACTTGTTACAAAGGCACTTGCAATACCATGACTTTGAATTTAACTTCGAAATAACATTCACGAACAATGTGATTTTAAAATTTTACAATTTATAATGAATTACAAATAGTGCCATCTAGCGTTATTTTCTGAACTTCGTAATGTACCGGTTTACGGACGTAAGTAAAATATTTAAATGTTCTCAGCATTCATTACATTATTATAATATCATGATACCATATGACAATAACCGTCATATTACAACCTAGTTTTCTCAAATTTTCCAACATGGTGTTCACAATGGTTTTGTAAGCTGGACTCCTTCTGTTTCCTAGGAAGTTTTTTTTTACATATTTGTAGCTCTCCCAGGCTTGCTTTTCCGTTTGGCTCATTGTATCCTCAAAATTGGGGTCACACATTAATTTCCTGATCTGAGGTTTACTAAAAACACCTGCTTTCAGCTTATCTAGGGTCATTCTCTGTACTTATCTAGGGCACGTACAAACTGGCTCATGTTACCCAATTTAATGTGTAGAGGAGGGAGAAAAACTTTCGTGGGATCCACAAGGGGCACATGCATAACATTCTATTTTCCGGGTATCAAGGGTCCTCTGGTTGGCCACTCCCGCCTTTGCCAGTGATTTTGTCTGTCTCGACTATCCCACTCGCACAGGAAAGAGGGCATTTTTGTGTATCCCATATGTAGTCCCAGTAAAAGGTTGATAACTTTGAAGTCACCACATACAACCCACCCATACTCGGAGTACTTCACACACTGCAATAGAAACTGCAAAATTTCATATGATTCTTTCAAAGTAATAGAATAAGCAACTGGCACAGATCCAAGAACATTACCATTGTGGAGTAAAACACCTTTCAGGCTGGTTACAGAAGAATCTATGAAAAGCCTCCATTCAGAAGTTACATACTTTACACCAAGCCACCTTACAAGTTTCGGTATGTCATTGCAGAAGATCATAGACCCTTCTTCTGAAAATAAAGAAACTATTACTTGTTCCCGGGATCTGTAACATGAAATTTTAGTGCCAGGTAACAATAAATGTCTGTCTTTCAGTTCAGAAGCTAACAGTTCAGAACTTTCCTTTGATAACGCAAGATCACGTACCAAGTCATTCAGTGCGGTCTGACTAAATAAATATGGGGTATTATCACTTGTACTGATCCACTGATGTCCGTTTAATCGCTTACAACTTCCTTTCGAGGCGATGTACAGCTTGAAGATGGGCGAGAAGGAATAGGTAGACTTTCGTCATGTTTGATTGGTCTCATTGCAGATCGCAAATGTGGATATACTATGTCACTTTTGTTCTTGGCACTAAAACCTTGCACTTGAACTTGACAAAAATAACAGTCATCCGTATGGTTTAATTGTTCCCTCCATACCATTGGCAGAGCAAAATAGAATTTCTCTCTTTGTCCTTTCATCCAGAACCACAAACCTTCCACACAAGTCTTACATACTTTCTGGGGTCCCCATGGTTTATTTTCATCGCCAAGCACAAGTCCAAAATATGCAAGATAGGCTTCTTTGACGAATGGCGTTATCTTTAGTCTTCGTTTACACAACATGTACTTTTTTGCAGCCACGTGAAGACATTGTTGTCCAAATATACACAATTTGTCCCTTCATGCAACCGTTCAGCACTAGGAATACAAATCATTCGAGCAGTTGTGAAACAAAAAACAGTTAAATTAGTGTTTCCAGACCACATACTCTCCATGCCCTTCTATGGTATATAAATGGGACTTTTATGAAACACAAATTCCTTATTTTCTCGAAAACCTGACGTGATAGGAAAAAACGGATTGCACCGTTGATCTCAGCGTAAAAATTCCATTTAGGAACACTCATTCATTTGAAAACCTCATTGTTGCTGCAGAGCAGTGTTATTGTCGTGTGTGTACAGTAAAATGGATTTAACACGGGAGCACTTCAGAGCAATGATTTTTTACGATTTTCGAGCAGGTTTAATGCAGCAGCAATGTTATGAAAGGCTCCGAAATGCATTTCAGGAGGAAGCCCCATGCCGTGCGACTGTGTTTAATTGGTTTTTAGAATTTCGACGTGGACGTCAGAAACTCAGTGATGAATTACGTGATGGTCGTCCTGTGACAGCAACTTCTCAAGAAAACGTCGACAGAGTGCGTCGCTTGATAGAGGAGGATAACCGGGTGACATATGCAGTTATTAGTGCAACACTGGGTATTGGTATGAGTCAGGTTCAAACGATCCTGCATGACCGCCTTGGTGTCAGGAAGCTCTGTGCCAGATGGATCCCACACCATCTTACTCAGGAGCAAAAGCAGGCACGGGTCACATGGTGCATGAAAATGCTGGACAAATTTAACCAAGGACAATCAAATGCAGTGTATGACATCGTAACAGGTGACGAAACTTGGGCGTACTGTTATGAACCCGAGAGCAAACGACAGTCGACGCAGTGGATCTTCCCGGATGAAGACCCACCAACAAAAGTCAGGAAGGGACGAAGTGTTTGACAAACAAATGGTTGCCACTTTCTTCAGTCGGACGGGCCATATTGCAACAGTGCCGCTACAGGGACGTCGGACCGTTAATGCTGAATGGTACACTACGGTTTGTTTACCGGAGATCGTACGGAAAGTTCGTGGAAAACGCCCACGAAGTCGCATTATCGTGCATCAAGACAATGCGCGGAGCCATACAGCAGCAGTACGAACAATTGAATTCTTCAAAGCCTCCAACATCGAAGAAATGACTCATCCTCCTTAGAGTCCCGACCTCGCCCCTTGTGATTTCTTCCTGTTTCCTAAAATCAAGGATACATTACGAGGTTCTTCATTTCCTACTCCCGAGGAGGCAGTCACCGCCTTCGTTCAGTGCATTCAAGAGGTGCCTGCAGATGTGTGGTCCCAGTGCTTTCACACTTGGTTTGAGCGGATGAACAAGTGTATCAACTGTCATCGAGAATACTTTGAAAAATTATAGCATTCATACTTTTGGTCTCCAGTGTTTTACTTGCGCGTGTCTAAAAACTTTTAGTGTGACCTATCGTAACAATCGTGCTATATACGTTGCTTATTATTGGTAACGAAGAAAAAAAGTTTTCTAGAATATGCCAGTATTTCTTGCATCTTGACAGTCTCTAGTCTAGTCTCGTCTGTGAGGTCTGTCTTGTCCTCGATCTTGTCTCAGCCTCGTGTCAAGCTTCAAAGCACATAGCGTAAGCCACTGGCGTACGCCGAGGGGAGGTGAAGGGGCTTCTGTCCAGACTCGTAAAATCGTGGTTTGTACTGTATAAATTGTGAAATGGTTTAGTCTTTTCATTAACAAGGCTTACCAGTATCTTTTCTCTGTCCATTTTTGGAAATTTTCCATTGCCTTTTCTATATCATTGGTTAAGGGCAACTTGAGAATATGTGGTGTAGTAAGCTAAATAGAAGATGCTAAAGACAAGACGACATACCCATGTCTTAGCCAGGATACGAACTTAGGAGTCCTCCACGATTCTAGCTCCAAGCTGCTTTCTATGAAGGACACGTGGTCAGAGGGGCAAGCTTCGTGGTGGATTGGTTAGCACAGCGCGCTACGCCGCAGGGGCAGTGGGTCCGAATCCCGGATTGGTCATGTGCGTTCTTTGTGAGTATATCTTTATCAATTTCATCATGTCATCACCCATCCCCCCTCTCCTTTACCTTAATCTATTTCATCCTTCGCATTTCTTTCACTTTAAATAACTTTTCTAGTAATTCTCATTTCACTATTCCCCTTATCTTACACTCCTTTTATTCTCTTCTCCTTTACATTATTCTCCTTCTATCCCTCTACTTTATCTTAGTCTCCTATTTAATTCTACTTTATAAGTATTACCCATCTCTCTTTCTGTCTCCTTCATCTTACTCTTCTTTCATTTTTCTTCTCCTTTATCTTACTCTTAATACTCTTTCCCTCTACTTTTCCTATTTCCCTCTACTTTATCTTACTCTCCATCCTCCTCCCTTCTACTTTACATAACAGTCCTTCCTCTTTCTGTCTTCCTTACCTTACTCTCCTCGTTTCCATCTCCTTTATCTTACTCTCTGTCCTCTTTATCTCTAGCCGGCCTCTGTGTTTTCTCAGGCCCAACCTACGTGGTGGATTGGTTAGCACAGCGCACTACGCCGCAGGGGCCCTGGGTCCGAATCCCGGATTGGTCACGTGTTCTTTGTGAGTGTCTCCTTATCAATATCATCATGTCATCACCCATCTCCATCTTCGCGGATTAGCCAAAAGTGACAGAAAAGCGAAGTAAAATAAAGCAAATCAATTAACGTGGTCAGTGTATTGAATCCCATTGGCGCTGTTATCTCATTCCCTAGTCCAAAGCATGCTCGCTTTTCTGCCACTTTTGGCTAATCGCGAATATGAGGATGAATAGTGATAAGATGGACGAAGGGACAATCACAAATATACATGGACGACACAACACAAGCAACAGAGAGGATAATACTGGCTGTGCGTCCAGACGCCAGAGCCTCGTTAGCCTTCAAAAGGCAGTCCGAGGTGTACTACGTGGAAGGAAAGCTGACATTTCGGTATCTTCGGAAAGGGTCAACCCGACGTAGCTTTTTGCTTGTCCTCGCAATACTGAATCAACACCAGAATTTTGGGGTTCCTACTAGTACCTCTTGTACTAAAAACGAGAACGTTAACCAATCGACTACGTAGGAGCCTTTGAAGCTGTAAGTGGAAACGATTGTTACCCAAAACAATGCAGAGAAAAGTTAGGAACAATACATTAGGCATTATAATAACGGGTGTCCCACTAGCTTTCGAACCCGAAAGAAACTTTATAATTTCCGAACAAACATACATAGGAAAATGAAATTCACAATACACGTACCTTGTTTCATGCTGAACACGAGACAGGGTTGAACATAAAGGCACGCGTCAAAACAAAGACGGTAGGTGGCGCCAGGGGAAGTGGTGAGTGTGGGTTAGTGTGATGCGCGAGTCCCTGCATCGCAAGGATGGATCGGTACACCGTACCAGAACGCGTGTTCATTGTGAAGAAATATTAAATATCGCGATCGTATCAGACCGTTGAACGTGAATTTGGACGCCGTAAAGGACCATTGATGGTGGGAGTTTGGTGTACAATTTCCGACAGCGTATCACTGGACCCATCTTCTTTGAAGATACAGTAAACACACAAGTTTACTTACACATCTTCAGTGCATTTGTGAATCAGCTGGATGATGAATAACTGCGTCACGGTTATTTCCAACAAGACTGAGCGACATGCCATACTTTCAACGTGTCCATGGCAGAAATTCAGTCCTTTTTTGGTGACAGAATCATCTCCAAAGGATTGTGGCCTCCAAGATACCCAGATTTGACAAATCCGGATTTCTTTTTATGGGGTTTCCTTAAAGGTTGTGTCTACAGAAACAAACCACGATCACTGCAAGTGTTGCGAAACAACATCGAGAATACGATTCACGAGATCACACCGGAGACTCTACATCCGACTTTTCCCAATATAGAACGCCGAGCACAAACATGTCTGGACGTCCAGGCAAGACACTTGCAGCACCTGCTGTGACGATCATGTATTCAGAATGAAACAAGGCACGTGTATTGTGAATTTCATTTTCCTATGTACGTTTGTTCGGAAATTATAACGTTTTTTCGGGTTCGAAAGCTAGTGGGACATCCTGTATAAACCTGCCTGGTATGACTCAAATATAAATTCGTACCGCACGCTTACAAACTTATCGGGTTCAATCATCAATAGGTTAAGGACTCAACAAAATTACAAATGTGGTAATGAAAATCCTGATGCGCAACATTTATTCTAAAAATGTCCAATTTTCTCACATGAACGAATCATATTTTATAAAGGAATACAACGTTTGGAAATATAATTTCCCATATCACTCCCTTCCCTTCTCTCAGAATTATCTCCTTCACTAATATGGCTTCTGTACGTATATGCACGAAAATGTAGGGTTGAAATATAAAATGACTTTATAAAGTAACAGCACAAGGATAAAAGTGATTTATTCATATAATCGTTTATGTTTGTGATACTGGTGAACTTGAGTGACTATCTACCAACTTCAGAAGAAAAACACTAAATCAATAAGAATATCAGAATCGCTGACCAAAGTCCACAGGATATTGTTGAGAGGGCCATGTAAAAGAAGAAGAAGAATCATTATTAGAATGGGCAAAAGCTTTAGAAACATCCAAACGTTAAAGGTATTAGTATACTACTATTTAGTGCGCGCAAAACTTGAATTTGGATCTATAATATGGAACACTGACATTATAACACAGACTACAAATATAGAGTACAATCGAAAACGTTACGTTCGCGAAGTACCTCAGATTTGATTCTTACAGTAATCTAATTGATGAGTTCCGAATACACAGGCTTCACGATCGAAGAACAGTTCGCAACAAGTTGCTGCTCTAGGAAATATACAGGGTGATTCCGAATTCCTATTACATACTTCTAGGGGTTGTAGAGGGGACTTAGTATATCAAGTTTTGATAAAGAACCCATTTCTGGAAACGTACCGTTTTCGTGCTACACAGATGACAAGATCATATAATTTCACATCTCACGCTTCACGGTAGGCAACCCGCATTGACGGAGGGCAACGTCTTCAGTCACCTGATGTCATGTGTGCTGCTTCCAACGTCCTCTGTTTACAATCTGGTGTGCTTCGACCTTCAATTCAGTTGCTATTCAGTCGTTGCGGATACAGTATGAATACACGCTTGCCAAGAACACGACGAAGCTGGACGTAATGTTAGAACTGCGCAACGTCTGTATGCAGAGCGTTTTCCGCATCGTGTCACTCCATCGCATGCCATTTTTGCCCGATTAGATGATGATGGAGACGTGAAATTATGTGATCTTGTCATCTATGTAGCACCAAGACGGTACGTTTCCGGACATGGGTTCCTTATCAAAACTTGATCTACAACACCTAAAAGGATGTAATAGGAATTTTGAATCACCCTGTATAATAGGAAACTTCGCTCTCATCTATGGATTTCACAATTTAAATTACGCGTTCGTAACAACAAGACGCGACCTGATCATCATGTGAATACAGCGAGAACAAACATTGACAAAAAGAAAATCTCCAACTTGAGAATGAGTATACTTTACAATGCCTTGGAAAAGCGTAACAAAAATATGGCTTTATTCTGTATGTCTAACATGCAATTTTAATACTCTGTAATCAAAACACTCTAAAATTACGCTCACTGAAGCATCTGCATCTCTGTTCCATTATACAACATGAAATCTCTAAGTGGGCGTGTTACATTTGAGGATATGAACCAAATAACATACAGAATTTTATTTTTAAAATGGTAGTTGGAAACACTGATAACCAAAACTGTCATGGATACCTTGTATTCATTTCGAAGTTCCATTCTCCAGTTTCTTTCACGTCAATTGTTATGATCGATTTTGTGACGCCTGGTTCACTATTCTCTTTTGTTCAGATCTTTCGTCGTTTATATGTATGGTCAGTGAAATTATCAGCATTTTCAGTCGTAGAACCTGGACTCGAATAGAGGGGATGTAATTAAAAAAGAAGGGGATCTTTTGAATGTATTTATAAATCTATGTTCAAATATCCCCTGTAGAAATCTCTGACGTAAGCAAATATCAGATACCTTTCAATTAATTCACTTTCCTCTCAATGTGCGTGTGTTTCTATGTTGATCCTTTGATGATCTTTCAGACACAAGACTTTCCTTGTGTTTAAATCCTTTTGTATTTTTGCTTCTCTGTCTTTCAACTGGATCAGAGCATTTTCCCACCATGCCTAACTTTTTTCTTATTTTTTCCTCAACCTCATTCACTTTCTCCCTGTCTCTCTCACACACACTTTATCTCACTCTCGCTTCCTCACTATAATTTATTCATTCTCATTTGTCATCTTGTCTTCCATCCTCTCTTATATTACTGTATTACTGTCTTTTCAACTCTGATCGGCAGTGTAAAAAACAGGGTTGTTTCAAACTGATTTATGCCATAGTGATTTTATTCACACACTGTATACACACAAATCTTTACGAGGTGACTGTGCTTCTTCATGTACCGTGTAACAAAAAAATATTCATACAACAATACTGAGACCTACAGTTATGTAAGGCTCAGAATGTTGGGTAATGACTAGAGCTCATATTTGTATGTAATTACATATTCTATTCCTTTCTAGATACATACCTTGAACAGGAAAATATAAAAAAATTATGTAACTGACATGATTTCGCATAAGTTTTATGTTACATATTTTTACATATTTGCCAGGATATAACATATTTTACATTTTTGCTCATTTACTTTACATAAAACAACATATTTCGGCATTTTTTCCCGATCTTGATCCTTTTTCCTATATTTTCGATCTCTGAAACATGAAGAGGAAAATTTGTATCTTATGTGATGTCATATTTTCTAATCAATGAGATCCATAGTGCTTGCGGTCACCTACAATTGACTGCAAAGTCGAAAGACAGGCTGAAGACAAAAATCGAAAAAAACAAAAAAAAAAACGGGAACTGTTATTTTTCGAAAGATGTTGGGGTTCGCTAAACCCCCCCCCCCCCCATTTCTGGTTACATACACAGCTCGTCCAGTGGGAAAGGTGACTAATGAGAAATGAAAGACAAGACGTTGTGGACTGGTAGTTTACAGTAACGTTTATACCTCGTGAGTCAATACATGCACTGAAGCAGTTGTAGAACTTTGTGAAGCAGTCTTGGTACTCCTGTTTCGGAATTGCCTCCAAAATCGCGATCGAAGCCTTTTGGATGTCTGGAATGGTGTAGAAACGCGTTCCTTTCAACGCCAATTTCAGTTTTGGAAATAGCCAGAAGTCGCATGGAGCTAAATCTGGAGAATATGGGGAGTGATTGAGCTCCAACTTTCCCTTTTTTGGTCAAAAACTGTCCTACAAACCTGCTCTTGTGCACGCATGCATGGTCGTGCAACAGAGAACATGAGCCCTGTTCCCGATATTCAGGCCGAACTCTACGAATCCTGGCCAATAGACGATGCAAAATACCCACGTAATACTCAGCGTTCACAGTGTGACCGTCTGGAGTGAATTCCTTGTGGATGATGCCTTTGGAATCGAAAAAAACCGTGAGCAGGATTTTGATTCGCCTCTTCTGCATGCGCACTTTCTTCCGTTTTGGAGAGCCTGGACCCTGGACCATCACGAAATCTTGCATACCACTTAAACACGTTCTTTCAGCTCAATGCCTCACTACCGTAAACAGTTTGAATCATTTGCATCTCTGTTGCACTTTTATCCAATGTGAAACAGAATTTAATGTTGGCACGTTGCTCCGTTTCCGACCGACGTTCAGCAGGTACTGTCAGTCACGAGATCCGTATGCGTCGACCGTCGACGCTAGTGCTTTGCAACTTTGCCGGAAGAAAGTCGAAATGTGTCGCTACGTAGTACATATACTTCTCCATAGATTGCACTGGTGATTCCGTGGCAGAAAAATCAGTCACCTTTCCTGCTGGACGGACTGTGTATTTTCGTTTCGCATTTACGTTTAGGCAAAGCACCTAGAAACTTGGCATCGATGGACAAGAAAGCTACTTTCCTGTACGTAGCGAGTTACACAATATGTTCTCTTGTACAAAAAGTACAAAAGTAGCTATGTATTTTTACTCGATTGTTATTCATGTAGACGCTTTTTCTTTAACAATTTGTTTCGAAAGTTGCAAAAAGCTCTCTTTGCCTCGATGCAGTTGGAAATTTCTTAAATATGCACACGTGCTTTCTGAGTTTATAAATTTGATACAAATCTTAAAATCTTTAAAATTATGTTGAATATGTTTAAATAAAATAAATAGGTACAGAATTCTTGAAATTGCTTGGATACTCTATCACGTATTTATTAATATTAGGCCTTGATGCTACATATTTAGCAACATATTATTTTGATAATACATATTTAGGTACATATTTTATGAATTATTGTTACATATTTATGTACATATTTTGTACTTTGATATCACATAAATATCCGAGCTCTAGTAATGACAAATAGAGAAGCACAAAAGTGGTAAAAGAGTAAAGGTTTTGCACAAAAATCGTCAGAATGGGCACTCCTACTGAAAAACAAAAACATAGCTTATGAGAGTATGAATTTCTACCCACGTTGCAAGCAGAAGCGGGTTTAAAAAAATTGATTGTTTAGCCATATACGATCTGTAAAAAAATATGATGAATACGTAACAAAATCTCATGTGTTCCTTATGGACAAACAACTTCAAGTTACGGCTAATCAAATGGAGGTTTCCACTCTTTTCCACCATAAACAAAATCTTCAACGTGTCCTCTTTCCGTGCATGTATTTTTCTACACCATCGGAAGTTTGGTATTCCCCAAGTAAAAATAATACTCCCATAATCATAATGCTAAGTTTTCCCCCCTCCTACAATCATTCAGCGCATAGACCTCTCCTTCTCCAACTCACCGCTAAGAAAGGTCGGTGGTAGAGGAAAAGTTTCGGGTTCTCGCGTCTGGCTGGACATGGAAACTGTTCTTTGCGCCCTTAATGTGGGAAAGGAAGATCCTGAGAAAGATATTTGGAGCAGTAAGAGACGAGGAGGTATGGAGAATTTGGACTATTGCCTAAGTACAGGAACTATTTGGTCAACAAGATATTGTAGTGAACATTAAGCAGGGGAGAACAAGGTGATGTGCAGAGAATGTCAAAAACTAGGATTGTGAAGAAAATATTCATAGGAAAACCCGATAGGAGAAGGACAAGAGGCATACTCAGGAAAAGATGACTTGGAAGATCTTAGAATGGTGACAGTCAAAGACTGGAGAGGGAAAGCCGAGATGAACAGAGGACGGTGATAAAGTTGGCCAAGGAACTACATGTATTACAGCGCCGACCACTAAGCAAGTGCAACAGAAGCAAGTGGAAATGCTTCTAGTACAGAATGCGGCAACTGAATCTGAAGGTTTTTAATTACAAATGAAAACAAAACTCTTTCATGCAACGAAGTCAATTCAATACATGTCGTACTACATCTTAAATCAGGACCGTACTCAGGATTTATTTTAGGGAGGAGCCTGACCCGATATATGCTCGTATGTATCTTCAAAAATAGCTCAAAAATGTCTTATGCAAGCGCCATTGAAAAGTCATGATAATTCTATGTTTAAAAAGTAATATACAGTAGAACTTTGATAACTCGAACCTCAACATCTGGAATTCCTTGATAAGTCGAATTTTTTGTAATCCCCTTGACTTGTCCATAAAACTCAATACTAATTTTACCTCAACAACTCGAATAAAACCTTGATAAGACGAATTTTTGTACAGTTTATGGGATGCCGTTCGAGCTCAATAACTCGAAGGTGGGCTATGAAAAACGTCTATGAGTCGAAGTTAAATTCTAATCACCTCTATAAATCGAAGGTTTAGTCGCACGGACCTCAATAAGTCGAAGTATAGGGTGCGTACGTACAATGTCAGGTGATCAACAATCGTGTCGGGACTTGAACTCCCCCACCCTGCCGTGAATGTAACCATCATTGTTAATGTGCTTAGTGTGCGTTGTGGAAGTGTTGATACATATGTAACGTACATAAAAGTTGCAAGTTATGATGTCGGTGAAACTTTAGACCTCTATAACTCGAAGTCGGCGATTTTGGCCCTCAATAACTCGAACCTTAGTAAGTCGAAATCCTTAATACCTCGATTTTTTCATTTCCCTCTCAAGTTCGAGTTATCAAGGTTCCACTGTATTTATAAATTAAATATTGCAATTATTTTTACAACATAGAACATGTCTAAATGTGAGTTAACAAAAATAAATAATAAAGAGAGATTTTCGCATCACGACTGCAGCTCGAAAAAGTCAAGACAGGGATTAAAAGTAATGCACTGCCCTGACTAAATTGGTAAATCCGACGTCTGGTAGCCTTGCATCAATGATTACAAAACTAAAACTACCCAATATTGCAGACTGGAAACTTCTATGCAAGAAACACATTCATTTATGCAAGAACAAAACTGAAAGTTTTACAAATTTGAAAAATCGACGATGTTATTTTCGTAGTTTTTTTTATAGATTCACATTTAAATATTTCAGTGTTCGAGGGGGGGCATGGCCCCCATGGCCCCTCCCCTGGGTACGGGCCTGTCTGAAATTATTTTAGGAGAATGGCATGAGTGGCAGTTTCATGCAGTTTCTTGACAAGGACAGTTCATTGTTTGAATAGCACACCTGTGAGGCTCGGCAACTGAATCTGACGGTTTTTAAATCAACACTGAAAGGAAGTTGCTACAGGTAAGGACATTCAGCTGTTCGATTTCTCAAAGCATGTCAGTCCGCATGGTGCAGTGGTCGGTACAACAAAGTGCTTTTGTGGTCCAGACATTTTTCATTAATGAATGTGTGTTGGCAATGCAGCATGCCATCCTTTGGCACTTAAACATTCACCCAGTGGCGTAAATAACACCCCGGCATGCCCCGAGGTGAGGGGGGAGGGCGCAGTAAGAATGATAAATTAATTTGGTGTTAAAATATAGTATTTTCAACTAAACATATTATATTTGTATGCCCCTACAACTGCAAAAAGAAAATGTTAATACTAGAAAAGTATAAAGTGTATTACCAGATTAAATCAAAACCTTCATTAGCAAAACACAGTTCAAGACCGAAGGGTCCAAAGATTGCACCAAGTGTTGGTATAAAATCCAAAGCCATAATAAGCGACCCAGTTAAAGTCATTGATTGTGTTGGACATAGTTTTCCTCTTACTAACTATTATCGTGGATGTCAAGTTTTGTTAAACCATTTACATCTTTATCTTCAAATTTTACAACTTTCTTTACATCAGCCACTCTCAAAACAAATTGCAGCCTTAAGTGGTGCGTCCTTTAAATTTCTCCATAAGGTATCTTGCAACATTGGCATTGCATGATAATGAAGAAGATTTGCTAGATTTTTCAAAAGCAAGGGTGTGTGGCTTTGAAATGGCTAGCTTGTTCAAGGATCCTGTTGCTCTTGGACCAGTCTTGATTTATTTGTTTCAATGAGCTTTAATACCGTGCTTTAGATATTCCAGTCAATCAAGTAAACAGTAGATTTTAGAGTACGAAGCAAATCAAAGAAAGCTTCACGTTTTAAGTCTTACGGCTCTAAGAAAAACACCGATAGTCAGTCAGTGCAATCCGCTACATATTTCTGGGAGAAATATGAAGAAGATGTATCTTGCACTATAGCTACAGAAATTGTTTGTTTTAGGAATGCAGTGTGACCTGAAATCAAAACAAGAAACATGTCGAACATTCGAGTTCCTCTTGATAGAAAACAAAATTGTGGCTAGTAGCATTCCTGACGTATGCACTGCTTATATGCTGTATTTGACCCTATCCGTGATGTTTTCATCAGCTAAGATATCAGAAAACTCAATATGCTGACCAAGGCAGAAATTTATTTTATTATAAAACATAAAATAAACGTAACGTTTCAACCTTCTAGCAAGGTCTTCTTGAGACTCTGCACCAAGTACAAATGTAACAAGGTACAAAACAGGACGATATATATACACAAAAATTACTCCCCTCCAGACTATTAGAAAGTTGTTCTGAAACACTCTAGCAGGTGGCTTTCCCTTGTCAACTGTACTTTCACCTAAAAGGCTCAACATATTTACTTCCATCTAGAATGTGGTTGGACTCTTTATCTCACGCTCTTTTTCCTTCATTCTTCTTCTTTCTTCTCTCCTCTCCTTTCCACTCTTTCTAACACCTTCTTCCATTCTTTGTTTATCTTCAGTCCCCCATTCCAGTTCATTGTGTCTTCTTCACCTTTCTTCTCTATTTCCTTGGCCTCCTTCAATTTTCTCACTAGTACTCTCTTCTCCTTTCCGATCTGCTTAGCCTCATCCCACTCTATGTCATGTCCTGTTTCTCTCGTGTGTTTAAATATCACATGTCTCTCTCTCTCTCTCTCTCTCTTAAGTCGTGCATCATCCCTATGTTGTTTCAACCTGTCGTTCAGCCTCTTTTTCGTTTCTCCTATGTACATACTCTGACATTCTTTACATTTCACTTCGTAGATAATCCCTTCCTCTTCTCTGTTTTCCTTTTTCTTGTTTGCATTTTTATGTATATATATCGTCCTGTTTTGTACTTTGTTACATTTGTACTTGGTGCAGAGTCTGAAGAAGACCTTGCTAGAAGATTGAAACGTTACGTTTAGTTTATATTTTATAATAAAATTAATTTCTGCCTTGGTCAGCATATTGAGTTTTTCATATCATGCAAACAAGGCTTAATGGTGTTATAGCTAAGATATCGTTTTCCAAGCTAAAACCGATCAAAACTCACTTGAGGAGCATAGTGACTGGCGCTGTTAAGCATCGAAAGCTAGAGTCCCTGGATGTATCCAGGGACTCTATCGAAAGCGATCGGGCTCTATAACTAGACTTGACCAAAATTGCACAAGAATTTGCTTCCATCGAGGACTGGTAATGTACGTTTAACAATGTAGTAGTTTTTGCAGTAACAGTGAATTTTCATGGGATGATTATAATATATATATTCTTAACAGTCTGTCTATTGTCTTAACCATCCGTACCAGTTTTTACATTGCTTTAAATTACATGTATATATTGTCATATTTGAAAATACCCAATATAAATGTAGGCGTGAATTAATATTTTATAAAATAAATATTTTTTTATACGAGTAGGGGCGTACAACTGAAAGTTGAAGGGGGGCGTAGAGCGTGTTAGTTACGCTACTGCTCACCGTAATCTGCATGTTCCCAGTCGACCATTTTACAGTGGGTAAGGAACTTCAAAGACACCGGCCGGCCCCCGTGGCAGGAGTGGTTATCACTAGCCTCCGCGACTTTATGTCCTATAAAACTGTAAAATATATATGTAATTATGTCAGAAATTGGAAAATATGTCATGAAAAATTACAAATATGTCAGGAAAATGCAGAAATATTCGCAGTAAAGCCAAAAATATGCACAACAGCATTCTCGAATTTCTCCCATACCCGATAGAGTAGAGTAGGGGCTGTAATATACCGAATGTTATTTTTACTTTTGACTGCTATTTGTGAAAAGCGAAAAAGGCAAAGAAATGAGAACGAAACTTCTTTACTTCCCGTGCAACAATGAGAGAGAACATTTTTCCTCAATAATGTTTGCATGGCTATCAATTGTCGGCGGGATAAAAAAAAGTGGGGGTATTTTTGTTCTGTACTAAGAAAAGACGGCACCTTTCTTCCTCCGTAATTTCCATATCCTGCCATCGACAATATGAACTATACGTTGTGCTAAAGCTACGAAGGAAAAAATATGAAATAACCGATTATGTGCGAGAGAATTACGAAATTATACAGGAATGTGTCTTATTACAAGAAAATTGAAGAAATATGTTTTAAAACGAGAAATTGGTGAAATATGTCAAAATATGCTTTGTGAAGTTTGTCTATTTCGGCTGATTTTCATCAGATATGTAAAGATCTCACCCCAATAATAGATCCGAAGCCAATTGAAGAAAATGTTATAACATAAATTCCCGGGCCTAGTTATCACATCGCACATCGTGTTCCCGGGTTCGAATCTCGTCCTGGACATGGGTGTTTATGAGTGTCCATTCAATTTCATCATATCATCACTCATCCTAGGAACTAGCCAACAGTGAGTGGCCAAAAGCGAAGTAAAATAAAATAAATCAATCAATCAAGGAGACTGCATCAGCAATGAAAAAAATACCTGGAGGACAACGTAATGTTCGCACTCCTGAGAACATCGAACAAGTTCGTGTCTCTGTTTGTAGGAGTCATTCAAAAAATGAACTGTTCTTGTCAAAACACTGCATGAAACTGCCACTCATGCTATTTTCCTTAAATGCTTTGATATGTAGTGCAACATATTAAATTGACTTCGTTGCATAAAAGAGTTTCGTTATTATTAGTAATTATAAACAGTCAGGTTCAGTTGCCACACACGTAGTAATTTGTATATTTGGTCTCAAGGCTGTCGCTCAATTGATGGTAGTCCTCCCGAGTGTTTTATAAAGCATTTGCATTGCTAAAGTGCGCGTCAAATCTCCTGCATATGACCTTGAACGGCTGAACAGCGCCAGCGAATCACAGACGTGCGGCGTTGCCGTGCTCTCCTTGACAAGGCGTTTCGCTCAACCACGCTGTCTCTTTCCCGTGTGAGATTTCGACATGGCACCGCTGCAGTGCGCTGCTATTGGCTATCGCCATATGCAGGAGATTTGACGCGCACTCTACTAATTTATTAATATAGCGATTTTACGGGCAAAGCAAAAAAAGAGTTAGTTAAAAACGACCACTTGCACAATTGTTTACACTAACGTCATCTTAATGGGGAATCGTCATTGAGATTACTGTCAATGGCGTTTTCTCTTGGTGTGTAAGTTATGTGTCAGTGCCAAACGGAAACCGAAATATGGGAAAAATATGTTTCTCTTTATTAATAGCCTGTGACCTTAGGATTTTGAACTTTTTTCTCTAAATCTCAGTGTTGTTAATTGTACGAACGCAGCGAAGCGCAGCGGTCATGCAAGCAAGTAGTTGGTGTGCAATTTCAACGTTTCCACTGCTATATCAGATAATGACCACGCATACGTCTCATGTCTACCACCAATATGCTAAGAGAGGCAAAGTTTGTATTAATTTTCAAAGGCCTGTCTTCATTTTTAACCCCTTTTTATGGTCTCAATTGTTGGGCATTTGAGTTATGATTATTTTAAGATGGCTAGTGGGTATTACTATAGTATGGGGGATAACACCTACAAATCATATATTTTGCACTTTTTTACATTGCTAACGTACTATTTTGGAATGCGGAACATTTCCCAAGGTGAAATAATGCGTTTCTAACTAAGATAATGTATATTTTTTACATTTACGAGTACTTACTGTTACTTGTTATTTCGATTCTGTAACACATTATGGCGGGCGATGGCGTTTTGGTTCAAGGCGCGTTGTGCTAGTGTTTTGTCGATTTATGCAGTGTTGCAATCTTGTTCACCGGAAAATACCTACTTTCGTGCACGGATTTGAAATTATGCTAAAAAAAAAGTGCTCCCCTGTGCATAGCACCACGCCATGAAGGCGTATAGGGTGTGTGGGGGTAACGCCCCACACTTTCTTGATCCGGTCGTGAGTGGGGGTGATGTGATCAGCATCACGCCCCTCACCGCCTTTACCCCCCAGGGTTTCTCCCAAGTACCCATGTTATTCGACGCTGGGTGGGCGCCGGGGCCGCTTCCATCGTTAGAAAAGTTCCCGGATTTGAACCGGCCGGGGATCGAACCCGGGACCTTTAGCATGGTAGTCAGACGCGTTACCGACTTTTTTTTTTAACAAACTTTTATTTTATCAGCATATATACAAAATAGATCTGCTATCTTACATAAATTCTGTTAAAAGTATTGTATAGAATTTTTAACATAGTAATTAATATAGTAAGAGTCCCATTTTCGCTCTCTGATACAAGATTTTTGGCGTAAACATGCAGTTGTACCTGTAATACAAATATACGTTTCTTCATACATTAAATACCTCTTTACACTATCACACCACAAATATACAATTATTGTTGTCTAAACAACACTGAGGTAGTTTCCAAAATACTCATACATTTTTGGATATTGTAGCATTTTCCATCTGGTTCTTTTTAAATACTGTGTGAACAAAATGCTATTGCTCTCATACTTTTTACAAAATACATAATATATTGTATTAGCTATTAACCAAATTACTGCATTGTTTTTCTTTTCTGGAAAATGTTTGAAATCTGGTTTTGTACACATCGACGGTTGAAAGTAGTGGGGTGCTGTTCGACATATTTGTCCTAGATATGTCGTTAGGCATTTCCAAATTCCTTGTACTCCATTACATGTTACTATTCTAAGTTCAGTGGTGTCTATCTCTCCACATATGTGGCATTTATTAGTTGTTAGTCTATTGATATTATGTAGGCGTTCATTAGTTGGTATAATATCATGTATTACATTGTACCAAACACTATACACTGATGTATCCAGAAATTTCTTATTTAAATTTCTCCAAATATTTTGCCATCTGTTATTGGGAAAATGTTTTTCAATGCGGTGAGTCGGTATCTGCAACTGTTTGTGAAACAGTGTATACAAGTATTGTGAGAGTTTTACATCTTCACCTTTTGGCGGAAGCACCACATAACTGAATTCTTGCATCAAACTTCGGAGATATAACGGTCCTTTTTTCAATCTCCGTAGATCTGGCGGATTTTGGGGTGGAAATTCCTCCGTCCATAACTGTATCCATAATGATGTAATGGAATCTTCAATGCCATAGAGCGTATAGGATCTTGCCAGGAATAGGGATTTGCATTTGATCTCAATATTTGTGAGCTCCAATTCTCCTTTTAGTTTCACTTGCCATAGATTGGATAGTGGTATTCGAAAAAAATGTCCATACCACATAAACCAACCAATTGCTGAATTCATTATTCTGAGGTATTTTTGATTGATTGGGATCACTTGGGCCGTATAATTTAATTTACTAAACATATATGTTTGCAAAAACCACACTCGTTGTATCATGTTCAACTGTCTGCTTCGCATTTTATAACATTGTATGCGAATGTCTCTCGCTATCTTTTACCAATTGGATTCTAACATTTGTTCCTCGTCCCTGTGAAAAATTATTCCTAATATTTTAATTTCCTGTACATATGGGATCCCTATATCTGGATATTTTTGATCCCAAGTGCCAAAGGGTAGCGCCTTTGATTTTTCCATATTTATTTTGGCCCCACTAGCACGGCAGTATATATGTATCGCTGCCATCATTTTTGCATTTGCTCGTTTGTGGTGATACAAGCGGATAGATCATCTGCAAAAGCAAACACTTGGTTTTCCTTAAATGCGTGTATCTCGTCTGGAGTAGTTTTCCTGGTATATTGCAGCAAAGGATCCAGGGTTAAAGCAAACAAGAGCATACTTAGTGGACATCCTTGCCGAATTGATCTTGTTATATTTATTGGGGACGACAGGAATCCATTGACCATTATCCGAGATGTTGCCTGTTGATAGAAACCTTTCAAAATATTAATAAATTTATCACTGAATCTATATGCCTTTAGCACCTCAAACAGGTAGTCATGCGACACTAAATCAAACGCTTTTTTGAAATCAAAAGCAAGCACACATGCGTCAAGTTTCTGCACCAGATAATAGGATATCAGATCGCGAATCCCTCCAACTGCACTGAATATGTTATGCTTTTTGCCAATGCATGTTTGTTTCTCGCTGAGTATCCGTGGTAAAATTAACTTTAACCTATTTGCTAAGATCTTTGTAATTATTTTATAGTCACAATTTAGTAATGTTATTGGTCTGTAGTCGTCTACTTGTTTTGCGTGTGGTTTTTTGGTATCAATATGATGATGCCTTCATTTTGTAAAACTTTTCCATTTTTAAAGGCATCTTGTATGATTTTGATTAGTTCATATTTTATAATCTCAAAAAACTGCAAATAAAACTTGTAACCAATACCATCTTTTCCTGGTGCTCCTTTACGGTTGCATGTTTGTAACGCTTCATATACTTCTTCTATTGTTACTTCAGTATCTAAAAGTTGTCTATCCTCTTCTTGCAAACCATAAGTTAGAGATTTCAGTATTGTCTCTCTTGCTTCTGATTCCCCCTCCCCGGTCTGATAAAGCTCCCCATAATAGTCATAAAATGTTTGCATGATTCCTGGCTGACTCACATGCGATTCTCCACCTGAATCGACAAGATTGTTTATCATGAGTGTTTTTTGTTGTTTTTGCATCTGTACATAGTGATACATCGAAGTTCTTTCATCTTGAATTAAATTCTTGGAATTGGTTCTTATTGTTATGCCTTCCATTTGTTACCTCTGGAGTGTTAAGATTTTGGCTTTATACTGCTGTATGGCTTGGTAATTCTTAGTGACATCTCTTCCTTGACATGCCTCGTGCAAAAACTGGTAATAAAAGTTGATCAATCCGTTTCTGTCTTTGGCATTTTCTTTTCCATACCAGCAGAAAAAAGTTTTTAATTTTGGTTTTACATATCGAACCCACCAGTCATTATGATTACTGTAATAATTTTGTTGTTTACACCATTCGACCCATTTTTGTGCAAATATTTCATTGATATTTGGAAGCTCTAATAACTGTATATTTAGCTTCCAATATGAAGGACCCCTGACTAGTTTTGTTTCTTCCAGGTTTATTGCCATTTTTACTGCCATATGATCAGTAAAGGGCGCTGGCAATGCTTCTATGGATGTTATATTTTTTATTTGATCTGTATTTGTATATAACCTATCGATTCTCGACCCAGATTTATTATTAAAATATGTAAATATTATATCCTGTCTCTTCTGTAACCAAACATCTTTCAAATGCAATTCTTCAATTAATGTTGCAAGGGCTGCACTCTTTTGATAAGCTCCTAAACAATCGTTGGGATTAATACCTGATTAAAATCACCCCCAAGTATTATTTTAGTTTCATTTAACGGTAGCAAATATAAAATGTCCTGATTGTAAAATTGTTCACGTGACTGTCTATTTTGATTGCCTGATGGGGCATAAACATTCACAAAAGTATAGTTGGTACTTTGAAAGCTAATGCCTCTCCCATCTACTAACTTTTTTACATTATTAATGGTTAGGCCGTTTCTAACATGTGTTGCTGTCCCACGGCCATTGATACCAGTATTAACTATGGCTTCGTAACCATATATTAATAGAAAGTCACACATACAAACTTCCTGCAAAAACAATACGTCTATGGAGTGTACCCGTACAAATTCTTCTAACATTTTACATTTTACAGGCGAAAAGATTCCATTAATATTAATAGTACATATTCTGGTAGTATATACCATTAAAAAAGGAATAATGTAGCACACAGTTAATAGTACTTTCCGATCGTCCCTCATAACTTTGAAAAAAATATACAAATAACAAATGAAATATCAAATTAAATTTCCCTTTTTAGGGTTTAATTCTTCTGTTCATTACTCTATTCATACCTCCTACCTCTCTCACTCATCTCCTCTTCGCTACTGTGTTCTCGCTACCTTTCGAAGTATTCTTCGTCCGTTTTTTTTGCACCCATCTGCTGAGATTTTTTCCACTTTGACACTGAAGTGACACTTTCGTCACTTTCTTCTTCTGTATTCAATTCACTTTCCAGCTCACAGTCTTTCGATGATCCCTTGTCCTCCTCTTTTGGGACGTTGTCCTTTGCCGCTCGAATGGGAGGAAGATCTACTGAGTTCACTTCGTCCTGCATCTGGTCATCCTGCATTTCTTCACTTCCTTTTTCCTCTTGTTTGTCTAGGTGGGAAGTTCCCGGTTGTTTTGTGTCCATCGGTAATATTTTCTGGTTGTGTTCTTCCTTTGTGGTCTCCGTATATACCGGTGGGAACATTTCCACCGGGCGGGCGTCACTTGGCACATTCTTTATCCCCTTTTCTTGCTTTTGTTCTTTTATCACCTTTTGTAGACCTTCCGACTTGTTTTGATTATTATCTGGTTGGAACTGATTTTTCACGTTCGAGGAACTCCCCTTTTCCACTATTATATCACTATAATTTCTCTCTCGGTTTTTATTCACACGAAGCGTTGTTATCTGTCGACTATCACATTGCCAGCTATCGTGTCCTTCTTTTCCACACGCCCTGCACGTTCTCGGCTGACCGTCGTATATCACATGGCACTGATGAGATTTTACTGTAATGAACGACGGAATCGGTTTTTTTAGTTCCATTTTCACTATTCTCACCCCGTTGTAAACTTGATATTTAAAGTTTTCTGACCACGTTTCTTTGTCTATACATTCCACCTTCCCAAATTCCGTCATTTTTTCTTTCACACAGTCATCATCTAATTCTAGTGGTAAGTTAAACACTCTTACCGCTTTTCTTTCCCTCCCCGCATCACTCAAATGCACTTTTACAGTTTCACCATTATCGTAACAAAAGTTTGTTTCCGGACCACATTTCTCTAATATTCGAGTCATTATTGCTTCTTTGATACATTTTACGAAAACACATCGAAAATGCGTAGGTATTTGTATTCTCAAAATCTCATCTACGTGGAGTTGAAATTGTCCTTGTATAAAGTCATGAATTTCTCGCGCCGACGGCCTCGGTGCCCCGAACGGAAAACGTATCTGGATGGTATTTTGTCTAATAATATTCATCTTTTTACTATTCTAAAGTACTCTTCCAATTCTACTTACTCGCCAGCCAACTGCACCAAACGCCACAAGCAACACGCACACGGCACTCCCGGTCGTTGTTTCCTGAAGGCAACTTTTCACTGACCTTCACGGAGCAACTAGTTTCCGCGTCCGCTCTCTCTGAAGGCTTCCACGGAACTCCCGCCGACTGAGCCACCGCGGCCATAAATTATGCTAATATCTCGCAAACCATTGACGTTTTAACCTCACAAACCATTGACGTTAGCCCCACAAACCATTGACGTTAGCCCCACAAACCATTCACGTTAGCCCCAAAAACCATTCACGTTAGCTCCAAAAACCATTCATGTTAACCCCAAAAACAGTTTTCCGTAAGGTTAGGTTAGTTAAAGAAAATTTAAAGTACTCGACACGTCATGTTCTAGTGAAAACACGACGAGTTTGAAACACTGACTACGGGGTTTACGTCATCTAACACACGTAACATTGTGCTCTCGTGCAGAAAGCAAATGGCGGCAGCAGAAACAGCGTGTCGGACAGAGATTTTCGCAGAAAGCAACAAGCATTTTCATTAAAATGGATCAAAACTACATTCACGAACTTCCACAACGCTACAGAAAATGATTTGCGTAAGTACTTTCTCCTGTAAAAAGTAAGAAATACGTCACCCCTATACTATAATGTTACCCCTATGCTAAAGTGTTACCGGCTAATGTAAGTGTAGTATAAAATTATGTAAATAGGTTTCCTTCACTTTCATAATATAGGGAAGTAACAAGTGATTGACAATGGTTGATCATGTCCTGATCTTACAATGATGACGTATGCTAAGTGAAAAAGTTGTAATGTGACACGTTCCGTTGGATTAATATTTACTATTGTTACTTTTTTCTCGTTGTACAATTGTTTATTGTTCTTCCCAGTTGTACAAATATCTATTGTTATTTTTAATCTCATTAATTTTGCTTGTGTATTCTGTTGTTTATTTAATATTTATACCTATTACTGATGATGTCACAAAATAGTGACTGACCTGTATGTACATATCTTGTAAGATCTGTTGTCATGGTAATAATGGACTGTGTATTGTTTTTACTTTTGGCTTTGATTTCTTGTTGGTGTGGTGAAGGGTGTCAAGTCGAATTGTAAGGTACTGTTATATCTTTGAAATGACAATGGAAATACACATATAAGTATAGTAAGAAGTAAAATATACTTACTTTTCTGAGTAAAAACTTGACTTGGATTTAATTTGAATAACGAACGAGGGGGAATTACCCATACCCTGTGAGGTTAATGCTACGATTTTTCATGTGAACATGTTTTTTGTGTTTCATTTAAACAATGTTCTTTCGTTAAGAGGACGTGTCAGCTGGCAAAGGAATTTGAAAGAAATTTTTGAAAATAATTCTATGAAATCTCAGACTGGCTTTCCGAGTGTATTTTGGTGAATCAACTTTATCCTCAACTAAAATAAAATAGCTTGCAATCATCAAGGACAAAGTGTATAGATATTATTTTTCATGGTATGGGGATATGGATCATCGTAATAATGTAGTGAACAAAACACAGAAAAATTTAAACATTTCTTCGCAGAAAACAAGGGTGCATACGAGTAATTTCCTTATTTCCCAATGCCTTAAGTTTAGGGCCAGAAAATGTTACTGGTTACTTTCCAAATCCGAGTCGCTTTAATCAGGAATATATTACCTAACCTTACAATCCATCCTTTAACCCCCTGGTGAGCTTTGGCCTCCTCCGGAAAAAGCATCCAATTTTCTCTGTTCTTAACTCTCTGTCCCATTCTCTTATTCCCATTTTATTCAAATCCTGGAGAACTTCATCCCTCCTTGATTTTGTTCTCATTCCTCTCCTCTTTCTTGAGTAAACTCTCTCATTATTTTCTTTGGCAATATCCTTTCTCACGTTCTCTCGGCATTCTTGAACACATAAGTTTTTATGATTTTATAAATCTTACAATATCCAGTCCCTCACGTATTAAACATCGTTGTTGTTCCTTATCACCATTCTTAATTTACTTTATGGTCCCTTAGATCTCCCTTTCTGCTATTCTTTTAAAAACTCGCAGCTAGTTTTTCATCTTCCTTAGATAAAATTCATACTTCAGAACTAATGTTTTACATATTTTAATTTAGTTCTCCTTAGATAGAATCCATACTTCAGAACTAATGTTTTACATATTTTCATTTGAGTTGCCTTTAGATAGAATTCATACTTCAGAACTCATGTTTTACATATTTTCATTTTAGTTCTCCTTAGATAGAATCCATACTTCAGAACTAATGTTTTACATATTTTCATTTTAGTTCTCCTTAGATAGAATCCATACTTCAGAACTAATGTTTGACATATTTTCATTTTAGTTCTCCTTAGATAAAATCCATACTTCAGAACTAATGTTTTACATATTTTCATTTGAGTTGCCTTTAGATAGAATTCACACTTCAGAACTAATGTTATACAAATTTTCATTTTATTTATCCTTAGATAGAATCCATACTTCAAAACTAACGTTTTACATATTTTCATTTTAGTTCTCCTTAGATAGAATCCATACTTCAGAACTAATGTTTTACATATTTTCATTTTATTTATCCTTAGATAGAATCCATACTTCAGAACTAATGTTTTACATATTTTCATTTTAGTTCTCCTTAGATAGAATCCATACTGCAGAACTAATGTTTTACATATTTTCATTTTATTTATCCTTAGATAGAATCCATACTTCAGAACTAATGTTTTACATATTTTCATTTTATTTATCCTTAGATAGAATCCATACTTCAGAACTAATGTTATACAAATTTTCATTTTATTTATCCTTAGATAGAATCCATACTTCAAAACTAATGTTTTACATATTTTCATTTTAGTTCTCCTTAGATAGAATCCATACTTCAGAACTAATGTTTTACATATTTTCATTTTATTTATCCTTAGATAGAATCCATACTTCAGAACTAATGTTTTACATATTTTCATTTTAGTTCTCCTTAGATAAAATCCATACTTCAGAACTAATGTTTTACATATTTTCATTTGAGTTGCCTTTAGATAGAATTCACACTTCAGAACTAATGATTTACATATTTTCTTTTTAGTTCTCCTGTGATTTAACTTCGTTTGGAATATGTGGAATTTGCCATGTTATGCTTTGTTGCCAGCTTGCATTCTATCCTTAATTAGTTCATCCAAACGGTTATTGTTACTTATCCATGGGTACTTAAAAGTATACTTAAATTATAACGAATGCTTTAGGGGTAAACGTATCGAGAACAATGTGGCCGAAACATTTAAAACTAGAATTCCTACGCCATGAACTAATCTGGCTGTAGGTACAGGCGTCAGAACCTCGCTAGCCTGCAGTTTCCATAGTATAAATCGTGGACGGAAGGTTGACATTTAAGAGCGTTGCAAGGTTACCCCTAACTCGTTACAAACGTTCTGGGTTCGAGTCCTAGCATGGGAATGTATGTTACACTGTTTAGAAAGTTTGATGTTTCGTGCACGTTAGACTATCACACGGTCTAAAGTTGAATACGAACTAAGAACTACCAAAAAGTGTTCGAACCGGCACCGGTAACCGAAAATAACGAATTCGTGACCTCCAAAACACTGTACAATATCCTTCCACCCGGGATCCTTCCATTGCAAGGCAACAGTGTAACCCACAACGCTATCGGAGAAGCCTAAAGCTTTTCACTGTGTTTGTCCTATCATCCGCATCTTCATTCACGCTCATCGACGCGATTCGGAAAATAACGGTTTGCCTATGTGAGGAACAGAGCATATGTTGAATGTATCATATTATGTGTACCTATCATATTAATACCACCGGATTTTGTGATTCATTGTTACAGTCGCACGTATTGACAATAGGTGGCGTGGAATTCGGTGCATTATCTCTTGTGTTGCTGTTTGCTTGTTCTTTTCAAGCGTAATATGGAGTTAACACTAGACCAGCGTGTATTTCAGGTAGAATGCATTTTTACGAACATGGTTATCGTGTAAACTCCAACAAGGTAAGCATCGCTGGCAACTACAACTCTGTATCGTGATGAGTGATGATTAGAGCCCGGAAGTTCAGGCATTTATTTTCGTTAAAATAGGCAGGCAAAAAGGCATTTATAATGTGGAAAATAGGCACTAAAAATGAAAAAAAGGCAAAATAAACCGAAAAAAGGCACATTTGGAAGTCGCTTACTTTTATCTATAATTTCTGGCAAAATGTTAAAATCTACATTGGGAAGAGCATTTCAATTTTTTCCGTATTGATTGCACATAACTACAAGGTGTTTTTTAAGTTCTCAACATTCATTGATAGTCGTCTATCAGAGAGAATGTTTTTCATAATAGAAAATGATCTTTCTACTTAGACAGAAGTTATTGGAGCATACACAAAACAAGCTAATGTAGCTGGACTGATTTCGGTAACAACATTTTCACCTTTTAGAATATCACAAATTGTTTTAAATTGTTTCAAGTCCTCATTTGCAATTACTACCCGTCTGCACTTTTCCGCAACAGCTGACCACTTTTCTCCTGGCACTTCCATCATCTGCTGCATAGATTCCTCGAAGATTTTCATGGATGCTATAATTGTAATTGTCTCTGGCAATGCACCATAATGTGCAAAAATAAACTTGAATAGCACAGGAGTTTTTTCACTTCACGAATTGAAGCCGCTTCATTTTCTGGAAGAGCATCGATCACCTCACTGATTTTTTGAAGGTTGTTAGCATAATATATAGCTGCTGATATCCAGGTTCCCTATCTCGTCAAGACTGGTTGCTGAGGTAAACTAAGCTCAATCGCAACTTCCTGAAATTTTCGGGTTCGAGAGGGAGATTTCAGAAATATCTTCTTTGTATTCGAAATCAACCTGTCCACTTCAGCAGTCATTCATGCACAAGGAAATGTTAACCGAAAGGCAATATCCTAACTCAGCATGAAATACTTTTTTCTCACACTTTTCTCCTTCAGCAATGTTGAAACAAGCGTGAGTTCAATATTACTTAAATAAGGCGAAAATTATTCACATAATAAACGGAAGAATAATAAATGTCAACAACGTTGTTTGGGAGAAAAATAATTTATATACACATTTTTTAAAAAAAAATTGTCAAATTTCATTGAAAAAGGCAAAAAAGGCATTATAATAAAAAATAGGCAGTGGTGTCCCAAATAGGCAAAATAGGCAAAATGAAAAGGCTTCCAAAACATTCGAAACAACATAAGAAACGTATATCCGGTAAAAAAATTTCAATATATGCAGTAGATAAAAAGAGGCATTTTGCCAAACTTCCGGGCTCTAGTGATGATATTATGATGAAATTGATGAAGGGACACTCACAAAGAACACCCATGCCCAGGCCGGGATTCGAGCCCAGGACCCCTGACACGTTGTGACTAAAAGGAGACAGAAAAAACGAGAGAGCGAGATAGAACAAAAACAATACAAAGGTGATAATAGAAGAAAGAAGAATGTGTAGCGAAACAAAAAAAATGAGGGATTGAGAAAAAAAGGAAGGAAAATTAAGAGATATGTAGAAATAGATAACAGGGAAAGAATGATAGGTATAGAGAAACAAGCAAGGAAAGCGATAGAGAAACAAAATGAAATAGAGAAAGAGAGAGAGAAAGCGAGAGAGGTGTATTGAAATTAATAATGAAAAAACAGAGAAATAGAGAAGCAAAGAAAGTAATAGGGAGAAACAAAGAAAGACATAGATATAAAAACAGTGAAAAAGAAAGAGATGCAGAAACAGAGAAACAAAGGAAAAGTGATATAAAAAGCAGAGGAACAAAGAAAAGGGAGAAATGGGAACATAAAAACAAAGGATAAAGAAATATAGAAACAGAGAAACAAAGGAAAAATAGGCACAGAAACAGAGAAAGAGATACAGAAACAGAGAACAAAGGAAAAACTTATATAGAAACAGAGAAACAAAGAAAGAGATACAGAAACAAAGGAAAAGGAGAAATAGAAACATACAAACAAATGATAAAGACATATAGAAACAGAGAAACAAAGGAAAAAGATATACAGAAACAGAGAAAGAAAGGAAAAACTGATATAGAAACAAAGAGATACAGAAACAAAGGAAAAGAAAAATAGAAACATAAAACAAAGGATAAAGAGATATAGAAACAGAGAAACAAATGAAAAAGAGGTACAGAAACAAAGAAACGAAGGAAAAAAAAAGAGGCACAGAAAGACAAACATAGAAAGAGAAACAGACACAAAGAAAAAGTAGAAATAAAATATAAAACAAAGGATAAAGAAATATAGAAACAGAGTAAGAGATACAGAAACAGAGAAAGAAAGCACGTAAGTCTTGTGCTACGTCAGACGTTTTTTTACATGTTACCGCGCGTAGGATTGTCCGAAACAAACGTACATACGTTTCCTTCTTCTTGTCTTTCAGTAAAGAAAAGACTACTGGCGTTATGTTGGACTCTGCTTCCGTGCTACCCAAGTCCGCGTGTATCGTGTACAGCTGTGCAAACTGCTTCCTACAGCATTGTTTCGCGAAATATCCGGTACGAGTATCCGTTAAAGTTTGCACACCGTTTCCCTTTCCTGGTCTCTACGATCTCCATATTCTTAAATTTCGGAACTTACTTAACAGGAACGAACAGCTAGGTTAATCGCACAAAAATGAAATAAGCTCACAGGAGACAGGAGAGGAAGTATGAAGCTTCCAGGCGGGCCGGGAAGGTCAATGAGCTCCATGAACTGGTTTCTGCCCGCCAGCAGCGCGTGGGGGCGGAAAGATTAGATTTTCTAACTGATTAGTTCACTAGATAACATGTCAATCAAGTTGTGTCCGCCGCATGCCCTGTTCGCTAACAGGAGGACACGATCTGACAGACGTCTTACGTGCAGTGATGTGCGTCTACGCGTAAACAACGATAGTCTACATTCTACACGTAGACTATTTTATACACGTAGATTACGTAATCTATGTAAACAACATGGCGAGAGGTGATAACTTAGCAAAGGGCGCCGCGGAATTAAAAGAAAATTATACTGCGTATCAGTTGCTGACGTGTGAAGAGAACTGTTCATACTCTTTCCTCCAAATTCGAACAATTTTTCACCTAGGAAGAAACCTAATATAAGAAATATTCTAGCGTTTTATGGGAAAAAAGACCACCCTTGCCTCACGACTGCCATCTGTTGTTGTTTTGCATACTATTTATTTTCTTCCATAGTTGATAATAGAAGAGAAGAGAAATTTTGTTGTAAATAGGATTCTTTTCATTTCGTTAGGAACCAATATAGTTGAAAATGTCACTTTCCCTTCATGAAACCCTTGAAAATTAATTTTAATTCACTTTAAATTGTCTACGTAGTCTATGTAAACTAAAACCAAATGTAATCTACTCGTAGATTACGTGTAGACAACTCATGTAGACGTAAACTTATAGTCTACTGCACATCACTGCTTACGTGTGTTTTTTGTTACGTTGACCTTCCAATGGCTCATCACTCATTTTCAATTTCAGCAAAATATTATATATTACTTTGAACTCCTGCTCTTCCTACAACAAAAAAATCTAGAAATTTTAAGAATTTAAAATTCAAAGAAGTATAAGAATTTCAAGTGAAACTTCTGCACTCTAAGTTGCAATCAATGCTTGTTAGAGGTCTCTCCGCACACTGGTTACGTTTTCAGCAAAAAAGAACAAACAGGTGCAATCGTATCTGGATTGTGCTGATGAGGTGCGGAGTAAAACTTCAGGCATTTTGAAATGTGATTTCTCAGCATATTGGCATCTTCACCACGCAGTTTCAAAGCTGAAGAAGAATGCACTTCTTAGATGGAGGTACTGTTACACCCCTCCTCCTTTCCATTACTTCCGTTTCTCGATTCCGGCTGTGCACAAATGGAGAAGAAAGAGAGATCGAGAAAGGCGAGAAGGATGCTGGAGGACGAGTGGGAAGATTTTCATCTGCCGCCTTTTGACTTGGACACAGAACGTGCAGGGATTCCAGACAATGATGTGCTTGGCTACTTTGAATTCCCAAATTATAAGCAAGAACTTATTGGGGTTTCTAGGCATATGCAGTTCAATGCTTTTTCTATTGTGTGTTGCTTTTCAGTAGGCGGCTGGTGACTACACTCTCCTGCCTTCCATATCTTAAGAATCAGTAACTTACCTTCTTCTCTCTCTCCTGTTCAGTGTTACTGGTCTGTTGTTTATGATCTTTTCTTCTCTTCCCTTTTGTTCTTTCTCTATTTCTCTATTTTCTTCCATTGTTTCTCTGTTGATCTATCTTTCTTGGTTTGTTTCCCTGTGTCTACATCTCTTTTTCCTTTGTTTTTCTGTTTCTGTATCTCTTTCTATGTTTTCTGTTTCTGTGCCTCTTTTTTCTTTGTTTCTGTACCTATATTCCTTTGTTTCTATGTATCTATATCTCTTTATCCTTTGTCTTTAAGTTTATATTTCTCCTTTTCCTTTGTTTCTGTATCTCTTTCTTTGTTACTAGGTTCGTTTAACTAATAGCATAAAATCAATTTGAAGGCCGAGTACGGTTATCCGTGCGGATCTATCACTTCCGTGGGTCTTTGGACCCCCTGTCGCATTGCTAGTGCGAGGCACTACGACAGGCTCACCTTCAGAATAATGAGTTGCCCGAATGTGAAGAAGGCACGCAGTCCCGGCTAGCACTAAGTATAGCTCTTATCGCACTTCATTGTAAGGATATGTACAAGTTTTGTTTGGCACAAAGTGGACGTAAGGACGCGGGGGAGGTCGATGAGCATGTGTCCGCTCCATGAACTGGTTGCTGCCTGCCAGCAGCGCGTTGGGGCGGGAGGTTTAGATTTTCTAACTGATTAGTTCACTAGATAACATGTCAATCAAGTTGTGTTTTCTCCATGCCCTGTTAGCTCCATGAACTGTCCGCTAACAGGACAGCTCCATGATCGCTCTTCGAAAATTGAATTCACCAAAATTGGAAAACACAAAGGTATGAACTCGTGATCTTGTCAGCGTGTAACTTGCCGCCTAACTGAAAGGTGTGGAAAAGGGTCAACTTATGATTTGAGGGGTGCGAGAAATATAGTAAAAGGTAACTTCAGAGAGGGTTAATATGGTACATAAAGAAAGCAAGTACAGTACTTTGTATCCCCATCAAAGCATAAAATGTAATTTGTACCGTTCTATATGGAATTATTATAACCAGGGTTGTTAAAGGTCCAGGAATTTTCAATAAATTCAATTCCGGTCCAGGAGAGGAAACCAGCAAACGCAAATCCGTTCTGGACCGTAAAGAACATTTTTATCTGCAAAGTATTTCAATTCGGTCCAAGGACCTTTTTTCCGGATGAATTTAAATTCGGTCCAGGAACATTTTTTCCAGGATGAATTTAAATTCGGTACAGGAACCTTTCTTTTCTGGATCAATTAAAATACGGTCCAGGAACCTTTTTTCAATGAAACAATACGCAATTTGGACCGAATTTAAATTGTGTGAGAAAATAGGTTCCGGTCCTGCAGCGGAACCCATTAGAACCCATTAGAATTTGTGAGTTCCCGGACCTTTAACAATCCTGAATATAACGTTGTGTACCCAAGTTGACTGTACAATATTACATGAAGAGCTGAATAACTTGCTTCAGTGGTGTGAAATTAATAAAGTTAGCCTAAACCTAAAGAAATGTAAACTTATATCATTCACCCACAACAGACACCCTATTCAACATTCATACACTATTTCTAATGTGTTAGTACAAAGTGAGAATATCGTTACCGACCTAGGGGTTACTTTTGACCAAAAGCTAACATTCCAATCACATATTGTCCGCATTTTAAGCGAAGCTAACAGAAATTTGGGATTTGTAATGAAAATGGGTAATCAATTTAGAAAAAAGGAAACATTTCTCTTGCTGTATTATACGCTCGTCAGATCTAAACTCGAATATGCTTCTCTTGTTTGGAACCCGCAATTCAAGAAAGATATCGAAAAATTAGAAATGGTTCAAAATAAATTTCTCAGATATCTACTATTTAAACTTGATGGTACATATCCAAAACTCACTCCTAGCAACATATTACGCGAAATCTTTAATATTCCGTCACTCGACGAAAGGAGGCAAACAAGTCAAATAACTTTTCTCTCCAAGCTTATCAATGGTAAAATTGATTCTTTTAATCTGTTGTGGAATTTAATTTTTTATGTGCCAAACTGTATGTTAAGGCCCAGAACTGATCCCTTTCAAATCCCCCTTGGAAGAACCAAAACGACCGAAGCTGAACCCATGAGGAGAATGTGCAAGTTATTTAATTCAGTTTCTAAGAATAATCCAAGCGTAGACCTATTTAAATGTATTTGTAACATTAGATCTATTCGCTGAATTTCTGTATGTCTTGTTTTGTTTTGTTCATTAAATTTTGGTTTTCATTCAGCTTGTAAGGTTATATCCAACAGTTTAACGTCATTTATTATTGTTTTGTCTCTGTGTTCCCTTTGCTTCTATAATCTAATAGTTAATTTCTCACAATTGTTCTTAAAAGTAAAATGTATATTGCGTCATTCATATTTCTTTTAATTTTCTTAGTTATGTTCTTGTTTATGTAATGGTGTCATCCCATATTGAACACTGTAATTGGGTATGCGCCTGTTGTGTTTCAATTAAAATAAATACAATAAAATAAAATAAAAACCTAATTTAATGATGAAACAATATAGGATCTTTGTATGAAATCATTAATCCTAATGTGATCTACACAGAGTCCGATGGTGCAGTACTGGGAAATTGAGAACAGCAACTTATTACCATTGTAAACATACATGCAACAGGTAGAAGACTGAGTTTGTTGTTAAGTTCAATTTATGAACAGAAAGGCTAATCGGGACCTATAGTGTTAAGTTCGATCGGAACCACTATGCAATGTGCAGGAATCTCGTAAATAAAAACGAGCCTCCCCGATGGCGCAGTGATTGCGTTGTCACTTTTTAATCAAGGGGTCCCGGGTTCGATACCCGGTGGAGGCACATAGTGGTTCGGATCCCACATTAAACTGTAGGTCTAGTCCAAATTAGCCATACTGTGCATAAAGTGGACTTAAAACACCAATTCAATCAATCAATCGTATATAAAAAGCAAAGGATGAGGAATAAAAGATTATTTCCATTTTTCTCATATTTCAGTCCTTGTCTTCCTCTATATGCTAATCGCGACGGTGAAGATGAAAGATCATACGAATAGATGAAAGACCCATCTCCTTGATACTATTCGAACCCAGCCTTTGGTGGTGTGATTCTGAGTCAACCGCTCATATCAGTAGACTCTTAATGTACACTCACGGACACTTCTGGGTCGTAACAAACCCATTGGAAGTAAATATTTCTTTACAACCCAGAAGTGTCCGTGACTGTACACCATTTTGGAATAACTCGACATTAATGGCCACACAAGTTAATACAAATGCAACATGATTTTATTTTTTAATTCAAATCATTTTGGACTGAAGCGAACGCGAAAAGTACAGTGTGGTTAAAGATTTAAAATTCACCTATAAAAAAATGATCGAAATCTGTGAAAAGTAATGGATCAGTATGATCAACAGGATGTGATGATCGGAACCATATCTTACCACTTGCATCATGTGATCAAAAAACCAGTGCTTACCAACCTTCGTGACAGAAATATGAATGTATTCTGCATCGGTGCGAAATCTGGTGAGGTAAAAGGAGAAAACGTAATTAACCAATTACAGGCAGCTACTTAAAAAAAAGCCCTGCATGTCGCAACAGGCACAGCAAACAGCGAGGTCCTACGGGGACTCAGGCTAGCGAGGGAGAGCACCAGACTAATGTGGAGAAGGGTTAAATATTTGGCAACTCTGATAATAGCAGGGGGAGATACTATCAACGGGATGGCTCTCATACAACAAGTAAGGGGAGAGGAAATGGGCTCGTGGGCAAAAGAAGTTAAAGGTAAACTATTCGAGATCGGGTTGGGATGGGTATGGGAAGAAGAGCACGTAGACCAAGGAATACTTGAACTCGTTAAACAGCGACTAGAAGATATAGATCGGCAAGAAATAATGATGGAAACTGCAACGACACTGTTACTAGACCACCAGGCAAGGGACATCCGGGAATGGGGACAAGCAAATTATATGAATAAAGTAAGCAAGGAAGTAAGAAAGGGATTAGTATGGTTGAGACTGGGAGGGTGGAGACACAGTGCTGTGAAAAGAGAGGGAGGAACATATGAATGTATAATATGTAAGGGAAATGATGGGACGGATCACCTGTTTGCATGTCCGGGAACGCGCGCCCTGCAGGACATATGGTTGGAGGGTTTGGAAAAGGAAGGAGCGCTCAAATTAGTTGTGGAACACAGTGCAGCAAGTGTGGAAAAGTTGGAGAAAGTGGGAGTGTTTTTGGTGAAAGTGAAGGAAGTGGGAAGTACCACATCTGTGGCTTGAACAACGTCATTCTTTGTTTTCAATACATCCCAGTTCGTTTTAAGCAGCTTGTGATAGATGGATGGAAAGTCGGCCTTATCGCGGGTTTCTTTGACATGATTAATATCTACTAGCAGTGAGGGATGCTGTGTGTCTTCAGGAACTAGTGGCTGTGTGTTACGTATTACTGTTATTCCCTGCCCATTTGTCAAAATCAAATCGAGTGTTTTCTCATTGCTATTTTTAATGTAGTTCAAGTTTTTTTAGTTGATATACATTAATAAACTTGTTTAAATCGAAATATGTTGTTGCTGATGAACTAGTTGGATTGTAATTGCTGCTAGTTATATCTGTCAGATTAAAGTTCCCACCAATCAGGAGTTTAGCGTCGCCAGGTTGACAGTGCTTTTCTATGAATCTAAAGAATAATGTGTCTTTGTTACTTCCAGGTGCTATGTACACAACGCAAATATATACAGTTCCTATTCCATTTAACAATGCTTTAATCAAAATGCAGTCTATATTCGGATGCAAACACAATGCGAACTACTAAAACAAACCAGAATTTGAGTAAATTATTTAACTAATTTTAACACTGGTTTGTGTACGCAACGTTCTCAATTGCACCATTCTGACGTACGGTTTTCTGGACGCGGAGAGGGAGAGGGAGCCGAAGGGAAGACCCAGTGGTTATTTAAAAAATAATTCCGTCTCCAGCGTTGGCGGGAGAACACTGCTTGAATCTGTGGTTTGTTCCTTCCTGCTGTCTGTTCTGCGCTTGGCAAAGGCAACGTTGCTACATGAAGGGAAATTTGAAGATGTTATTTTTCTGTTTTTGTTTCATTTACATGCCTGCATTGATCTTTTATTTCTAATATATGTAATTAATCTAGATGGCGTGTAAATAAATATATACAATAAATAAGAATTTGACACGTTCTTTCCTCCTGTACAAATGTTTATTGTTCTTTCCTAATTACCTTTGTCGTTGTACAAATGTTTATTGTTAATAATCTTAATCTCTGTTATTTATTTTGTGATTCTTGTGGTATTTAATAATTAGACCTATCACTGATAATGTCAGGATAGTGACTGACCTTTATGTTCATATCTTGTATGAGCTGTTGCCATGAGAATTACGATTGTGTTTTGTCTTGACTTTTAACTTCGGGCTTTGAGTTTTAAAGAGTGGTCCAGTTGAATTGTAAGAAGCTGTTATTTCTTTGAGTGAAATGGATTTTATGCACATAATTATTTTGCTAAGAAGTAAAATATACTTCTTTTCTCTTAGTGAAAACTTGACTTTGATTTTAATTTGACGAACGAGATATTATTACCCAACACCCTGAGAGGCATCACGTGAATGCTACAAGTCTTCATGTGATCATCTTTATTGTGTTTTAGTTAAATAATCATGTTCTTTTGACTGAAAGAACGTGCCAAATTCTTGCGGTAAAACAAGTCAAATTTTCAGAATACGCCAATGGTATGTAGTAATCGCTTGTTGTTGTTAACTAGCAATCAAACTGTGCCCTGATCCAAACAGGTAACAACATTATTAGTTCGTTAAATCTCCACACCATAATAATATTATTTAACTGCTTTTCTCTGAGTTATGCTTTCCTAACGGTGGGCTTGGTTTCCACCCCCAGCTCCACCGCAATAACGTGTGTTCTGAACACACAGGAAATGTAGAGGAGAAGGTCTAAATATGGGCGAAGGTTTAAATATGGGTTTTGGAGTTATCAGCGCTCCCGGGTGCTGCAGCCTGGCAGAGGCTATTGGAACTGGTTATCTGTCAAGGACAAAGGTTGCGGCGCCAATTCGCAAGAGAAAGTGGTGTTAAGTTTCGGCCTTGAACGCTGTTATAGAATTGCGACCTCCGAAAACGTTTTGCAGGTATGTTTTAACTCAGCGTTTTCTTAATTCTCATCTGCTTTGTATAGGTTATGATATTAGCGGTGCATAAAACAAATGTGGGCTTTTAATATGCTATTATATGTTTGTGAAATATGTACCACAGAGAGCGAAAATAAATTGAAGAAGAAAAATAGCGTGATGGTCTAAATATGGGCTATGACATGAGGTCTAATGCTGAGATCACATTTTCAACAAATATTTGGATGTTTTTCTTAATTTCGATTTTTCCCATTCAGCGTGATTTTCAAAACAACAGATTATTCATAAATATGAATTTTATAATGTTTTAGCGATAAATGACTGTTTTTGTTTTTAAATTTTAATTGCTTCTTGTGATATTGCCACTAAGTAGCCCATAATTAGACCAAATTTTGAAATACATTATTTTACAATTTTTTGGAATTTGCTTTTTTTAAAAAAAATGGAGACCTTGTATACTTTAGCATGCTATTACATTTAAGTAAGCATTTTACAGGCAAGTGCTTGAAATAATATTTTTTTCCTCCGAAAATGACAAAATAAAAAGGGGGCCCATAATTAGACCTTTTCCTCTACTATTGTAGATTCCATCTACAAAACATGGACACGTATCTACAAAACCTACGTGGGAATCGCAACTGTGGGCGTGGCCAATGGCAATAGCCGATAGGAGGGCTTCCTTACATTAGGCCATGACCATCAGTTGATTTGTTTCATCCATTTAATGTGCCAGAGATTGAATTTGAATTTTGTCATTTAGCGTAGAGTTTCTGTCACTTTCGGCTAATCGCGACGATGAGGATGAGTGATTGTATCGCCAAGGCTGGAGTCAAAACCGTGATCCTCCGCCATGCAGGTCCACGTCAGGGATTTGGAAAGTGTTCGTAGCGTAGTGGATTAAGGCGTCTAGTGACTGTTGCGTTAGTAGCTTTGCTTCATAGGATCGAATCTTAGGTGACTTATTTAGCAGGCCTCCGTGGCGGATGGTTAGCAGGGGTCCCGGGTTCGAATTCCGGCCTGGGGATGGATCTTCTCTCTCAGTGAACCCTTCTTCTTCAATTTTATCACATAATCACTCATACTCACTGTCGCGTTAGCTAAAAGTGGCAGAAATGAGACGTAGATAACAAGAATCAAACACATCAAAAGTCACATCTTGATGATATAATTTTAAAAAACAATTATTCCTTTTTGTAATGTTAGACGTGTTTGGTTTAATGCTGTTAGCAACTTTCACATAATATGTACTGTGTACGTGTGTGTTTATACCGGGTGGGCCATAAATCAGTTGTCACTAGCAATCGTTAGACTTTGTTTTGCCTAGCGTAGTGGATGTCAGTTGTGAACTTGACTAGTGAGTTTTACCCAATATAAGAATGCTGTGTAATACGCACTAGTCAAGTTCACAACTGACATCCACTACGCTAGGCAAAACAAAGTCTAACGATTGCTAGTGACAACTGATTTATCGCCCACCCGGTATAAATGGTTTAACCACCTACTTGATTCACGGTGAAACTTCAACTGACATCGCTGATGAACAGTTCTGGCATAATTATTATGGGACTTCATACCCTATCAATAATTTTAAATATAGGAATTCAAATTTCGCTTCTCCTTACCCCCTTCCTTAACGTTCCTCAAGATTTTATTTTTTAAAGATTTATAGAGCATAGGAGGATAAGAGTGCGCACTTAGTTTTTGATTCCATATATCTAAGTAACCAAAGCAGTCAGAATTGTAAAATGTATACCTGACAAACCTCAAACATTCTTGTTTCAGTTTCCATAGGCCTCAGATTAACATTTTGAATATATTTGTTGTAATATACCGGGTGGTCCAAAAGTCCCGGAACGGTCACATATCGTGAGAAATACACATCGAATCGGAAAAGGAAAAAATACGTGTTTAATAAGCGAAAGAAAGCTGTTCAATGATATCACACTTGATTCCCCACCCCGCCCCCTGAGCAATAGAGTGTATGAAAGAGGGGGGGTCTACGTGAAGATTCCGAATCTGCAATCGCTTTCACTCTAGCTCAATTAAGGGCAGAGCATTTCTTTTAAAAGGTTTTGTGTTTTATGAAATTTCCACCCTTTTTTTTGGGTTGGGGGGGCAAAATTTAAAATCGCCATATCTCCGTTCGTAATTGAGCTAGGAGGATGGTTGATAGCTCGTTGGACTCGGAATGAAGTCCTCTTTCCGATTCTACAATACAAAATGGGGGTGTCCATTTAAAATTTCACAGTTGACCCCCGCCTTACACCCAGGGTGCGGGGGTGAGGAATCAAGTGTGATATCATTGAACAGCTTTCTTTCGCTTATTAAAACGTATTTTTTCCTTTTCCGATTCGATGTGTATTTCTCACAATATGTGACCGTTCCGGGACTTTTGGACCACCCGGTATATTTTTGTCATGAATGGCGAAAACGTACTTTTTTGCACAGATGTAGTTTTTGCTCCCCTGTGATTTGCGAACTTTTACCCCACAACACAGCTTTCTCGTTATCAGCGAGGTGATGTGATTTGCACACCTTTCAGGCTGACTCATTGTTGCCAACCTAACTTTCAATGGAAAATGGATATTTGCACTGCGAATTTTTACCCGCCGAGCACTCTTACCCTAGTCCACTCAATTTGTTATTTAGCGTCGTTTTGCACCACTTTTGGCTAATCGCGACGATGAGGTAGAGTGATGATATGAAATCAATGAAGGAACAATCACAAGGAACACCCATGCCGTAAACCCTGGCGTGCTAATCACTCCGCCCACAGAAGTCTACAACTTTCCTCACGAACAGCCAGCCTGAGTGAGCGGATATAGTTTAAGGCTTTCGTAGTTTCAATGAAATCTTGTGGGAAACCCCGTACCACGCGGAATAAGTAAGTATACACTGGACAAGAAATTGCTACTGTTAAGAAACACTGCGGAGCCAATTTATTTCCAAGTACTCCATTCCCTGGTTACGTGCTCCCACGGGAACTCATTCAGGGGACTTTCCGAACTCTTGTCCTCCAAAGCCATTCCGACAGGTCAGCTGGTGGGAGGTCACGCTCAGTGGAGACCCCTAGGGAGAAGGAGTGGCACATAACGATGGGTTCCCTTTTTTTAGGAATGGTTCCGGTAAACAAGTGCCTCTCTCTGGAGAAAAACTCCCAAGGATTGGCAACAACGTTGCAGTGGGGGTGTTCAAGAGGAAACGGACACACGATTGGTGCATTTATAGGCCAGTCTCAGCAACAATAGTACAGCCAGAGCCATAAGTAGGTTGCAAAACAAATGAAATTACCATTCCTCGAATTCATTGAAGTTTAAGTTTATGCGCAGATACAATAATCGGAACTGCATTACAGTTTCAAGTGGGATCCGAACAAGTGTGTATCGAATCCAGGATTCTTTGGTTACCAGGCGACAATGTTACTAGTACGTCATAGAGGTGGGACGATTTGATTGATTAATTGATTTCGTTTATTTTATTTCTCTTTTCTGCCACTTTTGACTAATCGCGAAGAAGAGGATGATATGATTAAATTGACGAAGGGACACTCACAAGGAACAACCATGACCAGAGCGGGATTCGAACACGGGACCTCTGGAGCTGTGAGAACAACCGCCACGGAAGCCGGTAGGTGGGACTATTTCTCGAGTTATGAATTAATTCGTACAATCATAGGCGCCGGCTTTAGGATAGGCAAGGGGAGTTTTGCCCCCACGCTCCCCCCTCAATATGTTAAATAGGTGGTAGAGTACTTTATTTACGCTTCCGATGTTCATACTCAGTTTTCTTTTAACGGATAGGGATAGTTATATATATATAGGCTATGTATATATATATATATATATATATATATATATATATATATATATATATATATATATATATAAGCTGGTGAGCATTCTTTGTCTTAATCATCTATTACATTGTAATAATTGTTTTCAAATTATCGGCAAGAAGAGAAATACGTAACGGATCAAGAATTAATGTCACAATTTTAGGACTCAATGTTCACCACGTACGAATTTTGTTAGATATCTGTTTGCAAGAACTTACTTAAGCGTTAGTTTACAACAAAATTTATATCAATAAATGGGGATACCAAGTGTGATAACAGAAGTTGAGGAAAAATCCATTTTTTCCCTAGTGTCCAAAGACGAGACCCAACATAATATATGTTAATTTTGGGTAATTGTAGGCCAGAAAAAGGTGGGTTTTATTTGTCCTTTTTTGCCTTTTTCTGCGTTTTTTGGCTTATTGGTCCTTTTTTAGCCTTATTTAAGGTCTTAACGGCTTTTTGTTTGCAACTTCACCTTCATTCGAGTACGTTTTTACTGCCCATTCTCAATTCGAATCATCATCAGTTCATCACCTCTTAAACGTCCTTTCTGTAGTAAAGAAATAAAAAAAGAAAGAAAGAAATATATTTGAACCATCCCTGAAACAAGAGAAAAACATTTTTGGACGACTGAAGCATGTACGGTACAAGGTCCTTTAACCGTAACTTGTCTGGAAGGTCGCGCTGTAAGTGGCAACTTTCTCTTGTTTTGTGTTCCGTACCACCAGAATTTTGTATTTTTTTATTCAATAAATATGTAATTAAAACTGAAGTTATTAATTAATTTGGATCACATTTTACGTCCTTTTTTTCCGTTTTTACGTCCTTTTTTGATATTTTTAGGTCTTTTCATAGGTCTTTTTTCGACAATTTACAGGTCTTCAACATCCAAGCTCTAGTGATAACTAAATAATATTTTCTGAGCATTTTCAAAAATACATCCCAAGAGATGGCAGGCGTGTTCAAAAGTTATATTTCTAGACCAAAATACGTAATATATTGAACAATTCTCCCTTTGATCTCAATTTTCACTCAGTGCAATGCAATTAAAAATTTCCAAGACTGTATAACATATTGTTTGATACTTATGAGTAGAATGTGAGTAGAAAACGTTCAAAGTTTCATGCTAAAGAAGGAATAATCCTTAGATTTCACCATTCGCAGCTGTAACAAATGCGCAATTCACTTTTAAAGTTCCTCAGATCGATGTGCTGAGACATATTCGTAGGGAAAACCCGGACGAACAATAATAATGCGAATATATCTGTGATGCATTCTTCATGTAACCCTGAAATTATCTTCAAAATTCAAAAAATCTCAAACGAAAATGATTTTTCCACCTCAATTAAATCAAGAAGACTTAGATGGGCAGGCCAAGTGGCACGAATGGGAGAAGAAAGAAGGGTTTACAGGATTTGTGATGGTAGACCTGATGGTAAGAGACCTGTAGGAAGGCCAAGACGAAGATGGAGGGACAACGTTGAGATGGACCTAAAGGAAATCGGTAAGGATTAATAAGATTGGATTGATATTGCCAAGGATAGGCAAAGATGGAAGGAAGGCTTGTGTTTCTGAGGCCTTCAGGTTTAATAAGGCTAGCGAGTTAGCAATTATATTTACTATTTAATTCTGAACTTTTAAGAAAATTGTTGTACGCAGGGAGAATGTACTAATAACCTTTTATATTGAACATAGTAAGGAAGCTGAGTATTATGATAACTAGGGCTTGGAAGTTGAAGACCTATAAATTGCAAAAAAAAAGACCTATAAAAAAACCTAAAAATATCAAAAACATGACCTAAAAACGGAGAAAATGGACGTAAAAATGTAATCCAAATTAATTAATAACTTCAGTTTTAATTACATATTCAATGCATAAAAAAATACAAAATTCTGGTGGTATGGAACACACAATGCGAAAAATCAATATGAATGAAATGCATCTTCTTTCAGACATTATATATTTTCTAGATTAATATAATTTGAAAAATCATATTTGAAGAATCATATTTGGCCTAACCACACTAGGGTTACAGAAACAGGACTTCGGAAACCTTATCTCAGTTGGGTAAATATATATATATATATATACCGCGTGAGGCACCTAAAGGTACCACCTGAAATAGCGAAGAAACCAGAAACAGTAGCGATGTGAGGTTTGCGGGAAACAATAATATCAAATGGGGCTCGTAAATCGGATATGGGGTGGGTCGAAAAATATCGACAAATGGGGCATCTGGAGCAAAGTCATATTTTTTTAAATGGAACTATATACAATAACATGCATAATATAAAAGAGCACACGCAGAGAAACACAACGCCGTTGGTCTCATGCATCTACTGCACATAGGAACGAAGATATGGCCATGTGAAAATATGTAAACAAACTAACAAGTGGCCCACTTGACCGTCAGTACCACGACATGTAAGACTTCTCAGGTGCCTGACAGAACTGCCTTTACGCAGAGCAAGTTTTGATAGCAGGTCCACGAGATCGTGTTAGTTCATAGCAAGCAGTCGTAGTGGTAAGAGCGAAGATTATGGTGTTCACAAACATAGAAAAAGCGGACATGATCCTGATTTATGGGGAATGCCGAAAGAATGCCTCAGAAGCCTACCGTGTGTACGCAGAGAGATATCCGGACAGACGACAGCCATCTCGACGTCTGTTTGGTAAGTTATTTATTAAATTAAGAGGCACCGGAAGTGTAACACCACGAGCACGTGTGCGGAACAAGCCAACTACAGGTGAGGCAGGTGCAACAAATGTTCTCGCCGCTGTTGCTGTGAATCCGCACGTTAGCTCCCGTGAAATTGCCAGGGATGCTGGGATGAGTCAGCGAAGTGTATTGCGCATTCTGCACACACACAAGTTTCACCCATATCATATCTCCCTCCATCAGGAACTTCACGGGAATGATTTTGTGGACCGTGTTCGGTTTTGCATATGGATGTTACGACACGACACACCCGATTTGTCACGTATCCTCTTCACTGACGAGGCAACTTTTACCAATCATGGAAATGTCAACCTAAGGAACATGCACTATTGGTCGGTGACAAATCCACATTGTCTTCGCCAAGTGGAACGCCAGCGCCCATGGAGTGTGAACGTGTGGTGTGGTATAGTGGGTGAACATCTCATTGGCCCTTTTTTTATACAAGGGACACTGAATCCTGACCGATACATACAGTTTTTACAACATGAACTGCCTGTACTATTGGAGGACATACCACTTCAGACAAGGAGGGAAATGTGGTACCAACATGACGGGTGCCCAGCTCACAGTGCAAGACGCGCTACAGCATGTGTGGAAAATACATTTCCAAATCGTTGGATTGGACGTGGAGGGCCTGTCAAATGGCCGGCTCGTTCCCCAGATTATTTGTCAACAACTCCAGAGGATATGCAACACCGCATTACTGCGGCCTGTAGGGACATTCCCTACGAGATGCTACAAATTCTGTGCAACGATCTTTGCGTGGGCGCCTCGTTGCCTGTATCGCAGCTGACGGCCACCACTTTGAACACATACTTTGACAGGTTTTCGCTTCTTATGCAGTGGTTCTTCGACATACTGTCATGGTCATTTTCATTATGCTGTAACACTGTCAAATACATGGTGCTGACGATGTCTACTGCATTTTTTCTTCCTTTAACACGTTCTGTCTTCATCTTGTCCAATGGCTTCCGACATCTCATACTTGTACATGCCGTGGTACTGACGGTCAAGTGGGCCACTTGTTAGTTTGTTTACATATTTTCACATGGCCATATCTTCGTTCCTATGTGCAGTAGATGCATGAGACCAACGGCGTTGTGTTGCTCTGCGTGTGCTCTTTTATATTATGCATGTTATTGTATATCGTTCCATTTAAACAAATATGACTTTGCTCCAGATGCCCCATTTGTCGATATTTTTCGACCCCCCCCCCCCATACCTCCGATTTACGAGCCCCATTTGATATTATTGTTTCCCGCAAACCTCACATCGCTACTGTTTCTGGTTTCTTCGCTATTTCAGGTGGTACTTTTAGGTGCCTCACGCGGTATATATATATATATATATATATCTCTTTACTACAGAAAGGATGTTTAAGAGATGATGAACTGATGATGATTCGAATTGAAAATGGGCAATAAAAAGTAGTCGAAAGAAGGTGAAGTTGCAAAAAAAGCCATTATGACCTAAAAAAAGGCTAAAAAAAGGACCAATAAGACAAAAAACGCCAAAAAAAGCAAAAGAGGACAAATGAAACCCACCTTTTTCTGGCCTACAATGACCCAAAATGGTATATTATGTTGGGTCTCGTCTTCGGACACTAGGAAAAAAAGGATATTTCCTCAACTTCCGAGCCCTAATGATAACTATTGCCAAGAAACTAAATCAGAGCGTGAAATCTAACATGGCTGACGTTTTTAAAAATGGAGCAATTTTTTCAGGAGCACAAGGAAAGCTTGGAAACTTTCAGGATTAGTTCAAGAACAATTGAGGAATACATCCCAGAAGGTTTCAATTTCCTATCATTTCGTCCAGGTACACTGAAATATGAAGAGGTTTTCTATGGATATCAACCAGACGTTCAATCCCTGAAGATGACAGTGATGTCAACTGTCGAAGGCCTATCCGGAAATCACATGATTGATATCTAGAGAAAACATTCATCGCCAGGAAAGCTTTAAGAATTATTTTATACACTGAACTAGTTCATAATCGGTAAGCGACCAAGTACGCCAATAACTCATCGAAATTGATTTAGAGAAGCACTAAGTTTCATAGCGAGTGGTTCCAACAATAGAAGATGATTTGACTATCGAAAAATTTAAGTATATTTGTGGTTCGAACAGCACTCCATAGCACTGGCAATACTGATGAAGGCACAGGTAAACCATAGCATACTGTTGAACTAAGAAAATGCTCATCCAAGTCCGATAAAAGGTTTGAGCTGATTGTCATGTACACTTCTGCATTTTGCTTGAAGTTTCTAATTATCTTTGCAGGCGTCATAGGGAAATGAATTTTTTACTCACCAACATATGAGCTCGTGTGGTAGAAAAGTGGCTGATACTCACCTGAAAAATTTAGAAACATACAATTAGTACTCTTTAAACACTCCTACAAAACTCGATGACAATTTACAAGATATAGACATTGGAAGGAAATGATACAAAATAACATACATGAATGGACAATTATACAAGGCTCGCCCATAAAAAAACCGAACTTTTAATGTCCGCGACGTCGTCAAATCTTCGCCCTTTTATAGCCATCTTAAGCTTAGGAAAAAGAAAAAATCAGCAGGCGATAAGTCCGGAGAATATGGAGGGTGATTGATCACTCACTGAATGCTTAGCAAGGTATCGTTGTACAGACAATGCAGTATGAGGCCGAGCATTATCGTGTAACAGAAACCATTGGCCAGAATCACAGAGGTCCTTCCTAACCCTCTTCATACTGTTTCTGAGTCGACAAAGCACTTCCTTGTAATAACACTGATTGATTGTTTGGTGTTCAGGGACAAATTCATGGTGGATCAGTCCTTGGGAATCAAAAAATTCGATCGGCAGCATCTTTGTCTTCGATTTCGACATACGTACTTTTCTCTTTACGGGCGAGAACTGTTCTTTCCACTGCGCACTCTGTCTTTTTGTTTCGGGCTCATATTGAAAACACCAGGTTTCATCTCCATACACTGTCCGTATCATCTGTAACGTTTCGATAAACGATTTACCCAATTTGTAAAAAAAACTTTGTTGCAACGTTGTTCCATCTCGGTGCGTGTATTTTGTACGCCGCCTGCACACGACCTGTATCTGACGCACGCTTGCCCCGATACAGACTGCCTGTAGCAGGTTGAAACATGCACTGACGGCAAGTTTAGATATAGCTCTTTGCAGTGTTGCCAGAACACGGTACCTTTTTATTTGGTTTGGTCCTTTTTCTTTTTGACAGTTCTGTTTCTATATGGGTGGACCTTGTATTTAGTAGAATTTATTAGTTTATTCTGTTAGTAATCTGACGATTTTTAGGCATATATAATTCAATATGCGTTCTTGTTATGTATGGACATTTTGAGCGTAACGTTGTTAGTAATTTTCCCATACCATATATAATGTATAATGTTCGTGTGTGATGGATCAGAAAGCGGAAAGCCTACATGTTTTACACTCTAACATCCTTCATGGTGCATGCAGCAGCCGACGTAACAGATGCACAGATGCGTCACGTAAAAACGCGCTATTATTGGCTGTTATTATCCACGCCCACAATTGCGATTTCCATATAGGTTTGAAAATATGCAGCCAGGAAACCAATTCAGACACTCCATTCTCCATCTCGATAACATATGCTGATGATTTAACCATTTTTAGAATTGATTGATTTGCTTTATTTTACTTCGCTTCTTGTGCCAGTTTTGGCTCATTTGCGTGATGATATGACGAAATGGATGAATGGACACTCACAAACATCCATGCCCAGGCCAGGATTCGAACTCGGGGCCCCTGGCGTCTTAACGCGATGTGATAACCACTCCGGCACGGTTACCGGCAACCATTTATAGGAATACGGTTTTTTTAGTATGTGATTTCATTTTTTGGGGAGAGAGGCAGTTGCTTCCCTGATTCCAAAATTTATGTTAGGTATCCTTAAGGTATGCGAGTTATTGAGGGGGATGCGTGGGATTTATCCCCCACCCCCATCCTGTAGAGCTAAATATGCTTGGCAACCAAGGTGCCTTTTCATCCCTTTCAAGATAAGTAAAAGGTATGGATTTAAGAAAAGCTTTTGGTTTTGTCAACCATACATCAAATTCTTGAACAAGAAGGATAAGTTGAACTATTTTTAAAAATATATATATATTTGGGTTCCATTAAAAATTGAAGATATTTAAAAATACAATTCCATACAAAACAGTTAAGTTTGTTATACAACAAGACCTTTAGTCAAATAACTTTCAAAATGCAATAATGTATGAACGATTTAAAATTCAGTATCAGGAGCGGTGGAATTGCGTAATCGGAAGTTCTTTAAAAAACGCAAATGGCTGATGTAAAAGCAACTGAACTCAATGGTGCAACAGCTCTTTGAGGGGCAAGGTTTGCAAAGCGGCTTCTTCATTGCGTGACGCGTAGTCACTGCATCGAATCCCATCGCCGCTGTTTTCTGGATTTCGTGACAGGACCCAGCTACTTCTTTTCAAATAGCTCCCCAAATGTTCTCGTCAAAATTTTGAATCTACAACCGGGAATCGAACCTGGGACCGCTAGCACCAGAGGCTAGTGTGCTAACCAGTAGGCTACGTGGGAAAACTGATTAATTAAGTAGTGAGGCCTCCCCGGTGACATAGAGCTGACGTCGTCGCCTTACAATAAAGGGGTGCCAGGTTCGATACCAGGTTAGTAGTTGTATTGGTACTATTACTGGGGCGATAAATGATGAGCCCCTCTCAGGCAGATTTGGTTACACTTAAAACTAGCTCAAGATGTCCATATGAGCTTATTGCTCAAGTGTGTTACTCTGTCTAACCCAAGACTTTTGTAAAAAAGCCCACGGGAATTTCCCGTGAAATGATGAGCCCCCTCAGATTAATTTGCTTACACTTACAAAAGCTACATCTGTAAGATTGTTGTCCATAAGCTTGTCAAAAATATACCCCTCTTGATATTGTTTTGGCTACACTTAAAACTAAGCCAAGATGCTCATAAAACCCACACCCACCTACACCCACACATATTTACTTCCGGTCCACTTTCGGTCCACTTCCGGTCCACTTTCGGTTTAAGTTCACACACACACACACACACACACACACACACACATGTTTACTTCTGGTCTACTTCTATTGCATCATGTTGTGCAACAAATTATTACCCAATATTATGCAACAAATTATAAGGCAAGAGCTTTTGCATCATGTTGTGCAACAAATTATTACCCAATATTATGCAACAAATTATAAGGCAAGAGCTTTTGCATTACATATCAGTTAGTATTGTGAGAGTGGTTGAAGAGTACAGATGTGTTGTTGCAGTGCTCCTCATACAGGTCTGATATTTGACACATCTTGCTTGTTTGTTGTAATCCACTCATATTTAGAGTCAGGCTTATATCTGTCCCAGTTTGTTATACAAGATCAATACATGACACATGGTATTAGGTCATTGCCTTTCTATGCATACCACGAGATGCATGTCTGCACAGGCATTTGTGCTAGGGCAGTGCTTCTGTACTTATTCTACCTTTGAGCATGTAGGCTATTAGCTTTACAACATGTCATAGTTTTATTAAGTATAGAGTTTTGATTTGAACCCCAAGAAATCTTATATAATAAACCAACAACAAAGCCAAAAATATTACGACACTTAGTATACACACAAAGTTTACAAAGCACACTGCTGAACCCAACTGATATTTTTTATTAAGCATAGAATTTTGATTTGAATCCCAAGAAATTTTATATAATAAACCAACAACAAAAATGCCAAATCAAAAATATTGTAATCAATGCAATAAGAATATATCCAGCCCCAATTGGGCTAGGCACCAAAAGAATTGTGATCCAGACAAATGCAGAACTCCCACAAAAATATGCCCAAAATGCCATAGAAAATATAGCATGGAATACTTCACATATAAACATATAGGTACTTGTTATGTACAGCCTTCTACTTCATCACAGCCATCTACATCTTCATCTGGTCTAAAAAGCAAGCTTGAAATACCCAATTATCATAGACCAGCAAATCAGCCACGCAATGCACCTATTCATAGCAGTTTTGCTGACCAACTAAGAGATTACAGTTTTGTATCAGAGCCAAGATGTGATATTAAGAATTTTTTGAACAGTATAAATTCTGATGTGCAGGCTATTCTAAATGCCCAAAATGGCTCTTATAAGCTGTCCCTCAAATTGTTTACACAATATAAGAAATCAAATGGCACAAAATTTACACAGCCCCACATAACAGAAACTGTAGCTATATATTCAAATACAAATTTAGACAAAATAATAAGCAGTTTGATAGAGCAATTGAATATTAAACATTCTGAATTTGCTGCAAAAGAATCAGGATGGAGTTTATGTGGAAATCCACACAAGTTATATATTAATATTTCTGAATTCAGCCCACTACAAGGTTCTACATATCTGCCATTACCTGCCAATATTAAAAACAAAAAAGCCGTGGTTAACATAGAAAATAATGATGAGAAATGCTTTCTATGGTGTATTTTAGCTGCTTTGTTTCCAGTTTTAAGGAATCCTGAGAGAATAACTTATTATAAACAGCATGAAAATGATTTTGATGATGCTATGGAGGGCTTAAAATATCCAATGTCAGTTCAGAATATTGATAAATTTGAAAAAAGGCCAGGAATATCAATGGTAAACAATTATCTATTAATGTATATATTTGTTCTACTGGCCGTGGCAATTGCTTGATAGCACCTCTCAGAATCAGTATACTTGATGATGATTCTGCTGTTCCGATTGATCTGCTCTTAATTGAAGGGGATGACACATGCCATTACACTCTAATACACAGTCTTGAAGCTTTAGTCAGAAAACAGCAAGGCAAATCCAATACAATATTCAAGTTGTGTAGAAGACGTTTGACTGTATTTGATGGTAGAAAAATGGTGAATGGGGTTCGGGAAGTGAATGCAGAAATTGCTAACAACAAGTTAATTGAGCATCTAAAATACTGTGGCAATCATAAACCTGTTCATATGGTGATGCCTAGTCCAAGTGAAAATGCCAAATTCAAAAAATTTGAAGCCTTGTTGGAACACCCAGCATATATAGTCTGTGATTTTGAATCAAACCTCAAACCCCTTGCATTCTGCAGCCCAGATCCTGATGAATTTTCAATTACATCATACCAGTTACATGTGCCTTCTAGTTTTTATTATGTTGTTGTACAGGATGGTGTTGTTAGTGAAGAATATTTATACATGGGATCAGATTCCATCAAAAAATTTGCACATAGAATAGAAAATGAGTGCCATAACATAGCATCTAATATCTTATTAAAATCAAAACCTATGTTGCCTTTAACAGAGGATCAGATTGAAGATTTCAACAATGCAGAAAAATGCCCGGTATGTGATTCTGAATTTTCAGATACAAATATCAAGGTACATCACCATTCCCATACAGATGGTAAATTCTTAATGGCCCTGTGTAATAGCGGTAATATTAAGATCCAGAGACCAAAATTTATCCCTATATTTTGCCATGGTGCATCCAATTATGATTTTCATCATTTGATCAGGTACGAGGGGTTTGACAAGCAGAATTTAAATATTTTAGCAGAAAATAATGAGAAATATATAGCTATTAGCAAGATAATTAAAATTAATGTTGTTCCCATTCACTTAAGATTTCTTGATTCCTACAGAATTCTGTCTGCTAGCCTGGATACACTGGCCAGTCAATTATCTGATGATCAATTCAAAATCACATGTGCTTTGTTTCCAAATCAGGACCTGAAATTAATTAGGCGGAAGGGTGTATATCCATATGACTATGTTACAGATTTTTCTAAATTTGATAAGTGTGCTCTGCCACCACAACAAGAGTTCTACAGCAAACTCAGAGAATCTGGAATCACTGATGATGATTATCACCATGTCCAGTTGATGTGGAACAATTTAAAATGCCAGACATTTGGTGATTATCATAAGGCATATTTAAAACTTGATGTGACTCTCTTAGCTGATATACTTCAGGAATTTAGAAAATCATAGATGGAAAATTATAAGCTGGATCCAATGTATTTCTACAGTGCTCCAGGCCTAGCATGGTCTGCAATGTTTTTAAACAATAAAATGCAATTGGATCTGATCCAAGATCAAGACATGTATCTGTTTATGGAGCAATGTATAAGAGGAGGCATGGTGCAATGTTCTCAGAGATATGCCAGAGCAAATAACAAGTATATTCTCAATTATGATCCAGCACTGCCATCAAATTATATACTGTATGTAGATGCCAACAGCCTGTATGGTTATGCTATGATGGATAAACTGCCATATGCAGGGCTTGAGTGGGTTGAAGATTTCAATATTGAAGATCTTCAGGATTTTGATGACAGTAACTATGACCTGTTCTTAGAAGTTGATCTGACAATTCCTGATGATTTACACAACAAATTTTCTGATCTGCCCCCAATTCCTGAGGTTGAGTGTTCACCTGGCTCTAAACAGAAGAAGCTAATGATGACTCTAGAGCCAAAACAGGATTATGTCATATATTACAAAACCTCCAGTTCCTGATGAATCATGGTGTTCAAGTGACCAAAGTTGGCAAAGTTTTGAGGTTCAGGCACTCAAGATGGTTGAAGCCATATATTGATACAAACACAGAGCTTCGAACATCTGCAATGAGCCAATTTGATAAAACTTTGTTTAAATTGATGGTAAATTCAGTGTATGGCAAAACCATAGAAAATGTCAGAAAACATACTGATGTTAAATTAATTACTGACCCCAGCCTGAGCAAAAAATTGATAGCAAAGCCTAATTTCAATTATAGAAGAATTTATGATGAAAATATGGCACTTTTTAATATGAAAAAAAACAAAGATTAAGTTTGATAAGCCTATTTATGTAGGGGCAGTGATATTGGAATTGGCCAAATTACACATGTTAAAATTGTATTATGATGTGTTGAAGCCTTTTTATAATAATCGTGTAAAACTGATGTACACGGACACAGATAGTTTTATTCTTGATATTCAGACAGAAGATGTCTATCAAGATATGTCACAGCCTGCATTGCTTGAATATTTTGATACTAGTGAACATACAAAGATTCAACCCCACAACAAAAAGGTGCCTGGCAAGTTAAAAGATGAGACACTTGGTGATGTTATTGTGGCATTTGCTGGGTTAAGGGCCAAGATGTACAGTTTTGAAACATGTAGTGGTGCTGTTGCAAAAAAAGCCAAGGGCATTGGCAGAGTAACTGTTGACAAAGAGCTCCAATTTAAACATTACAAAAATTGTCTCAAAACCCAGAGATTAATCAGAACATCAGAATGCAGAATTCAGAGTGAGGATCACTTGTTGACTACAAATATTGTAAGAAAAGTGGCTCTGGACCCACATGATGATAAGAGATGCATTTTATCATGTGGCATACATACTCTACCATGGGGGCATTGTGATTTGAAAAGTGGCAAACAATGCCCAATTACAGAGCATGATTTGAAATAAATAAACATGCCTATGAACTTATTTGGGTTCAAAAAACAGGCTATTATGGACCTGCCAACACCAGCACCCTCTTCTGATATAATATCTAAACTAAGTGCTTTGTTAATTATTCATCTGAACAGCATACTTACAGATGTTGATGATAAAACAGGTAAAACATTGTACATATTTAGCAATAATTTAAAACACTACCAGTTACCTATAGGTGGTCAATTACAATTTATTACAACTCCCGAGGGTAATGTCAAGATTTCAGTAGGGAGAAATATTTATAGAATTAAGCACTCAACATGGTTTCTGGCACTGTATATACTGTTTCTGCTGGTGATTGTTTATATATTGAGGTCCCAGGATCCTATGACAAGCTTATACCTTTTTTATAGAATTAAGAATTAGATATTCAATAATAAATAACCACTAAAACAAAAATGCCTAATGATATATTTGGCCATACAAGGCATGAAGATCACAGTGATGAGATTCTGATGCTTGATGTCAGAGTCAAAAAATTAAGAAGTGATTTACAAGCTTTACAAACCACACTCAATGCCAGTCTTCAACTAGAAATTACAAATTTACAATCACAATGCATGGACCCTCTTCTTAAAATTGATTCTGAACTCAAATTGCTGCATCAAAAATATACTGATTTGGCTACATTAGATAATTTTCAAAGTTTAGAGGAGGCTGTAGCAGCTCTTCAAGCCAAATTTAAGACTCAGGCTACCAACAATGAGCAATTGAAACAACAATTAGAAGAACAGATTAATAATGTCCAGGCACAGCTCCAAACAATTGTCAAAAGCATAAAGTCACAAGAAGATTTTGATCTAGTGATTTCCACTCTAAAGGAACAGATTCAATCACTACAGATACCTAATCTGGACCCTCTGAACAATGCCATAGCTGAGGTTAAAGAAAAAATTGAGACACTTGAAAATTTTATGAACAACTTGCCATCTTCTGATGCTTTGAGTGCTATAACTCGGAGTGTTGCCAACATTAAGCTGCAACTTGAAACATATGAAGATTTTGGAAAAATTCAGAGTACCATAAGCCATCTTGAGGGTACGTTAGCAGCAGTGCAAAGTGATCTGACAAATGTACAAGAAATTCTAGAATCTTGCCTGCCTGGTATTGTAAACACCCTTGTCAGTGTCCAGCAACAGATCACAAAACTTGAAAACCTCAACACTGAATCTGAGCTATCTCATTTTCATCACTTAATCGATGATATCCAAACAAAGCTTGAAATTTTACAACAATCAACACCTACTCAGGCAGACATAACCCTGCTTCAAGATGCTATGCAAAATGTGGCTGATGCTTCTGAATTAAATTATGTAAAATTGGCACTTGAATCTTTGCAAAATACTGTAGCAAATCTGCCTACATCACAGGAACTTAAAAATATTAAGAGAGCTGTGAATCGCATATTGAAATCAGAAGATATCAAGAATATCCAGACAGAGATCAAACAACTTACTCAGACAGTGGCCACTCTACCAACTAATCAACATATTAATGAATTGCATGCCCTGTTTGAGGATATCAGAAGACAAGTCCATGATCTTACAGCTCAAAATTCAAAATTGGCAGTTGTTGAAAATTTACAGCAAATTGTAGCCAACATCAAGCAACAGCTAGGGACCATGGAATCCAACCAAGCAAATGCTTTGTCTGCTTTTGCCACACAGCTTCAAGAGATTGTGCAACAATACAAAACACTTGTTGTGGACATAAAGATCAAGCCAGGCCATGATGATGTTGTTAGGACTATCAATGAGCATCTTGAATCTGTAACAAGTAGATTGCTTACAGCAGAAAAAGAAATAACTGGCATAATCGAGAATCCTAAATATACAGTAATTCTTGAATTGTACAGTATCCCCAACAAAGAATATGATTCACCATTTACACCAGGTGGCAAAATATGTAAGCTGTCCCCTGCACAATTTTATTACCAGTTTTTTGTTGGGGGCACACTTAGACCAATCAAGATCAAATATTGGCTACAACCACAGGCACACCACTACCCTACCTTATCAATAACAAATGCTGACAACAAAGCAAAAATCACCAGTGTAGAGTGAGAGGATTTTACAGATCCCAATACATTAGAGACATCTTATGCTGAAGATGATGGCTCTCTGGAATTTAATATACAAATAGGAGACAAACTTTATTTAGAAAATCCTGTAGTATCAGCTGCTGAACACCCTATAGTTGCAATATTCTTGTTTACATACTATGTCTAGAGAAATTATTGTTGATGAAGTACACAGACAAGCCAGACATAATTATAAGAGACTGCCAGTGGTTACAAAAGGCATAGATGATTTATGGCAGTGTGACTTGGTTGAGATGGCAAGTGGACAGCTGAAAAATTTAGACAAGATCAACAAGGGCTACAAGTATCTACTCACTGTCATAGATACATTTTCAAAATTTGCCTGGGCTGTGCCACTCAAATCCAAGACTGGAAAATGTGTTACAGAAGCCTTCAGGACAATCATCAATCAGAGTGGAAGATCACCGCGCTATTTGCAAACAGATAATGGCAAAGAATTCTATAATTCTGTGTTCCAACAATTTATTAAAAGCCAGTCAATACAACATTACTCGAGTTACAGTGATCTCAAGGCCTCTATTGTTGAAAGATTCAACAAAACCCTAAAAAATCATATGTATAAACAATTCACACTTCAAGGTAATTATAAATGACTTACAATCCTACCAGAACTTTTAGATAGATATAACAACTCGATCCATTCCACAATCAACATGAAACCCTCTGAGGTAACTTCATCTGATGAGCAAAAATTGATCAGTACTGTTTATTATCCTAGATACCAGCCAACAACAAGAAAAGCCAAATACAAGGTAGGTGATCAAGTAAGAATCAGCAAATGCAAATATAAGCACTTATACAAAAGAGGCTTTACAAGAAACTGGAGCACTGAATTATTTACAGTGGTTCAAGTTAAACCTGGGACCCGTAACACATATATAATAAAAGATCACCGAGGAGAAATTCTCAAAGGCAGGTTTTATGAAGAACAACTCAGCAAAACTAAGCAGCCTGACACATATCTTATAGAAAAAATCATCCGCAGAAAAGGCAACAAGATACTTGTCAAATGGCTAGGACTCCCAGAACACAGCTGGATCGAGGCAGTCAAAGTGATACTATGAACACCTGGGATGTTATAAAGAGACTGCCAGAGCCTGAACAGCAGATTAAGAGAAATGGCAAGCTGCTGCCTGATAATATTAGATGTCTTATTGTTGGGCCATCGGCTTGTGGTAAAACTACACTAATGATTGATAATTTTTTATTGGCACCCAACTGGTTAGACTTGAAAAACAGGCACTTGTATGTCTTCTCTAAGAGCTTGGAACAATTAAAATATCAGCAGTTGATGAAGCTATATGATGGACTGGATATAGTCACTTTTGAATCAGATGTTAAGCCACTTCATGAATGTCTCGATAATTCTGTTGTTGTGTTTGATGACATTATACTGGATAATCAAAACAAGGTTAGAAATTTTTTTACACAGGGGCGACACAAAAACATAGATTGCTTCTACCTGGCACAGACTTTTTCTAAAATACCGAAGCAGCTGATCCGAGAAAACAGCAATTTTATATGTGTGTTTCATCAAGATCATACCAACCTCAAACATATACATGATGAATATGTAGGTGGGGACCTGAGCTACAATGATTTTTCCAAGTTTTGCAGTAGGTGCTGGAACCAGGACAGCTATGGGTTTGTCACAATTGATATGACAAGGAAACCCAATAGTGGTAAATACAGAGATAAAATCAACAATTTTCTACACATTGAAACATATATAAATAACCATGAAAAGGCCAATCATCGATGATCTTAAATTAAGAGATTATCTTGTAAAAAGATTTAAGGGATGGAAATCAGAGAACCGAGGAACAACACAAGCAAACAGAACAGCCTATTATTGATGCTATTAGTGAATTAAGTAAAAATATCAAAAAAAAATTGATCACTGAGCTTGTACCTGTAGCTGCTAGGAACATATTAGATTATCCAATCACCCCACTTTCTAGTATTCATACACCTAGTCCTGTTGCTCCTCGAAGAATTGAAGCTACTCAGGATCCTATTGAATTGGGTCTTCTTGCTCAAAAATATTTAAGCACACCTAAAGGCAACAAAGATGAGGTCTTTGGCTTATATGCTGACACAGAGCGTGATGGTAGCATCATACATAGAATTGGCAATTTCAGAGTAACATTTATGGGAGATGATCTAATAGTATATTCAGAATCTCATCTTGGAGAAAAAGGTGCTTTTGTTAAGTACCCTGGCACACCTGGATTGTGGGAACTGATGACTAGGAAGAGACCTGGCAGCTATACAGATCAAGATTATGAGCATTACAAAGAAATATTAATAAAATCAGATGCTCTATACCAGAACAATGATCCCACACAAAAAAGAGTCAAGTCTAGCAGTGGAGCAAAATACAACAACTTAATCAAGCCCATATGGTCACAGATCAAGTCAGGTAGTGGAATCAAACAATACAACACCCTGCCTAAAGAATTTGTGTGGGTTGATGATGTCAGGAAACTTGTAGATCGGTTGCTGGTGATAGCTGGGGAAGAAAATGCTGGCAACCACAATTTTTACAATGAAAAGGTTGGAATTATGGACATAATAAGCACCAAATTGTCTAATTTTATAGTGAATGACACTAAGGGGATTGGATATCTTATAAAAATTATTAATACTCTACCCCCCAAATTTTGGAATATCTCTGAGGATCGGGGGCTGGTTAATGACATCATAAACAAGCTGCCATTTGAACTACACATTCCAGGCTATCAGTATTGTGGTCCCGGTACAAAATTGGACCATAGATTAAACAGAGGTGATCCTGGTGTTAATCCTCTAGATGCTGCTTGTAGAGACCATGACATAGCATACAACACACATTCTGATCTTGATAGGCGACATGTTGCAGACAAGAAATTAGAAGAGGCTGCATTTGGTAGATTTGTAAGCAAAGATGCTTCTTTAAGTGAGATAATAGCAGCATTGGGGACCACCATAGCTATGAACACCAAACAAAAACTGGGGTGGGGGTTGTGATAAATTAAATAAATTTAAGCCACTTAATTAAGCTATGTAAACCCAGAATATATGTATGTAATAAACCTAGGATGAAGGCCAAGGGTGTTATGTATCAGATACCTTATGCAGGTCTTAAATCTCTTAAAACTATTGATAGCCTTCTAACCAAAAAGCAGCGCAAGAAAAAAAATTCTTGTCTTGCCAAGGACCATGGTATGAAATTGTTACTTAGCACCCCTCAATTAAAAAAAATACAGCAATCTAGAAAAAAATTGCATACAGGTGGCTTCATATTTACTATCCCGGCCATCTTAGCAGCTTTGGGGGCTGTTGGGAGCTTGGCTGGGGGATCAGCTGCTATAGCAAAAACAGTAATAGATGCCAAGAAGAATAAGGCAGAATTAGATGAATTGAAGCGCCATAATCTGGCTATGGAAAAACAAGGCAAAGGTGTTAAGAGAGCCATGAATAAGTTTAAAAAAAACAAGAGCCGCTTACAAACCAAGATATTGAAGCTTTAATCAAGCCACTGGGCATCAAAAATTTTAGAGGTGTGTACATGTGTGATTCTTTACCAGAACAACCACTCAACAAAGAGTGTGGCATAGTTAATTTGGATAAGTACAAAAATCAGGGCACTCACTGGATCTGTTATCTTAAATATTTAAAAGATGAGGCATTTGTGTTTGATTCATTTGGAGGTATTCCACCTGAAAATCTAGTAAAATATCTAAAATCAACTAATCTTTATTACAATAATGCCCGTGTTCAAAACTTCAAAGATGTTAATTGTGGACATCTGTGTTTATCTGTTCTTAGATATCTGTCTCAAATAAATAAACCATCAATTGAAGATTTTCAAAAGGCCCTGTGGTATTTAAAACATCATGGGAGTATTCCATCTCACCAGCCAAAATTCAATATTGAAACTTAGATTACATGATGATATAGTGTATCCCAAAACAATAGCTCTCAGAGCATTTTATGGCATGTACTTGATCCCCAATATTACACACCACAACAACACAATTGTAGTTGGTGATCAAAAAATTGGTCGTTTAAAGGGGAAATGAGACTCGTGGTTATCTAATAATAAAGTTTGTAATCAAATTGTCGAAATTATGTTAAGAAATATATATTTGTATGGAAAAAATATGGAAAATGTTAAAAATGCAATTGAATCCTCCCTTGATAACACAAATCAATATAAAGCCATCGAAAAACAATGTTGAATATTTCTGAAAGAGCGTGTAACGTATGTGAAGTGATTACTGCCTTATAGGAGAAATTTCATAACTTGACAAGTGCTAAATAATACCATTTTTGTGTAATAACTTTAAAAATTTGCTAACAAATTAACCGCAGTTTGAAGGAGTTTCTCATCTTGTTGGGATGGGTGTCTAAAATATATACTGTCAATTTGAACCCTGCCATCTAGCGTTACTTTGAAGGAATAACTGCATTAACTTCCGGTAGACAGCCAATCAGCAGCCAAATATGGCTTGAGGTTCTGCAGCACTATAGGGTTTGTAAATACGTTTCCGGGTTCGATACCGGTGGAGGCACATAGTGGTTCGGATCCCACTTTAAACAATAGGTCCAGTCCCGATTAGCCTTTCTGTGCATAAAGTGGACTTAAATAAACCTTAAAAACTCAAGACGTAATTAGATATAATAATTATAGTAATAGTAACCATGTGGATATATCTTCTCCCAAAAGAGACCCAATCCTCCTCTGCAAAACACTGATCTCAAATAATTCAACTTTGAAGAATATATCGCCTTAAAAGACACCCCTATTTTCCCTTTTTCTTCAACATTATTCACCAAACATAAAAAACTAAGACTTAAATTTGCCCCTCCAAAGTTGAAAGTAGCTTTGTTTGTCTTAACGGAAATCCTCTTCTGTAGTTGCGTGACAACGCTACATTATTTCCCCCGAAGATAATCCCTACAAGAAGTGAGAAGGGGGTGTGGGAAGAGAGGGGAGGATGATCTAACCAAAAAGCAACTGAGAAGGGATCCAGAAAATTCCACCGACATGTTCCCAACATTCTTCCTGAAGAGAGTCGTAAAATCTGAAGCGGCTGTAAAAACATTTTTATCGCGATGCGAAATTTGAATCGTTAAAAGCTAAAATATGTGTACCGAGGTGTTCATGGCGCTATATATCGTCTGCTGCACGAGAAGCGTCCAGTCTGGTATCTATATTTTTTCTCTTCTGAAGCAGACAGTAGGGAGATTGTTATGAATGGAAAACGGGCGTCACTGGCTAACTTTAGAATATTAGGTAGCTTAACGATAGAGTTAAAACCCTATTAATTTATCTCCATTTTTAATACGAGGGTTGACTTAAAAGTAATGAACCTGTTTCTGTTTCTCAAGAGGTAGACGTGGCAATGCGATGCTGTTGTTTTTGAACGCTATACATAGACGTGTCTGGTCTTCCAATTGGACTGCCATAGTTTTCAGTATTCTGTCACATCAAGAGGAAGCACCTCCTGCAATCCCTCACTGCGGATGGGGATTGCGTTCGTTCCAGAGCATGGCAGCACTGTCTCAAATAGTTGGGACTAAACTAGAAACACCCTCCATATAACCCAGTCTTAGCGTCGTACGATTTCAGGGCATTCCCAAAGCTGAAAAAACAATTTCTTTGGAAAGAATTTCTCCTGAGCTGAAGAGCTATAGCTGCATCGCTAAAAGTAATGACAAGACAGTATGTTGCATACCTTTGAATCGCTTTTGAAACATTGTAAAAAGATACATTCAATGTGGTGGTCGCTGCATCGAATCAGAATGATTACTTTTCAATCAGCCTTCGTGTAAATATATTATCATCATTATTTAATAGGTACACATTTTACATAGTAAATACCGGTTAAAAAGTTTGCATGTTGAAATTGTCATCAGGTCATAGACAAACTCATTTTGATGGGGAGAGGAGAGGAGTTCTGGATGTACAGGATGTGCAGAAAGTACAAGATATGAGGAAACATTGGAGACACGTATGTAAATTTAACATATTAAACACAGCTACCTCTGGTTATGTGTGTGAATACAGATGGTCTCCTAATAGGGTAAAATACTACGATTAATATATCTCGTACACCTTTTCTTAATCTAATCAGTTAACGACAACTTTTTGTCACATCATTTTAGGTAACTGTACTGAGTAAGACATATTCTTATTGCAGTTCTGAGATGCATTTGTTGTCACACAAAACGTTAACAATGCCCGATATCCTTGTAACTTGAATTTTTAAGAGCTAGTTACTGTCATCGTCACCACAAAGCGGAAGTCGTGTTGACCACAACCAAATGCGAAACCATGATTTTTTGTGTGGGGGGGGGGCAAGTACCAGGATAAACATACCAATAATAATAATGATAATAATAACGTTATTATTATTATTATTATTATTATTATTACTACTAGTGGTATTAGTAGTATCAAAGACGTTATTATCCTCATAAATTACGCAAAAAGGTGGTAGAAGTCGGCGCTAAAGCATTTGTTCGGAACAAACGATTTGAAATATTTTTATCAACACGTTCAATTTCACAGTAGTTAATAATGGAAAACAAGCATACAAACTGTATTTTTTGAATGGCAGAAAATGAATGATAAATGCATTCCGAAGATATATGTGTAACTTTCATGTACAAGATATGTTTTACACATATGCAACATGGAGCGATAAAATAAGAAAATACATATACAACATGCTAACACTAAATTGTGTACGTATTCAATGTTTATCCTACAACACATATTATTTAAATACATTACAGAAACAAGAACATTGCGAGCGAAATGAGCAAGGAAATTTTTAGATCCAATTTTTGCAACTGAAAACAATATTGATTTAATAGGGCGCAAATAATTTCACGGGGTGCCATGGCATTATGTCTTTTACAACTTTCTTCATTTAGATCGCTCGGCATCCATGACAGTCTCCCGCCGCCCACAGCTAAGGCTCTGGACTTGATGATACTGAGAAAAGCAGGCATTGCGAGCGAATCGAGCAAGAACATTTTACGAAATGTATTTTTATTTGCATAAAATTTGAAATCGAGGGCGGGGGGCAATTCTCCTCTGTGCCCTCCCCTGCAAGTGCCCTTGGCCGTCAACGATTGCCCCTTGCCCCCCTATGGTTGCGCCACTGACCACAACATCAAACATTTCATGTGTAAATCAACGGATGAACAAATATTTCTCTTGTTAAATTAAGGTCACTATATTTTGTTTCCCACTTGAGAAGCCAAGAACGTTTTTAGCCATAGCTAGGATTCAAACACACTGTTTGGCAACTGCGTTTATTAACATATGCACGATACAAGAATACCTGTGTAGCATTGACGGTAACACTTTACTATACCGGAGACGGATTTCTTCAAATTTACAGGAGAAAGCACTTACGCAAATCATTTTCTGTATCTTTGTTGATGTTCGGGAATGTAGTTTTGATCCATTTTAATGCGAATGCATGTGGTTTTCTACAAAAATCTATTTCCGACGCGCTATTGCTGCTGCCGCTATTTGCTTTCTGCACGAGAGCACAATACGATCTCGTATTGTCCGTATATGCTAAATTGAATGAAGGGAGTGCTAATGGAACCTAACCTAAGAGGCCTAACCTAACCTAGTAGGCATACCTCGTCCCCGTGATGGTTCGTGGGGCTATCGTGAATTTTTGGGCTAACGTCAATGGTTTTTGGAGCTAGCCGTGGATGGTGCGTGGGAAATAAGGAACAACAGTAAGTACTCGTTAATGTAAGAAATAGACATTAATTTCGTTAGAAATTCACTATTTCACCTAAAGAAATGTTCCGCAATGCAGAATAGTACGTTAGCAATGTAAAAAATTGCGAAATAAATCATTGATAGGTGCCTCCAGCAAAGTAGTACCGCACTGACAATTATCTTCGAATTAGCATAATCCATATCTTTAGTAACAAAATTATAACTGTATCCACACGGAAAAGCTAGAGTTTCACAAGCTCGAACACTTTCACAATGGTTTTCACCATAATACACCCCATGTCTAGAACGTTCGGTGAATCGTCCTATTTATCAACGGCAACATGAGCCAGATGCGCGCGCATGCATATGGCTATCCAGAGGTATGCAGAGACATGTAGAGAAGCGCCACCTAGCGTGAAACACACGTGGCCGTCAGGGTAAACTCACTGCGGGAAGTTGAACGTAGTCAGTGCAGAGGCGTCTCGTGAACGCATGCAGTGCGGGCTGCGCATGCGTCAATTGTGGGAAAAAGGACAGCTTGCTCTGCGACGACATTCATAAGCATTTCTATATTCTAATTTCTTCATATAGGAGAAGTATTTATTTTACACGAGAGCGCTGAACTAAGCATATATTACATTTCTTGGATCTGAAGTGACGCATGTGTCAATTGTGGGAAAAGAATGATTACTTTCTTTCACTTCAGATCCAAGAAATGTAATATAAGCTTAGTTGAGCGCTCTCGTGTAAAATAAATACTTCTCCTATATTAAGAAATTAGAATGTAGAAACGCTCATTAATGTCGTCGCAGAGCAAGCCGTCCTTTTTCCCACAATTGACGCATGCGCAGCATGCACCTCATGCGTTCACCAGACGCCTCTGAGTCAGTGTGAGAGGTAGTGTCACGGTGCAATGGAGCAACGAGTGAAAATCAAGTTCTGCTACAAATTGGGAGAAAAGCGAAAGAGACGCATGAAATGTTGGTGCAAGTGTTCGGGATGGAAGCCGTGAGCAGAAAATGTGTTCACGACTGGTTCAAATGCTTTCGCGGTGGGAAGGAAACGACTGAGGATGAGCCACGTTCGGGTCGGCCGTCGACAAGCAGAACCCCAGACAGGATCGAGTGAGTGCGACACATGCTGGCACGAGATCGGCAACTGGCTCTTCGAATTTGGCATTAGCAAGTACACGGTGAGCACCACCGTCCAATCCAAGAACGTGTAACAGCGGTCCTGCGGTCGATTCCTAAAGAGGCCTTTGTTGACAGTTTCCAGAAGCTTTATCAACGATGCCAAAAGTGTGTTGTGGAGGATGGCGACTATTTTGAAGGCCAATAAAAGTAATTTGTTCGTATCTCTTGTTTTGTTTTGTTTTCTTATCCATTCACCGAACGTTTTAGACAGGGTGTACATATACAGAGCATTCCCTACATTCGCTACGAGACTCGGCGTCAAGCGGCCCGGCGTCAGCGCTTGTCTTTCTCGGTGAACGGGTCAACGACAGTCTGCTCTTAAAACTACAGTTTTCATATTGTGTACTAACCTTGATTATAGAAGATGTTGAAAATGATGTATTTCTGCTGCAACACATTCCTGGCATCTCCGAAGGAAATTGGCATTTACACGTGCAAGTTCATCTACTGTAATTATCCCGATTTCTCGTACAATACTCTCTATTAACTCACGGATGGTGTGCGGATTGTCTTTGTATACTTTATTTTTTAGATTTCCCCATTTTTCTTTCCACTTTTATTCGGAACTGACCCTGTTACTCTAAACTTTTTTACGAGGTTTATTAAAGTGGTCCTATGTGGAAGGGGAACATCAGGAAATTTCGTTGCAAAACATACTCGTACTTCTCCACAATTCCTCTTTCCGAAGTAACACTCGACAAGATAAATCCTTTGTTGTAATGTAAACGTTTGTGGTGCCATATTAAGCCACAATCTTCAACACACGGACACGACACAACTTCCGAGGGAGGATTATACTGGCGTCAGTCTGCAACGTCAAGAGAAAGGGAAAGAGAGCGAAGGCAGGGAGAGCAAAAAAAAAAACAGACTGTAGCGTGCGACTGTCGCGGACTCCGTTCACCGGGAAAGACAAGGGCTGACGCCGGGTCGCTTGCCGCCGATTCTCGTAGCGAATGTCAGGGAATGCTCTGTATATACTCGGGTATATATCAGACACACTACCGTCTGAAGTTCCTAGTGCGCGTTTTTCATCTACTAATACTCTGGTGAATGTTAGCCCGTCGAAGACTTTATTGGTCCCTAGAAAAACTGATTCCCTAAATAAAATGAAGACTCTTTCCTATTTTAGGAATTTCACGACCAGGAATATATGGACGACAGCTAAACTTCCTATTCATCGAGGTTGTTTTGCAGTGACATCATATCTGCAGCAACGCTTCAGTGGTGAGAGAGGTGTATGCTGTTTGTAAGTGTGCCCCAAAGTGAAATATCCATGCATACACACACACACACACACACACACACACACACACACAGTATTTTCCATGTGCGAGTACTTCCGTACACGAGCGTCTAGCGATAGCCTTGGCGACTTGGGAGATATATGCTAATAGCATCAACCCTGACTGCCTAACCTATCCACATAGGCATATAATATTTATTTATTTATTTTTATTTATTTATTGAAATTTCCAGTACAGCAGAAGCCATTTTAAGAAACAACAGTAAAACAGTACACTAGTGTTAAAATGAACACACGAAACAAGATAAAATAAAATAAAATAAACAAATATAAATATAAACATAAACAAGTCGAGACATTTCCAAGATAAACAGATGTGTTTCACAAAAGCATTACTCATATACAATTTTTTCTATGTTGGTGATAAAAGATGGATATGAACTGAATATATCGGTTTGGTTTGAGATGACATTGAACTGATTTGGTAGCCTATGAAATAGTGAACGTTGAATGAGTGAGAGTCTTGGAGTTGCAGTGTGGAAAGTTTCCTTGCTCCGTGTTTTATGTCTAGGCACTCTGAGGGAGAGTTCGTGGAGTGGGATGCTGCATCTTAGGTTTTCATTAATTATCTTATGTAGTAATTTCATATCTGCAACGTATCTGCGTGATTCTGGAGTATTTATGTTTAAGTTTACAAGCAGATCTCTCTTAGGTAGGTGTGTCAGGGCCGGCACTCTATATCGAACGATGGAGAGGAAAAAGCTGAAAACATTGTCGATCTTGGAGGTATGAGAAGGGGCAGCCATGTTCCAGATGGGTGAACAGTATTCTAGAATGGGGGACACAAAAGTTTTGAAGTAAATGGAAAGTGCTTTCGGGTTATGGATTTCGGTGAATCTGTAAAGTAAGCCTAGCATACGCATTGCCTTTTTTGTGACAGTTGATATGTGATTATCGAAAGTTTGTTTAGAATCTACGAGGATACCTAGATCTCGGTGTTGTGCTTCTTTTGTTAGAGTGATGTCGGTGAGTGTATAATTACCTTCAAGAATGTTTTCCTTCAATGAAATTGTTATGTAAGAGCATTTAAAAGGGTTTGTGGACAGTTTCCATCGCTTACACCATTCGGAGAATCTATTTATGTCATTTTGGAGAATTTGCATGTCTGATGGCTGCTTTATTTCTCTCATAATCTTGCAATCATCAGCGAACATTAGAATTGTGCTTGAGATAGGGGAAATAAAGAGGTCTGTGAGATCATCCAGATATAATGCAAATAACAGAAGGCAAAGAACGCTTCCTTGATATAACAGGAAGCCAGTTAGAATTAGTTCCAGGAAGTAGAACACGTTGTTGTCTATTTCTTAGATAGTCTTTCACTATCGCATGTCAATACGTTTATTTAAGCCCTTATATGCATATGTGGATACATTTTCAGGACGTTGCTGAAGCTGTCGCTAGCCGCTCGTGTTCAGAAGATGACTGATGAAAGCAGCATAATGTAGTCAGAGGTTTGAATTCCAATATTGAAAGGCCAATAGTGTTTCGTAAAAGCCCTACAATTCTAAATTATGGTTTTATTTTCTAATTTTCTCTTATTTATTTCCAGCAGTTGCAACCAAATCGGCTTCTAGCCCTCCAGAATTTTTCTGTTTCTAATATTAAGAATTTACTGCCATCTTGTGACGAGTTGGCAAAATGTAGCCACTCTGATAGAGTGGAATTGAGAAACAGAAAAATTATATTGAACCGACCAATGAGAGATAACCTTCTATGTAGACACCCAATCTATGATTGCTGAAATACAGCCTAATGGAAGCAGGAAATACCGCCTCGAGAGCAGAAAGGATTGAGTTCCACGATCATTCGGTTCGAGACCCGGTCAGTCTGAGCATGGGTGTGACGTTGTGAGTGTCCCGAGACCTTATATAATCAGCATTCCAATCATTGGGATTAGCCTAAATGGGCAGCAAAGCTACTTAACATAAGAAATATACATATATGCACTCATCCGTGTGTGTGTATGTGTTTGCAAGTGCAATATTTACCATCAGGAAAAGAAACAGATAGATTATATGTTATCTTAGTAGTGATATTTTTTTATAAAATTGTGCCTAAGCATTGTATTACAAACTAAATGAGGCTGTTCATAATACTAGTTACAGCATCAGAAAATTTATCAAAACTATTTGACACACCCTGTACATAACTGCCGGAAGATACCAAGTGGAAAATACCGTTTTCCCAACAGTAGACTACTTGAGACCCTTGCTAAGTTGAATGTTTATGCGCGTGCGTACACACACACACAGATACATTTCATTCATTCATTCATTGTTTTCTGCCTAATTGGCAGGTTTTCACTGCAATCTCCAGCTTTCCCTATTCTCTGCCTTACGCTTCGTAATAGCATACGACCCAGTTAATTGAATATCATCCATAAGCTGATATCTCTTTCTTCCACGGACTTTTCTTCCTTCAACCATTCCCTCCAAGGCATCTCTTAGCAGGCAGTTTCTTCTTAGACAGTGTCCTAACCAGTTTCTTTTCCTCCAGTATAGATCTTTTTTCACCAACTCTTTTCAGTACGGCTTCGTTTCTTACCTTGTCCGTCCATTTTACACGCTCCATTTTTCGCCATGTCCACATTTCAAAAGCTTCGAGTCGTTTTTCTTCATTTCTTCTCAACGTCCAGGTTTCTGCACCATATAGTGCTACACTCCACACAAAACATTTCACTAGTCTCTTCCTTAGACCTATGTCCAAGGGTCCACAAAAAAAAACATTTCTTCTTCTATTGAAAGCTTATTTTGCTATTGCGATTCTAATTTTCATATATACAGTAAAACCTGTCTATCCCGGAACATGATTGTTCCGAGCAAAATTTTCCGTCTTAACAGTTTTCCTTCTTATACAGGGTTGACTTTAAATACAGTATAGAGCGCTGCAGGAAATAATGGAAAGACAGATTTACATTTCGCATTACTTATAATGTAGAGTACAAATGCATGTACGTACATGAATAAAAATGCGATACAGTCGCAATAAGCATAGCAGAAGTTACAATTAGTAACTACACAACATGTTGGTACACATTTTACAGTATTGTAAGAACGAATAGTACGTACTTATATCTTTTCGAACCCGGGACCCCTGTCGTCGTAGCGCGATGTCCATAGAGGGAAAGAGAAAGATTGAAAGATGGAATAAGAGAGGTGAAGAAAGATTGAGATAAAAGTGAAGAATAAAGGAAAGAAACAAAGAGAGATAACAAGAAAAATAGAAAGATGACGAAAGAACAGAGGAGAAATAGACAAAGAAAGGTGGAGAAAGAGGGTAAGAGATGAAAGAAAGAAACGGAATCCTAACAGCTATGAGCATTGTAGCGCATTCTTTCATATCGACAATGTTCCCGATAAGCGAGTGGCAACAGAGGCGTGTTCCACTTACAGTATGCATTGTTTTCTTTCGAGCGAAAAAAATAAAGGCAGATATTTCCGTCTTACTGAGAATAAAAACATCTCGTTGGTCTTTAAATTGTGTTCCGTTTCCGCGTTAAGGAGGTTTCCGCCTTAAGCAGGTCATTTTCAGGTATAAAATCGGTCCGTTCTGGGGACTTATTTTCCGTATTTACAGGTTTCCTTCTTATAGGAGTTCCGGGATATGCAGTTTTGCAGTTTTTACTATATATATATGAATATGAATATGAATATATTAATATGTATATTTACGAACTCGCGCGAGCGTGTATATGTCTTTACAAATATGTGCAATCTTTACTATCAGGGAAATAAAACGATACATTATCTGTTATCTTATTAGCGACATTTATTATAAAATTGTGCCTGAGTATTGCCTTATAAACTAAATGACATTGTTCATAACCCTAGTACAGGTGGTGCCTCCTAGAGGAGTAGTGGCAACGTTGTCGCCTTGTAATCAAGGGTGGAAGCACATAGTGGTTCGGATCCCACTTTAAACTGTAGCCTATCTATGCATAAGTTGATTTAAGACAGCAACTCAATCAATCAATCAATCATAACCCTAGCCGTAGAACATCAGAAATTTTGGTCAAACATTTTAGAGGCACCCTGTACATAACAGCCTCAAGATAACTACTGGGAGATCCCATTTTCCCAACAGTAAAAAACTTAGCAATACAATTTGCGGTTACCAGAAATTTCTTAAGAACAATTTAATCCTGCTCTCCATGAACCTAGCAGCGACATTTTAGGTTTCGTCAGTTTGGGGGGAAAGTGAAGATCCGAGCCCATTTCATTTAGCAAACATCTCATCCTAAGCAAGGAAACTTGTCAGTGCGTGACGTCTCCTACATTATCTGCGTCGTCCTAGCAATCCCGCTAATGACTCCTCATTCCATGACTTAATAAGCTCAGTCGTCGAGATCGATCCTAATTTGAACGCCAGGCGCTCGTCGTCTCACCTTGTCCTAACGTGACATTCGCTCCCCCTTCTTTTCCCCCTAGGAAAGACTCTTCCTTTCCTCCAAGGATCATAGGCGGAGTTCTGGAGAGGCCAGGGGGGCCTGTCCCCTCAACTTAAAAAAATACTAAAAAAAATAACACACGATCAAGTTCAGTTACTACATTTTTGTTATGAAGCCATACCGCAAATCTTGACGTTTGGCATGATGGCATGTGCGGTAATTGCACTGCAATAGCGTTGATTGGCGTGTACAGTTTGAAGAAAGAAAAACGTAATATGACTTTGTGTTGAGTCAACAGTTACTGCTGAGGCATCAAAAGAACTTTTCAATTTAATTTTTTTAAAATTTCTGAAGCTTACTATTGTACCGTAACTTTTTTAAAGTAATACGAGTATTGTATCAATTAAAAAATAATGAAATGCAAAATGCAACAATCGTACTGTTTTGCTTCTTTTAAAACTGACAACCAATATACTAATTAATATTTGTTTACTTAAGCGAGGAAATTTAACATTTTAAAATCTAAAAGGCCTAAAATTAGGTGTTTTAAAGTTGTTTTTTTTTTAATTTCCGGGGGAAGGCCTCCGAACCCCTCATAAACTAGGGGATATTCAATAACCCTCAGGTACATCATATGCTTCTCCCAGAGTCTCCCCCCCCCCCAGAGCAAAAGCTCAAACTCCGCCCATGCCAAGGATGTAGCTAAAGTTGAATTTCTAGTGACTTCTAAAGGTAGTATAGCTACAGGACGAAAAAAAGGACAGACTAATGTTTAACTGGAATAGCATCACCTTAATTTTATGATCCTGTTGAATTTTTGTTACCGAGAAAATCCAATCAACTTCTGTCTTCTTTCTTGGTGCTTTCTGATATCCACGCGTCACAGCTGTGTTGTTTCTCGTGCAATTTTTGAATGTCGACCTTCGTGGTGTAGTTCGCACCACGCTTTAGGACGCCAGGGTTCCCGAGTTAGAATCCTGGACTGGACATTCTCGTTCTTTGTGAGTGTCTTTTCATCCATTTCATCATATCATCACTCATCGTCATGATTAGCCAAAAGTGGCAGAAAAGCGAAGTAAAATAAACCGAGTCAATCAATCATTGTAATTTTTTTAAATGCCTCTACAGAAGCCTTGAATACTCCAGTATATTAGTTTGGGTTACTATAATATCCAGAGTATAAATACGAGGTGTGGTTAGAAAGTAACGGGATTTTCTTTACAGGCTTCCTGTTAAACCAGGAAGGGATGTCTGGGTAGCGCATTCACCTGTGTCCTCCCCTCCACTTGCGCACAGACGTTAACTCACGTGCGTTGGGGAGTATAAGGTGATAAGTGTCTGTATCCTACTCATGTTTTTGGAGAAACGTCATAGATGATCCACGCCCCGACTGCCCTTGCACATCGAATTAGAAAACATGAATATAAAAAGTGTTAAGAGTTTACAGTATGGTATCCGCCATGTTGGCCATCTTGGATTCCTGACGTCATGTATGTTCTCTGAAACATTTTGCAGCAAAACACTGCTAACAAATGTATGCGTGCCTAAAAATTAAGGCATTCTCCATACCTACGTCTTCCAAGGTAGCCCGCAGGATTTTTCTCATAGGAGTAACAATGTCTTCTCACATGTTCTCTAGACAAACTACACACTCATATTCTTTAGTGGACGGAAGCTTCTACCGCGTGTTAGCCTCTCTCAGGGACTTTTCAATGCGCGCGCATTTCAAACTTGCCGCTATGTACAAAAAACATCGTAGCTCGAGAACGAATTGTCATAGAGAGATCAAATCTTTTTTTTTCGCAATAACATGAATTTAAGTGGAGGTGAAATATACAGGGTGTCTCAAAAGTAATGGCGCAAACTGACACAGGTGAAAGTACACGATAATAGAAGCAAAAAGTCTCAGTAAACAAGGGTCTGCAAACGAGCCGTTTTCGAGATAATCGCGAATGTGAGATTACAAGCCGCCACTGACGTCATTGTTTGTAAACGTTGTCCTAGTTGGTAAAATGCTAATAATGTGTGCGAATGTGTGGGTACAAGCCGCCACTGACTTCAGTGTTTGTAAACGTCGTCCTGGTTGGTAAAATGTAGCTACTCTTCGCTGCTGTAAGGTTCCATTTTCACTATGCAGTCTAGCATAACTGACGTGACTCCCACAGTACGATTAGACTGTGTACTGTATCCATACAACGCCACCTCTCGGAAATGTTCTGTTTTCTAAACAAAGAGCAAACCTCGGACCGCGCAAGGAGTAAAGCACTCGGTGTTTACAAAATGCAATCAATGACGGCTTCTAACCACACATTATTAGCATTTTACCAACTAGGACGACGTTTACAAACAATGAAGTGGGTGGCGACTAGTAATCACACATTCGCGATTATCTCGAAAACGGCTCGGTTGCAGACCCATGTTTACTGAGACTTTTTTGCTTCTATTATCGTGTACTTTCACCCGTGTCAGTTTGGGCTATTACTTATGAGACACCCTGTATACATTGTACCTCTCTTAATGGAAATTATAGAGAGAAGAAGAAAAATTAAATCGAAGTTTTACAAAAAATTGGTGCCCATCACATTAGAGTAAAGTGAATGGAAAAAGTAGCGTAGCAGTGATACATTCATATAACCATGCCAGGAGGGGGATAATGACAATTTACAGCCACTGGAAATGAAAATGGGACACCCAAAGCCTGAAATATTCGCTTCCCTGTAAGGTACTATGTGTGTTGCCTAACTCTACGGCGATGGAAGATGCAGTCATTGAAAATTTGCTATTTTAAATCCACTTATCGATGCATAGTTAGGTTACACACATAACTCCTTGCAGGGAACCGAGTATTTGAGGATTTAGATGTCCCATTTTTATTGATTGATTTGGTTTATTTTACTTCGCTTTTCTGCCACCTTTCGCTAATCGCGAACATGATAATGATGTGATGAAATTGGTGAAGGGATGCTCACAAAGAACAACCATGCCGAGGTCGGAATTCGAACCCGGGACCCCTGGCGTCGTAGCACGCTATGCTACTCACTCCGCCACGAAAAGCGGGTCCCATTTTGATTGATTGATTTGTTGTTTTAAGTCCACTTTATGCACTAACTAAATAACTAACTCTCTAGCCTTCTTAAACCCGAAGGTTCATGGCTGCAGCAACACAGGCCTTCCATCTGTTCCTACCTTGAGCAAGATCTATATACTCTTTTCCATCCCTACCGATTTCCTTTAGGTCTATCTCAACGTTGTCCCTCCATCTTCGTCTTGGCCTTCCTACAGGTCTCTTACCATTAGGTTTCCCAACAAGAATCCTGTGAACTGCTTCCATCCTCTTCCATTCGTACCACCTGGCCTGCCCACCTAATTATTCTAATAATATCTGGACATGAATACAAATTATGTAGTTCTAAATTATGGAACCTTCTCCACTCACCTGTGTCCTCATCCCTTTTAGACCCAAATATTTTCCTAAGGATCTCATTTTCAAAAACTCTCAATTTATGTTCCTCTTTCAATGTAAGGGACCAAGTTTCACACCCACATAATACTACAGGCAAAATTACTGTTTTGTATATTTCAACTTTTAGTTTCTTACATATTAAACGAGAAGACACTTTATGCACAGAAAGTTCAATTGAGACTAAAGTTCAAAGTGGGATCCGAACCACTGTGCCATGTGCCTTCACCGGTTATCGAACCCGGAACCCCTTGATTACAAGACGAGGACATTACCTCTACGCTATCGGGGAGGCCCCCATTTAAATTGGCAGTGACCACACGAAAAGTAGTGTATGGCAGTTATACTACCCGTTCTGAGCGGAATACACGTTTTGGTAAGCATGCTATACAGGCCTACCTCTAAAGGTTGTCTCATCTGTGCATTCAAATTCCTCTAGACAATATCCCCTTTCATGTCCCAGAGACAAACTGCATATTCAAATTTTTCTTAGTAATATCTACGCTTCGTAATTCCTGTCAACGATGTCTTTTCACATGTTCCTTAGACAAACTACGCATTCAAATTTCTCTAACAATATCTCCTCACAACTACTCATTCAAACTACTTTTAACAATACTTACCCGTATTCCTACTTCATAACTGTAACATTGTAAATGTGTAATTTTCCGAGAACAATATTTCATTCCCAATGCTCATGTCGACTATTTAATAAATGACAATACTTCTTTGTTTATATTTTGTTTGTGTTGTTGCCATGGAACTGATTTCTACAGCTTTATCGGAAAAGAAACGGATTCGAAACAATTTGTACATGTAGGAATAAGTTGAATTGCAATATGCTGAGATATCTAGCATTATGACATGTAGTTTATCAAACGACTAGAAGAGGGCGAACCGGACTACAACAAATATAATTTTCTTGAATTCATGGTAAGTGTTGTTTTTCGACAGAACTGTTAGCAGATTACTATTTTATTCTATTACATTCTATTCTACTTTTATTATATTTCCCGTAAGTTTCAAACTTTTGTCACTATTACTACATCACATCTTACTACACAGTAAACTTATATTTAGAAGCTCAAACTAAAAACAGTTCCTGTATTTGTGTTGGTAATTCATGGCTTCATAGGGTGTTTCCAACCTGGAGACAATTCTTAAATTATTACACCATTCACATTAAAATTGTCTAAATCTGTAAATACGAATACGTTTGTCGTCGTTCAATTCAACCATAGCCTGTTACGATGGCGGGCTATGTTTCAACACAGTAAACTGAACGTTACATATTAATTCATTGTGCTAACTCACAACCAAATGTTCTTACATGGTCCAAGTGTATCATACCTAAGTTTTACAATCCTTAAAAGCTATTGCATATCATTATCTCTGATCGTTGAACTCATCACATATGAAGTTCTGTACCCACTTGGATATGTTCAATCTGGAGGCATCATGAATTCCTGTTCCACACATAGAACGCCGCTTCATGTGTTCCACGTGGATATTTGGCACCAGAACAAATCCTCATGAGTCCCCGTGCAGACACTCACGGATATTTGGCACAATAACACTTCCTTATTAGTCCCCCTGCAGACTCTCACGGATATTTGGCACCAGAACACTTCCTTAGTAGTCCCCGTGCAGTCATAAGGATATTCGGCACCAGAACACTTTCTCGTTAGTCCCGTGCAGACTCTTACGGATATTTGGCACCAGAACACTTCCTCATTAGTCCCCGTGCAGACTCTCACGGATATTTAGCACCAGAACACTTCTTCATTAGTCCCCGTGCAGACTCTCACGGATATTTGGCACCAGAACACTTCCTTAGTAGTCCCCGTGCAGTCATAAGGATATTCGGCACCAGAACACTTTCTCGTTAGTCCCGTGCAGACTCTTACGGATATTTGGCACCAGAACACTTCCTCATTAGTCCCCGTGCAGACTCTCACGGATATTTAGCACCAGAACACTTCTTCATTAGTCCCCGTGCAGACTCTCACGGATATTTGGCACCAGAACACTTCCTTAGTAGTCCCCGTGCAGTCATAAGGATATTCGGCACCAGAACACTTTCTCGTTAGTCCCGTGCAGACTCTTACGGATATTTGGCACCAGAACACTTCCTCATTAGTCCCCGTGCAGACTCTCACGGATATTTAGCACCAGAACACTTTCTCATTAGTCCCCGTGCAGACTCGCACGGATATTTGTAACCAGAACACTTCCTCATTAGTCCCCGTGCAGACTCTGACGGATATTTGGCACCAGAACACTTCCTTATTAGTCCCGTGCAGACTCGTACGGATATTTGGCACCAGAACACTTCCTCATTAGTCCCCGTGCAGACTCTCACGGATATTTGGCACAAGAACACTTCCTCATTAGTCCCCGTGCAGACTCTCACGGATATTTGACACCAGAACACTTCCTCATTAGTCCCCTTGCAGACTCTCACGGATGTTTGGCACCAGAACACATCCTGATTAGTCCCCGTGCAGACTCTCACGGATATTTGTAACCAGAACACTTCCTCATGCAGACTCTCACGGATATTTGGCACAAGAACACTTCCTCATTAGTCCCGTGCAGACTCTCACGGATATTTGGCACCAGAACACTTCCTCGTTAGTCCCGTGCAGACTCTCACGGATATTTGGAACCAGAACACTGGCACTAACGTTAGAAACACTAATGTGTTGTTAAAGGTGAAAAGGGGAGAGCTTTTTCAGTTTCTTAAATTCCCACCAGTCTTTCAGAAATGACATTATGCTAGAAGCCCTGTTTCGAGTACAGTATTTGTTCTTCTAGACACATTTCCCTGTTCATGTTTACTTAGAACACGAGAGCCTCTGAAACGATTTTGTATTATTTTCTTCTCATGTAGTCCTCAAGTTAAAGAAGTGCGTAGAGATCGGCTAGTTCATTTGAATTCCTCAGCCTAACTATTGCCTATTTTTGTGGGAGTAGAAAAAGGTGTGTTGTCCATTTGTCTTGGCACATCTCACCCAACAGGTCGCTAGGTGCCAGGGCTTGCCCCGAGTTGATAGCTTCCTGGAGATGAGACCTGCTGATTATTTTCAGTAAACATACAGGAGGCCTACATATCAATATAACGAGGGAAAAACTACAAGTGGATAGGTAGTTTAAGTACAAAGAGCGAGATAATTCTCTAACTCCATTTCATATGATAGTCACAAGATTACAAGGATATTATTGTCCACAATGATCGTTAGGTTTAATTCGTAATGAGTTTGCTTTTACATTCTAAAGGACTGATAATGCAAAAAGGGAGCAACAAAATTTACTGTGCACTCAATTACTGAACAACAGTGTCCCAAAGCAAAATATGCATACAGACCAGAAGCAAGGGGAATAAAAAAAAACATTACAGCGGTTGCTAATAGAAAAGCGTCGTTAAAATGTAAATTTTATTCAACTACACAAAATCCAGTAACATTTGCGTACCATGAGTATTTATTTTAAAATTTAGTGGCCTACTTCTTTCGTCATAGCGCATAAGAAAATTTCGGAAATTTTTAGTGCATATTTTTAATTTTAAGTACATTTTCATGTTTATTGATTAAGAATCAGCATTCCTCTCTTTTTCCTTCGCCAGTTTCTATTTTCGCAACATACAGAACTTTAAATTCATCGATTCAAGATTGATGTCGCTCTTTTGCCACTTTTGGATTATCGCAACGATTAGGATGATGTAGTTAACGATTCCATTTTGGTTTCCTTGAAATGATCATGTCTCCTGAACAATTTTAGGGAGTCGCTGATTTCACTCTCTTGTCAATTAACAGGTAGAATGTTAAATTTTAAAGATAAAATTTTGTAAATTTTACGTTTCTGTAAGTGTAGTTCGCCTATTTCCTTTTGAGATTCAAGAACATTGAAATGTGTAAAAGCAAGAAGCAAGAAGGATGTGTAAAAATGCCAATTTACCAGAGATGAATTCAAAGGGTGGCCCGGGGGAGAAATCCCCCGGAAATTAAGAAGTCCTCCCCAAAACTTTCAGTAACCTAGCAGAGCATTCGGACAATAGCAATGAAATTTGGCAAGCATGTTTACTTTGGCTTCATTTCATTCACTTGGATTTAACGTACAACGTTGTTTTTCTGTTCTTCTTCGTAGTAATAACTGATTTAGTCTTTTTTATAATTAAAAGTCAAAATAAAGAACGAATTTAAATTATTGTACGGTTTGTTAACTGCTGAATTCGGAAATATGATGGACGAGGATACGCTTCAAACTTGCGTCAACTGCTGAGGCGGACAAGGAACCCACAGAAACTTTCATTGATGATGTCACCCACAGATATGCTGTAGAAAGCCTAGAGTAGGGTGACCAGACATACTCTTTTTAAGAGTATTATACTCTTTTAGAGGTTCATATACTCTATACTCTTTTCAATTTGCAAAAATCCCCAAATATACTCTTTTCCTTGCTATTTAATTTCATTCATTATTTTACGCGGAAAATTGCGTTAAAATCCACAGAACGGAAAACGTCAAGATGTCAACAAACTGAGGTATTTACTCCTTGGCTCAAGAATTTCCTATGAACAATTTCAAGAGTCATTTTCATATTCCATCAACAAGCAAAACATATTTCAAATTCATTAGAATTTAATGATAATGATATTTTTGACACTTACTGTTCAATTTAAAAAGCCATTGAAAAACATCTTGAAGATTGAGGGGAAAGAAAAGAAACATGATGGGTAAGTGGAGGTCAGTACAGGCTGGGTCAAATTTAAAAGTGACTGTGCCTCTTATAAAATTCTTCTTTACTCTGCCTGGTACAAATGTTGATTGTGAAAGACCCTTCAGTATTATTAAAACGTATTGGCGAGAGGAAAAAAGTACACTCCTGGTGTCAACACTCGAACAAGTAATGAAAGTGAAATGCAATGTGGACATGACCTGTGAAGAGTTTCGACTGGCAATAAAGTACGATTTAAACATACTCAAGAAAGCAAAATCATCCCAGAAGTATGAATGATGGTGTCCATTGGTGAGGAAGTATTTGTAATGAGCTAATTACATTAGACCCATACGTAATTTGACTCTGTAGAGTGTAGGCCTATTTTATAGGGGCTATAATAGAAGCAATAACAAATAGCCACCCGTATTTTCGTTTTCTTTTTATGTTTTGTGCATGCGCACCTTCAACCTATAGACTATACTCTTTTTGGTCAACAAATATCTGGTCACCCTAGCCTAGATTATTCAGGTTGCTGTAAATTATTTGAGTTAGTGTTTAAGTCCACTTTATGCACAGTAAGGCTAATAGGAACTGGACCTACAGTTTAAAGTGGGATCAGAACCACTATGTGCATCCACCGGGTATCGAACCCGGAACCCCTTGATTACAAGGCAACGTCGCTACCACTGCGCCATCGGGGAGGTCTAATGTAAAATATTAAATGCTGCAATATTACTCGTATATCATCCTTAATGGGATGATTAGACAGGTCAGTGGAGAAGGTTACATAATGTAGAACAGCACAATTTGTATTCCTGTCCAGATATTATTAGAATAATTAAATGAAGAAGACTTAGGTGGCCAGGCCATGTGGCACGAATGGGAGAGGAGGGAAGAGTTCACATGATTCTTGTTGGGAGGCCTGATGGTAATATCGAGCGTCGAATGTTAGGTACTGAAGTAAGACCGTTATTATTGTATGCATCAGGCAAGCACTGAAAGAGATGCCGATATACATAATTTCCTGTACTAGCGGCAGCGTCTATAAAGAACAGCGGCCGTTTTTTTCCTTTCGTCAGCATTGTTGTTACGATTTTCTTCTTCCTTTGTTTCTTCAAGTGGTCTGTTTGTGGTTTTCGATAATTGCCTACAGATTAATGTGAGTTATGTTTTTCTTTCTTTTTCTTTTCCATTGTTGAGAAACGGTTTATTTTCCGCCTATTTGTTCTTCCTCGCGCTGAAGCAAAAATTTCAGCTGCTTTCAAGGTATCACCAAGTCACTGACCAAGTCGTGCTCGGGAAAGTTTTTGGAGGGCTCGGTTGAAAACATGGTAAGTGACATTTTAGTAATTTTTGAGTTACAAAGTAAAATATGCCATCCTTCAATTTTGAGTGAAATTGCCATGTCATACAATTTGCACTGGACTCAGTGAAGCCTTCTAAAACAGTAAACACAACACGAGAACAACTTATCTACAGTATAGCTTCTAATAACCTTTCTTTATAATGAACTCAGAAATCAACAAAATGTCACTTACCATGTTTTACACCCAAGCTCTTCATTTAACGCGAGTTGTAACGTCAAGGGTAGTTCTCTTGTTAATACGTTCTGGGTATTTGTTCCATTTAACATGTCTAGTAAACGTACCATTTCAGGCTTTTTCAAAACCCGTTAGGAAAAGATCCAATGTTCATGAAGAAATTTTACAGTTCGTTGTTGGGGATGGTGCGGCAGAAGGAATTTTAACAAAGACGAAGTTGCTGTGCACTTCGCGTTTTGTCCTGAAGTGGCAGACACAATGTACTATATTCCTTTTCCGAAATGTCTGGAGTAAGAGAATGCGAACGCGATCTGGGCGCACGTTGCGGGTGTATGCCTCGACCAATGAACGAGAGGGGGCGACTCGACTGGTCCAGTAAACATGACAGCTCGCAAACCTACTAGGGGAATTCTGCATTCTGCACCCTTCCCCACCTAGTCTGGCCCCTCCCACAAGCTTTTGCCTCTGCGCGTCGCTACTCCAGACATTCCGGAAAAGGAATATATGTATTTTGTACCTCTATTGGTTACATTGAAAAGGTTCAAAATTTATGTTTTTAAAGACAAGGATAATTACATGTTTTATTTCACTACATAGTTCAATAAGACTGCAACGTGTACCTGATGTTTACACTGTACGACCACTTTCTTGGAGTATAAGACTTAATACATATCATCATGCAAGTCCATGGGGAAGGCAAAGGGTGCACAGACTGCTTGGAAAATGAATGTCAATCTAAAGTTATTATATTTAACATAGAATTTCATTTCTTTCAGTAATTCTTGATAATCAGTGGCGGCGATTAGGGGTGCAGTTACCTCTGCTTTTGGCTATTTTTGTCCCCTCACTATGCTAAACTTTATCTACTAAGGGAAAGTAATCTGTCCATGCCACTCCCCCCGATTTGGCACCTTGCTCCCTAGTTTTGAAAGGTTCCATGCATGTTCCATGGTTTTCCTTATTTTCAGCATCGCACCCCCATATTTCTTTCCGCACCCCCTCAGCACCCCTTGATGATTAATCTTGGCGCCACCACTGATGGTAAGAGACCTGTAGGAAGGCCAAGACGAAGATGGAGGGAAAACGTTGAGATGGACCTAAAGGAAATCGGTAAGGATGGAAGGCCTGTGTTGCTGCAGCCATGAACCTTCGGGTTTAAGAATGTTAGAGAGTAAGTAAGTAAGTAAGTATAATATTATTTTATTGATTTTCATTCTTAAAATGAAAGTTGATTCAACATATTCCACTTAATTTAATTCAATTACATACCAGACGTAAGGAACAATTTAAGAATATTAGTATTATTTTATTAGTACTACAATTTGATGTCTATTACATTCTCCGCGTGAAGTTTCATGTTCCTAAGGAGAGAAGTGGCTGGGTTTAACACCACACTTTCCCCTCCGAATCCTTCTATTGCTACCAGTCCATTCGTATAGCACGCAACTGTTCAATTCAACACATTTAGGAAATTTTACATCCATTACAATACAAAATATTAATTTGTATAGGAACCCACAGCCGTCCCATTATAAAATTTTGCACACAAATAGTGAATTGATGTCCTCAAAATATTTTTTCAAAAAAATTAAAGGGGGCATTTTTAATTTTTTTTTGTTTTTTTTGTTTTTGAAAAACTATAAATTTAAAATAGCACAGTCAAATGGAATTTCAAATTAAATCCCAATAAATGAAGAAGAAAATGATATTAATTTGAGCGCTCTTGGTCAGATAGTTTTTGATCTACAGCTGTTTAAAGATTTCAAATGTCGTCAAATTTTGGGATTTTTGCTTTTTTGAAAGGCCTTCCCGATGGAGTAGTGGTAACGTCGTCGCATTGAAATCACGGGGACCCGGGTTCGATACACGAGGCACAGTGGTTCGAATCCCACTTTAAACTGTAGGTTCAGTCCCGATTAGCCTAGCTGTGCTCAAAGTGGACTCAAAACAACAATTACATCAATCAAGCAAGGATTTCTTGAAAGTCAATAACTCAAAAACTAAGAGCCTAACATATCTGAAATTTGACAGCTTTTGTCAACTTCACTGGTACTATCACTGCACCATATCAATTTCTGAGATGTCAAGGTTTAGACCATTGGTTGATATGACACGGAATTACCCTATTACCAATAACGAAAACAAGCAGAAAAGAAGTGCATTTGCGGCTCGATTCGGGGGGGGGGGAGGAGGGTGGTAACTTCATCAAGACCGGGCGCCAAGTTGCAAAATCAATTTGCATATTGTTATGGGAACCGTGCAATCAGATGAGAGAGTATATTGACCGCTTGGCATCTTCTTAAAATACCTCCCCGACATGTAGCTATTTGTACCGGGAGCCTCGGGCCATTGTTGCACCTGACGCTGCTCGCAACAATGGGCCCGGCGGAGGTCCCATTTCCCATCCCTTTGTTCGCTGAAGCCGGTCGAAAAATCAGACCTCGCTTTCCATACCTTGCATTTGGGTTAATGAAAGTTGCCACGCTCTTCCCGCAAAACAATGCTGATGTACACAATTGAAAACATACCCCCTCGGTCTCATGTTACAGGAATCTATTTTCGTCAGCTCATTAATTATTCCAACTCCAAGTTTAAAGGGGATCGAGTCTTAATTTCTATATTCCTTCTACGCTATCACTATCCTTGCAACATTTGCTTCTTAATTTATCTAAAGTAACATGGTGCAAGTTGTTAAAACTGACATTTACTATACGTCTTTACTGTTACGGCGGCTGGTCCTCATGCTGGCAAGGGGAGTGGGGAGCGGGAAGTACGACGCAGACCAACCATACAACGGCGGTGGCGCAATGAGTTACTACGCGGCGGTAGGAAGTACTACGTGTACCCAGTGATGTGCCGTATGCTGTACGTTTACGTCTACATGCGTTATCTACACGTAATCTACGCGTAGATTACATTGGGTTGTAGTTTACATAGACTACGTAGACAATCTAAAGTACATTAAAATTAATTTTCAAGGCTTTCATGAAAGGAAAGTGACATTTTCAACTATATTGGTAACTAATTAACTGACAAGAATCCTATTTACAACAAAATTTCTCTTCTCTTCTATCAACAACTACGAAAGAAGATAAATTGTATGCAAAAAAAAAGCAACAGATGGCAGTCGTGAGGCAAAAGTATTCTTTTTCTCATAAAACACTGGAATATTTCCCATGTTTTATTTTTTATCCTAGGTGAGAAATTGTTCGAATTTGCAAGGAAGACTATGAAAGGTTCTTCTCACACGTTGCCAACTGATACGTAGTATAATTTTGTATTACTTCCACGGCGCCCTTTGCTAAGTTATCACCTTCCGCCATGTTGTTTACATAGATTACGTCATCTATGTGTATAAAATAGTCTACGTGTAGAATGTAAATTACACAGGGCCGCAAATTAAATTCAATTTAATGTTGTTTTTTGTTTAATAGGTGAACTTTATTATTTGTGCCATGCTGATCACGAATATGAAATTCGTTTTTCTCTATCACGCAAGGTTTTCTTACAAATCAAATTTCAAAATTTGGGCTTTGTCCAATATTGCATACTGTTTTATTATATTTTTTCTTTTCTTCAATCAGAATAAGTAGCTTATCACACTAAATGCATCAACATGATTTTTTTTAAAATGAATATAGACAGACACAAAGCACCCATATAATATAGAAAACGACATAGAGCAGTATATAATATACACACGAGAAAATCATTACACAATACATATTTTTCAGTTCTGTTTAGCACGCTATCTTCTGTAAGCTTTCCTAACTTTCTTGTGATTTTCTTCTGGCGTTTCTCTGTACAATGCCCAACAGTAGTAAGCCATCATGCTAACACCCCAATGTCCTTGATACCTTTTCTCCATATCCCTCATGTCCTGATGGAACCGTTCGCCTTGTTCCTCACTTAATTCACCGAGATTTTGTGGAAAGCTATCAAGGTGTGAATGCAAAAATGTAATTTAAGATTCATGTTACAACCCAGCTCTTGAAATTTAAGTAACATATTCTCAACAACTTCTCTGTAATCAGGACTTTTGTGGTTCCCCAAGAAGTTCAACACTACACTTTTAAATGCTATCCAAGCATCTCTTTCAGCTAGAGTCATTGTTTCCTTCGAAGTCTTTATCATTCATTAATTTCCTAATGTCTGGTCCAACAAAAACACCTTCTTTCACTTTGCCGTACGACAGGGATGGAAATTTGTTGCATATCCCGGAAACATTGTCCTTCCTTGTGTGCCTTCACAAATTGTTTAATCAGCCCTAATTTGATATGAAGAGGGGGAAGTACAACTTTCTCAGGACTGACTATCGTATATCCACATTGTAGTCCAAGTAAAATGCTCAAAACTAAGATCATCACACACCAACCAACCATGGTCCTGACATTTAATTTTATTAAGAACAAGTTGCATATTGCTGTAGGTTTCTTTTAGTGACACAAAATGAGCAATAGGAACTGAGGGGAACTTATTTCCATTAAGTAACAGAACAAATTTTAAACTTGTTTTATTCGAGTCAATGAATAGCCTCCAATCAGTTGTAAGACAATGAAAATTTAACTTAGCAAACCGGACACATCACAATAAAACACGAGAGAATCTTGTTTCGAGAAATAAGGCACAAACTCTTTTTCTCGGTGTCTGTACCAGGAAAATGTTGTTCCACAAGCCAGAAAGTTCATTTCGTTAAATATGGAACCATGAATCTCAGCTGATTCTTTAAATAAATTTAGGTCTCTAACAATTTCACAGGAACAGAAATAACAATCATTACTGTGATCCTGAGGCTCCCTCCACACCATAGGTATTGCAAATGGCATAGATAGCCGCTTTCCCGTGCTCCAGTTTCGTAAAGAATCCACACATGATCTACATACCTTGTCTGGGGCCCACGATTTATCTTGATCTCCAAGTTTCATTTTAAAGTATGCGTAATATGCTCTGCTTACAAAATCTGTAATTTCCTGTCTCTGTACCCGGGGAATAAATTCAAAGCAGATGTAGCAAAACACATCTGGGCTATTCAGACAACCAAGAGATGCCATGCCCACACCACACGATGTACAACACTGAACAACCAAATGTTAATATAGATCAACGTATCATGGAAGCAAATTAGGACTTTTGACAGTTACATATAAAATTAATATCAAATGATATATCAATGTTTTACATAGTATTATTTTCATCATTTAGGCAAAAAACATATTAATTAATTTAAATAAAACAAAACTTCTCTGTATTTAAAGCTTATTCGTCTTTATTATTTGTTGAATAATTTTGAAACGTACCAGTGACATCTAGCGACAATCACTTCAATTGCACTGAAACGTGCATACCACAACCCACATATATAAATCGTGAATTGTAAAAAATTCTTGCGTGATGTGAGAAAACTAATGCCAGTTTCAGAATCAGCAAGTTCAAATACATGTAAAACGCCCAAAATTATAAAAACAACAGAACCCATGCGGCCCTGTGTTATCGTTGTTTACGCGTAGACGCACATCACTGCGTGTACCTCGTTCTATTGGCTGCTCCGTTTCTTATCGTGCTGCATCGCTCGCTTTCCTCACTTACCTTGCCAGCATGAGGACTGGCCGCCGTAACAGTAGAAAATACATTTACTTACATAATCATCTTTCAAACATCATTCCCACTCAAAATATTGCTTCCCTGATGGCGTTGTGGTAGCATCGTCGCCTTGTAATCAAGGGATCCCGGGTTCGATACCCGGTGGAGGCTTATAGTGGTTCGGACCTCACTTTAAACTGTAGGTCCAGTCCCAACCCATACAGCACAACATGGTTTCAGATATGTTACGGATACATAACTCGTGAAACATTGTAATATTTCAGCAACATTGCGAAACATTACTGTGATGTTTCAGGTATGTTTCAGCAATGTAAAAATGTCCGCGAATCTAACATAACATTCGTAATGTTACAGAAACATATCAGTGCAACATTACAGAAACGTGTCAATGTAACATTGCAGAAACATGTAAGTGTAACATTACAAATACATTTCCGTAAGGTTTTGTGATATTTCAGCTACATTACAGTGATATAATTGTACATTACGGTTATATTGAATGGAATCAGTACTGTATTCACGAGTGAAATATTTAAGGGGGCCTATTGGGGTTAAGCCCCTTTACTTCAATATTTATTTGTAAATAATTTCCTGAAAATAAAATTCACAATGTTTGATACCTAATTAGGAATGATATTTAATTATATTTATTTTACCTCTCCTCAAATGACCACGTATCTCAATTGCTACAATTATTCTCGAGGGGGGGGGGGGAAGTGCATAAAAGTACAAAATACACATTCATTCACACCAGACAACAGTTACAACTAAAAAAAGAAAAATACTCGTATATGCCACCAAATCCTAAACTACCTTCAAATGTGTGTAAAGTTTTACATGCAATAATAAGCTCTTCGTGGTTTTTTGCACCCTGTCACAAAGAAGGTGGGATTTGAGTGATGTGATCAGCATAATGCTCCCGTCCCCTCTACTAATAGATGAGAGGCTGGAAGCATTTTAGTGTTGTATGAAATTCATTCATGATTCTATGAGTCACGGTCATCTGAAAATTCTACTCTAATGTCTCTGTATGAATGAAAACATTTTTCCTGGACAGAATACATGTTCCACATGTATGGTTTTCAACCTATATGGTGTTCGAACTTTCAGAATTACACAGCAATATTCCAAATTAATTAACATCACAAATTGAGCACATGTCTTCAAATAGTATAACTTTCGGATACTAAAATTTACTATCTGACATTCTCACCTTTTACGTATCTCAAATAAAAATTCAAAATAAATGTAATAATATCCTATATACTTACATAATTGGAGAAAGTAGATACACTTTGACCACAAAACAAATTCAGTAAATGAACCAGTAACCACAACTGGGAAATAAATATCAATTCACAAGTGCAAAGTGGAGACAAGCTAAACTTTAGCAATTTTTAGGCAGTAACAATACGAATAATATCATTGAATAATAACTAAAAATTTATAAATCAATGAATATTTTTGACATTCTCTATAATATTAAATGTGCAGTGTGTATCAGAGGTTGTGGTTACTAGTTAATTCTCTGAATGTTACTTGTGAGCAATTTCCATTGAATTATTACTTCAAAGGTATAATTATATTTTCTCATTTCTATTATTTTTTAATCATGTTTGACTTTCAACGTTGTTATGGTGGTTAGGATGGGTTGGTCAGTTTCAGAATACACTGAGAAATTGAATTAAGTTCCTTGTAATGAAGGGATTTTTGGTTCGAAACTCTGGTAGAGGCACATTCCAGTGATACGAATCCCATTTTGATTTGTAGGTCCAGTCCCGATTAGCCTATTTGTGCATAAAGTGGACTTAAAACATCAATTCAAAGAACCAAATAAATATAAATAAGCATACTTTGATACATTTTTTTACAACAGCGAGTGATCAGACAGTATCCATGTCACCATTGAACTCTAAAAATTGGACATGCATCACTTCAAAGAAAAATTATTATACGTAAAAATAATATTTTTTCATAAAATATATTCTTTATTTGTCTAAATCTGTCAAAATACAATTGCTTCTGTTCTGTTAAGAAGTATTTCATTGCAGGTTCTCCGCTATAACCTCTTGTTGGAGAGCAGTAACATTCATTTTTTCCTGAAAGGAAAAAAATGTCATAATATCAATTCTGGTCAGAATTTCCATTTCAAAAAACAATATTTTGCACAGGTAAAATAAACATCTTAGCCTTGAAGAAAATTGCAAAGCAACATCAAGAATTTACATTCTTGATGTCAGCACCATTCAGTTTTTTTATTTTTTTATAAAATTAACCTTCGAGAATGCCATTACACCGATTGAATTTTGGCAAAAAAAATTGCTTTTACTTCATATTATTTGCTCAGAACTAGCAAAAAGATTTTTAGTGAATGCTCAATATGTTATGTAACATCCAAATCTTTAACATTAGTGAAAATCAATGTTTCCATCTACTTTTTTAGAAAATTTCTCAGCATTCCGCAGAAAAAATGTCATATTTCATCTTTCTTTTAACATGCCAAATTAAATACAACATCTGCAACTTGTGCAATCGTGCAGTATCATAATTAGATTTTAACCATTTATTTTATTTTTTGTCAATAATCCATATTTCTACCTACCTAATTACGAAGAAATGATGATTGTATGGATTTTTAGCATAAAAACAACTAAATATTACCAATTTTTTACCTCTTGAAACTTAATAATAACAAGTGAACCACAAATGACCTAAATGTAGTATATTAAACTTGTATTGTTTAATAGTTTTGAATTATTGTAACTTGAAATCCAAATTTTGTCCAAAAATGATCATTCTTGCGAAAGAAACTAATTTTAAATCAGCCATAGAATACTTAATTACTGCTAAATCTGCATAAAAACTAACTGTTGGAGTCATAAACATCTTAGCATTGAAGAAAATTGCAAAGCAACATCAAGAATTTACATTCTTCATGTCAGCACAATTCAGTTTTTTTATAAAGCTAACCTCGGAGAACCCCGTAAAACCAATTCAATTTTGGCAAGAAAAATTGCTTTTACTTCATATTATTTGCTCAGAACTAGCATAAAGATTTTTGTGAATGCTCAATATGTTATGTAACATCCAAGTCGTTAACATTAGGGAAAATCAGTGTTTCCATCTACTTTTTTAGAAAATTCCTCGGCATTCCGCAGAAAAAAATTTCATGTTTCATCTTTCTTTTAACATGCCAAGTTAAATACAACATCTACAACTTGTGCAATCGTGCAGTATCATAATTAGATTTTAACCTTTTATTTTATTTTTGTGAATAATCCATAATTCTACCTACCTAATTACGAAGAAACGATGATTGAATGGATTTTTAGCATAAAAACAACTAAATATTACCAATTTTTTACGTCTTGAAACATAATAATAACAATGGAACCACAAATGACCTAAATGTAGTATATTAAACTGGTATTGTTTCATAGTTTTGAATTATTGTAACTTGAAATCCAAATTTTGTCCAAAAATGATCATTATTGCGAAAGAAACTAATCTTAAATCAGCCATAGAATACTTAATTACTGCTAAATCTGCATAAAAACTAACTGTTGGAGTCATAAACATCTTAGCATTGAAGAAAATTGCAAAGCAACATCAAGAATTTACATTCTTCATGTCAGCACAATTCAGTTTTTTTATAAAGCTAACCTCGGAGAACCCCGTAAAACCAATTCATATTTGGCAAGAAAAATTGCTTTTACTTCATATTATTTGCTCAGAACTAGCATAAAGAATTTGTGAATGCTCAATATGTTATGTAACATCCAAGTCGTTAACATTAGGGAAAATCAGTGTTTCCATCTACTTTTTTAGAAAATTCCTCGGCATTCTGCAGAAAAAATTACATGTTTCATCTTTCTTTTATCATGTCAAGTTAAATACAACATCTGCAACTTGTGCAATCATGCAGCATCATAATTACATTTTAACCTTTTATATCATTTTTGTCAATAATCTATAATTCTACCTACCTAATTACGAAAAAATTATGAATATAGTATATGGAGGGCATCACAAGCCTCATGAGAAACAAAACTATACAAGACTACATGAGAGAGAAAGAGAGAGATGATTAACATAAGTGAGTAACCTAACAAGTGATAAAGAGAGAAATATAATTAGGAATTTAGTTTTGTCACACAAAAAAATATGACCGTGGCTGTGGTGCTGCGGTAGATTTACATTACGTAACGATGTCACAGAACAAATTAGTTGATTCGTAATTTGTATTAGATAGAGGCTCTGAACGTAACAAGTTACGTGGTATTCTACGCCTCTTCACTACGCACAGGGAAGTGAGAAATATTTTTTAAAAAGAAGAGGACAAATTTTGTGCAAAATTTAGGGGGAGGGGTCATATACCGTAAACGAAAACTATATAGCTATTTTTAACAGTAAAAACATACAGGGAAATACTTTGCGTCTCGACCATTCACTTTTTCACTACACACAACGCAGGCAACTTATTTCTCGCGATTATAGTTTCATGAGGTGGAGAAGTTCAGTGCTTCTTTACGTCCACATATTTTAATTAAACAAACAAAACAAAATACTTCTTTAAACACTGGCTTGAACTGCCTTGTTTCCACTCACTTTTTCACACACTTTGGCATTAATAATATTCAACTTACCACTCAATAAACAACATTATTCTCCATAAGATGTGCACGACTCCCGGTCAGCGTTGAAGGTAACAAGATGGCCGCCGCAGAAAATGTCCTGGATGGCCGCCACGCATGCATGATGACTGAATCCAACGTTGCGGAAATGTCTCTGAAACATTTCTCAGAGATGTAAGAAAAATGAGACGTTGCAGAAACTAGACAATGAAACTATAACATTGCAATGTTTCAGAAACAAAACTGGGACTTCATGTGATGCTTTCTGTAACGTCAACGCGAAACCAGAATGTTAGAAACATAAATGAGAGATTGTAATATTTCTGAAATATGTCTGAAACTTGGTGTGCTGTATGGGAATTAGCCTTGCTGTGCATAAAGTGGACTTAAAACAATAAAAAAGCACTAAAAATATTAACTCATTATTTTCTCCGGTCTCGGGTTAAAACAAACATCACAGTCCTCATGCAAACAGATACGGAGATGCTATACATAGAATTATCTACACCTTGCCAGAAAAGTTGATTTTATGCTTCTTTCGGGGCCTGACAACAGCTTTGCTAAGACCACCAGCGGTCTATGGACCACCAAACGTAAGTTGCCTAAACTACTCTCATAAGCAAGTAATAGCTGAAAGTCATTTCACGCAATAGTAATTATTTATAGTGCATAAACTCATATGTAATAAACAAACGAAAAGATTATGTAGATGTGAGGACCCAGAAAATGCATAAAAACTGTACAGTCGATTATCGAACGTGCAACATAATCTCAGTTCTACTTTTAAAGATCTTAAAGCAAGTGAAAAGGTTACAAAATAAATAACAATACATATATTACCAATAAATAATTAAACTTGGAAACTTTATAGGTTATAATATTGAAACCTAGTTGTAATTTTGTCAGGATTCTCAGTCCAGCTCTAAAAGGCTAAAAAGCCATGGGAAATCGAGGATAAAAAGATGGAAACAAATGCAGGGTTGTTAAAGGTTCAGAAATTTTAAATAATTTCAATTCCCGTCCAGGAGAGAAAATCAGTAAGCGTAAATGGATTCTGGACCGCAAGGAACCTTTTTATCTGTAAAGTATTTCAGTTCGGTCCAGGAACCTTTTTTCCGGATCAATTTAAATACGGTCCAGGAACCATTTTTCAATTAAACAAAACGGAACTTGGACCGAATTTAAATTGTATGAGAAAAATGTTCCGGCCCTGCAGAGGAACCCATTAGAATGTATGGATTCCTCGACTTTTAACAACCCTGAACAAATGGAGAGGACAAGAAATAGAGAATGAAATATACAAATAAAAGAACAGGAAGAAAGAGGGTTGTGTAGTAAAGGGGGTGAGAGAGAGAGAGAGAGAGAGAGAGAGAGAGAGAGAGAGAGAGAGAGAGAGAGATATAAGAGCTGTACAAAGGTTGTAACTAAAAAGAGAATAAGGAAGAAGAAAGAAAAGAAAGGAAGGCATGAAAACAAAGGGAGCAGAGATGGAAAGAAAAAGTGCGAAAAGAAAGAGATGGAATAAATAGAATAGAGCAACACAGAGAGGTAGAAATACAAGGGGTAATATTTTAAATCCACTTTATGCTCAGGCAGATTAATCGGGACGGGATCTGAAACCCGGTATAATGTGACTTCACAACGGATGGAACATGAGTATAAATAGAAAGTTGAAAAATAGAGATAAAATAACTATAAAGAAATGAAAAGAAAAGGAGCGGAAGAAATATAGAGAGTACAGAAGAGACAAATAGAGAGAGAGAGAGAGAGTTTTAGGAGATGAAAATAAAAGGAAATAACGAGAGAAGAAGAAAGAGGTAATAAATGAGAGAGATACAAGCTATAAAGAGTGGAAACAAAAGTAGGAAAGCAAGAGGGATCAAGAAAGACAGGGAGAGAGAGGAATAGAAAGAAAAAGAAGAAAATGACTGTAGATACATGGAATAAGGGTGAGGTAAAGAAAGCGATAAAGAGGAAATAGGAGCAAGGAAAGGGAATAGGAAGAAAGAAACGAGAAAGAGATAGCAATGATCATTGAGACAAAGCCAACCTGTTAAATTCTCGACGATATCAATTTCTTACACCAATATAAACTCGAACGACGGGAGAGGGTGTCCCTAGCATTGGGATTAACCGTCAAATAACGGCAAATCAGTTGGAGAAAATGTTTCTTAACTATACATTAAAACTATCACTCCAACATGAAAAAGAGAGACAGGAATTTTGCGTCAAAGACTACTGTTTTCCAGTGCCTGAGGCCTCCCCCAAAGTAAACTTGCAAAGGGTGTCAACTTTTCTGAAATCCCGAACACCATTTCCCCCAAAAGCCTCAGGCTGCAGCTTTGGAAACTCCAAATCAATGAATCGGGATTACGAATTTTCAATGCGTGTTTCCTTTTATCTCCAGTGCCTGGCGGGAAAGCGAACACGAAATAAACAAGAAAAGCAAACATTGAATTTACCTCTACAGAGCGTTTTTTTGGAACTTTTATTTGTGTCCGAAAGTATTTCTGCTTTTCTATTGGTTGTTTTGCGGGCTATTCTTAACGATGAGAGCCACGTTGCCATATTTGCCAGATTCCCACAGTTGTTAGAACAATGATAGGATTTATCAATATAGTAAACGTTGCACTCAGAAGGGGGAAAGTATACCAATGTACACAGTGCGGCAATTTGAAATGGAGACTGATTTTTTTCTCGGTAGGTGGCACCACTGTGCAAGCGTTCTGTTGTGCGAACAAGTGAGGGGTATCTCGCGAACAATTGGTGCTCGTTGACCTTTAGTGACATTGCCACATGTGGCATTGTTGAGGCTGGGCACGTGTCGTGAAAGTGCGTAGTGATTTCAACATGGAACAAAGAGCAAACATCATGTTTTGTGCGCCCATGGATAAAGCTGCTATGGAAACAATTCACATGTTGCAGCCAAGTGTTTGGGGACAATTGTTTGTCCATTACGCATGTATTTCAATGGCACAGGTGTTTCACATGAAGGATGGGAGTCAATTGAAGATAACGAGTATCCGGGTGTAGCAAGGACGGTGAGAACACCGGAATTGGTTGAGAAAATGAGGACAATCATTCCTTAAGACCGAAATTACAGACAGACTCTTACTGCTGTATTTTATCTTGAGGTTATGAAACGATTGATGCAAAGAATAACACATGTGATGCCCGAGTCTCTGGATGATGGCAGCTGATGTCTGCTTCATGACAATGCCCCATCTCACAAGGCTGTGATTGAGAAGGACTTTAAACGACAAGGATTTTAAACAGCATTACACAAAACGAATTTCAGGAATCCTTCCATGCACTAATAGGCAGGGCGCAATGTTGTGTGGATGCAGGAGGGTACTACTTTGAATGATCCCAGGCAAGTAACTTTCTATGAGCACTTGTTTATTATTTACAGCACCAGTCCAGATATCAAATTGCCGCACTGTGCATGTGTGGGTATTTCTCATCATTGTGAAGTGCAACTCACTTCAAATCCAACCCAATATCCTAGCATCTAGGTTTCAAGTACGTGGTCCTTCATGCACTTATTAAGAGATCAATGGGCTTATGAAGTGCATTAAGAGCTACTTGTGCGGTTCGTGACGTAGGCTAGATGAATCAGTGATGCATATCTTCAGTCTCTTGTAGTTGCAATAGCATGTACGCTGCCTAGGTGTGCTCAAAGCCATAAGTACCGTTGAAGAGGATCTACAGCTAAGTGTCATCATTAGGTACTTGTACGGTAAAGATCAGCAAAGTGTACTCAATATGAAGTTATAACACCATTAAGCCTTGTTTCCATGATATGAGAAACTCAATATGCTGACCAAGGCAGAAATTTATTTTGTTATAAAACATAAACTAAACGTAACGTACAAACGTACATACAAGATGAAGAAAAAGGGATATTATTGGAACTCGAAATAGAAGACGAAGACAAGATTAGCTACCTAGATATATTGATGAAAAGGAAGAGAGGACAAGAAATTGAAACCGCTTGACATCAGAAGAAGTGTGCAGCAGGGGTATTCTGCCACAAAAGAAGTGATGTAAGTGAGGTGACAAAAATAAATTTTATAAAGAATATGGAGGACAGAATCAAGAAAATATGCACGAAAGAATGTGAAAAAGAAGGCAAAATAAATAGCCTATGGAAACAGCTGGGAAAAAATGGCTTCTCGCAGGATAGCGTGGACATAAACAGAAGAAGGAAGAAAATGGGCAGGGGAGAATTGGAAGAGAAAGAAAAAGAGAGGAGGTTTGGAATAAGGAGTATAGGGAAGATCACAGAAAAGATATGCAAAGTGCTTAGGAAAGCGGGCATTAAACTTACAGGAAGGGAGGGAGAAGCATCTTAAGAATAGCGAAGAAGGCAAACAAGAAAAAGGAAAACAGAGAAGAGAAGAGGAAGGGATTATCTACGAAGCGAAATGTAAAGAATGTCAGAGTGTGTACATAGGAGAAACGAAAAAGAGGCTGAAAGACAGGTTGAAACAACATGGGGTTGATGTACGACTTAAGAGAGAGAGAGAGAGAAATGCGATATTTAAACACATAGGAGAAACAGGACATGACATAGAGTGGGATGAGGCTAAGCAGATAGGAAGGAAGGAGAGAATGTCAGTGAGAAAATGCAAGGAGTCCAAGGAAATAGAGAAGAAAGGTGAAGAAGACACAATGCACTGGAACGGGGGACTGAAGTTAAACAAAGAATGGAAGAAGGTGTTAGATAGAGTGGAAAGGACAAGAGACAAAGAGGAGAGAAGAAGGAAGAAGAATGAAGGAAATAGAGCATGAGATAAAGAGTCCAACCACATTCTCTTTCAGGTGAAAGTACAGTGGACAAGGGAAAGCCACCTGCTAGATTGTTCCAGAACTACTTTCTAATAGTCTGGAGTGGAGTATTTTTGTGTATATATATCGTCCTGTTGTGTACCTGGTTACATTTGTACTTGGTACAGAGTCTGAAGAAGACCTTGCTAGAAGGTTGAAACGTTACGTTTAGTTTATGTTTTATAATAAAATAAATTTCTGCCTTGGTCAGCATATTGAGTTTTCCAATATGAAGTTATTATTTGCACTATCAATTGATATCCTTTCTTGTCTTGTTTTCTTTCTGCCTCTCTTGGCTAATCGCAATGATGAAGATGAAACAGATGAAGCAAACACACGTTCATACCTTACACAGGACAACAATTGAGTGATAGGTTATTTTACATCGCTTTTCCGCCACTTTTGGTTATTTGCGATGATGAATATGAGTTATGATTAGACCCCGGATTTTAATGTAATATTAAAGTACAAAATATGTACCAATAATTCATAAAATATGTAACATAACATAATTTTAAGGACATAAGTTGTTCAAATTAAAATTTATATCAATTTTATAGGAAAAACTAAATATGCTGACCAAGGCAGTCATTTATTTTATTAAAAACATAAACTAAACGTAACGTTTCAACCTTCTAGCAAGGTCTTCTTCAGACTCTGTATACTTTTGTACTTGATACAGAGTCTCAAGAAGACCTTGCTAGAAGGTTGAAACGTTACGTTTAGTTTATGTTTTTAATAAAATAAATTACTGCCTTGGGCAGCATATTTAGTTTTTCATAATTATGGAAACAAGGCTTCATGGTGTTATCAAATTTATAAACTGAAAAAAAGCACAGCAACGTGTACATACTTAAGAAACCAATTTTGTGAACCAATTACTTTTCACATGGCAAATTATTGTAGAATATATAAATGTAGGGACAGTTTTAAGAAGAATTAATAGATACAGGACGTACTTATGTTTGTTACAGAGTGAACTATTAATGTACTTTTGCATGTTTGTAGCTGTCATACAGTGCCGTTGATCCGAAATAATGTTTTTGTATTTTGAAAAGTATTTTTCAACGTCTCAAAGTCACAGGTGCGAATTTCAGAAGGTAGATAAACTTAGAAGAGAGAAACTCCTGCATTTTTTTGGTAATTAACAGTTCCAGTACTGTTTTTTTTTAATTCAAAGGTATTCCGTATAGGACTCCGAATTTGAATCGAGTGCTATTGTTTTGTTTCGAGGTTGGCAGACCTGTTCTCACCAATGTTGGTATCTGTTGTCATGCCGATTAATGTAGCTTCAATTGTTTTGACTCATTTGTTGTGGTTTCCTTCCGAAAATCCTCGAATAATCCAGGAGCGTGAAATCCATCCATCCGCTGAGAATGACTGTGTGGTGTGGGTTTTGGCAGGTGCAGTGTGATCTTACACCGTGCAATTTCTTCTTATGGGGGTTTGTGAAATCACAGGTGTACGCCAACAAACCACGAAACCTTTTGGAACTGAAGGCGGAAATCATACGGGTGATTGGAGGCATCGGGACAGACATCTGCGAGAGGGTTATCAATAATTTTGTGGATCTTATAAATGCATGCAGACTCAGTAGGGGTGGACATATGCCTGACATTGTCTTTCATACGTAAATGGGAGATGTTACTGCTTACACATATGTGAAATATAACTAATTTCATGATGTTTTCCCTATTTTTATTTAATTTTCTAATTCGGCGTCCTATACGGAACACCCTATGGAAACTATGACAACACATGAGCTACAAATTTTCTTCATCATGTTTCAGAGATCGAAAGTATAGGAAAAAGGATCAAGATAGGAAAATAGCACCGAAATATGTTGTTTTATATAAAGCAAGATAGCAAATATGTAAAATATGTAATATCCTGTCAAATATGTAACATAAAACTAATGCAAAATCATGTCAGTTATATGATTCGTTGACATTTTTCTGTTCAAGGTATGTATCTAGAAAGGAATTGAATATATAATTACATACAAACCCTAGCTCTAGTTATGACAGTCACAAAGAACACCCATGTTTACGCCGGGATTCGAACCCGGGACTCCTAATGTCGTAGCATGCAGTGATAACTACCCTACCACGGCGGCCGGCAAATTACCGAGGAAAGAAGGTCACAAAGTGAAATGCTTGTCAAATTAATGAAAACAACCAACAATCAAATTAATCAATCAAAATCTCTCGTCATTTGAAATCACCTGTTCTTGGCACTCCTTTGTTTCAATATATAATCGTGCCATGTCACGGTGTGTTCTTAATAACAATTACAAATCTGCAAAACAAACACCCCTACTTAAAAAAAGGCGTAGAGCGGGGTGTGGAGTTAGGGCTCCACACTTTCTTGATCACGGCCGAAGGTGGGGGTGATGTGACCAGCACCACGCCCCTGGCAGCCTTTACCCCCAAGAGTTTCCTCAAAGTATCCACTTTATACGACGCTGAGTGGGCGCCGGAGCCGCTTCAACAGGTGGGAAAAATCCCGGTCGTCCCCCGCCGGGGATCGAACCCGGTTCTCTCACATGGTAGTCAGACGGCCTAACGACTTTTTTTTTTTTAAAGACCCTTACACGGCAACCTTCCCCACACATCAAATTCATACATGTCAATTTCTTTCAATTCCCATTTTCATCAGGACAGGCGAACACAAACATCCACGTCCGAGCCGGGATTCGAACCCGGGACCCCTGGTTTCGTAGCGCGCTGTGCTAACCACTCTGCCACGTTGGTCGACTAACGACTGAGCTACTGCGGCTCTTAAAGTGCTCTCAAAAATCCCTACCGCAGGATGAAATTGGAACATGCAGCTTATCGTGGCCTGGTAAATACGGGTGGGCCATATTGATGGGACACATTTCAAATGCATATGTGGAGCATGTAGGAAGCAATATTTATGACCAAATATATGGAAAACATTGCCAAAGGACGGGAGTTTCGCACTGTGGTCCGTGTTTGAAGATTACATCACTGAGATGGACACCACCTTGACGAGAACGTTTGTTAATACGAACAGCATGACACCGTCACAGTCACCGCTGAGCGGTATAACACGATGCTATGAACATTCTTCATACCTGAAATGAGACTGCTTGGCCTAAGGGACATGTGGCTGCAGCAGGATGATGCCACTAGTCATACAGCAGTAGTGTCAATGAAAATCCTTCGACGACACTTCCCGGGACGGCTCATCTCGAGATTCGGGGATGTCCATTGGCCATCCAGATCCCCGGATCTAACTCCACCGGACTACTTCCTGTGGGTTTACCTAAAGGACAAGGTGTACACCACAAGGCCCACTATCATCAATGAACTGAAGGACAACATCCGAAGGGAGATAGCGGCCATCCCTGCCGAAACCCTGCGCAAAACTATGCTGAACATGACTGTTACAGCCAAAGAATGTTCTCGTCAAGGTGGTGTCCATCTCAGGGGATGTAATCTTCAAACACTGAACACAGTGCAAAACTCCCGTCCTTTGGCAGTTTGTTCCATATATTTGGTAATAAATGTTGCTTCTTACGTGCTCCACATATGCATTTGAAATGTGTCCCATCAATATGGCCCACCCTTTAGCTGCGTCTAAAAGAGCTTTGGCACAGCGCTTATACAGACCGAGGCGTCACGATGAACAGTACTGAGAATAGGCTCACACCGAGCGACAAGCAAGCAACACGTGTTCGTTTCCAAGCGACACGTGTGGATTGGGTATGAAATCCCCTAAGTGCGAAACAGAAATATGTGAACTGTAGACTTCAGGGTGTACGTGAAAGATCCTGACAGCTTCCGCAACAACTCACTCTGGGCTCGGTGAATTCGCATACGAGATATCCCTTCCACTGGCTTCCTTACCATAAACCCAACGTGTCCATGGAGACAGTCTGTAGTTCACGTGCCGAAACAGATCTCCCGTCTGCATAATTAAACGGCGGAAGGTTTCATCTGGAGAGAGAGGCTTCTGCCTCATTATCGGAGCAGAGTTGATCAGCGTGGATCCCTTCCAAGCCTTCCACCAGTGACGAAGTTTGCGAGCGGTGATTAATTGGTCGCATACACTACGCAGAGCCCCAGATTGAAAGTGAACTTGCTACTTACCATTCCGAGCGTCATCTACAAGGCAACATTATATGACCTAACTAATCTAAAACAAAAACTTGTAAAAGCAATTACTTCGCCCTGGCCTTGATAATCA